>NC_053491.1:286406573-286738518 GCF_905171775.1 Rana temporaria | reverse complement strand
TGTCACCAGGTCTAAAGAACAGCTCCGGAAACGTTGGTCCGACTTGAAACTGCGGGAGCCACATCAGTTGAAGAAGATCAAGAAACTTATCAAGAAAAGTAAGTCCTTTATTTTGGGGGGGGGGGTCAATTTTCTTCATTAATTTATTGACATGTATATTTCTACATCTGCCTCCTTGGCCTGGTTGTACTTTTGAACACATGTTGAAATTGTATGTGTTTAAAGAAAATACCTATCTTTTGCAACGATCGTTAATAGTAAACATCGTAACATCACATCGTTTCTCAGAAATCCGATGTTGGTCCAGGAACAACACACCTGGACATGGCTCTCTGACCAAAAACATTGTTTGCAAACATTGTGTAAAAGCTATTTCTGACAAATTCAATTAATAGAATGTGAAAGGCAAACAGGATTCATTCTCAACAGTGATAATAAGCAGCTGTGTTCCCATCTGGAATCCAGAGCACATGTGTCTCCCCAAAAAAATTTCACCAATTTGTAGGGTCTCCGAGAAATAAAGTTTAGGGGGGGACATCCATGTGTGTCACTTCGCTAAAAAGGGGCAGGATCAGAGCTTGGCCTAGAAGTCATCTAAAAATGTAGGTTTGGTGGAAGAAGACAAAAAAAGATACTAAATTAAAGCCTCTTCTAAGCAATGTGTGCAATTTCTGCTCTTCAATATCTGTGTGCTGATGAGTATACCTTTTGTTTTGTGTTATTTAGGGGAAAGAAGACGACAGCATTTGGAGGAGGCAGGGAGGGCCAGACACGCCAAAAATCGCCCATCTCGGCATGTGGAGGAGGAGGAGGATGTGGAAGGAGAGGAGGAAGGAAGAGAGGAGGAAGAAGCCATTTTGGAAGTAGAAGTTATGGAAGATGAAGGGGAAGTTGAGGAAGAAGAATTTGGCTATTTGGAAGAAGGTGGATTGGTGGATGAAGAAGAAGCAGTTAGGGAAGATGAAGGAGGAGTTGTTGAAGATGAGGGTGAAGTGTAGTGTTGCTCACGAATATTCGCATTGCGAATATTCGACTCGAATATAGCATATTCGAGAAATCGCGCTATATTTCGAATTTCGCGGTGAATATTCGCAATTCCGAATATTCGCATTTTTTCAATTTGATTTTTAAAACAGATCACATCCTATCGACGTCTAAAAGCATTGCTGGTATGATTAGAGACCCTGGGCCGAGTAGCTAATCTGAGGCGATCCTTTTATGTTGCCAAATTGAAAAAAAAAAAATTGCGATTTTTCGCTATTGCGAATGCGAAAATGATTGCGAATTTTCGATAACTGTGGTAGGAGAACTCTGATTGTCTCTGATGCAAAAGGGGGGGGCTTTGTGTATGTGTATGTTATGAATATTTGTATGTTTGATATTATTTTTTTTTGTAAGAAGGAAAAAATTGCGCATACCTTAAAAAAGGGGAGAATACAGCAGCAACTCAAAAATGTTATACAACATAAATTAATACAAGACAGAAAATGGAGTCGCTCTACAAGAATAAAAAATATGTCTAGTGACAAGACATGTGGGCAAATTATAAAATAAGCAAGCGCAAATAACTTGTGAAATACACAGTGAAACAAATATATAAAGAAATATAGTCCCAATAATAGAAAAATAATCTTTCATAAAAATGTCTTTGATATGTGAAGTGAAAAAAAGTCCAAAGCATGCAGCATGAACGTGTTCAATCTTCAAGGTGTTTGATTGACAAACGGCTGTGACAGATGGATAGAGTAAAGAATCACCACCAATGCAAAACACTTTTTATTTTGTATTGTAAAATATCACGAATATTCTGAGCCAATCAGAGTGCTCCTTCCGCATTTGCCGAATATTCGCAATTATTTTGTATTGTAAAATATCAAGAATATTCTGAGCCAATCAGAGTGCTCCTTCCGCATTTGTCGAATATTCGCAATTATTTTGTATTGTAAAATATCAAGAATATTCTGAGCCAATCAGAGTGCTCCTTCTGCATTTGCCGAATATTCGCAATTATTTTGTATTGTAAAATATCAAGAATATTCTGAGCCAATCAGAGTGCTCCTTCTGCATTTGCCGAATATTCGCAATTATTTTGTATTGTAAAATATCAAGAATATTCTGAGCCAATCAGAGTGCTCCTTCCGCATTTGCCGAATATTCGCAATTATTTTGTATTGTAAAATATCACGAATATTCTGAGCCAATCAGAGTGCTCCTACAGCATTTGTCGAAATTGCGCAATAAATATCGCATTCGCATGTTGCGATATTTCGATAAAATATCACGAATATTCTGAGCCAATCAGAGCGCTCCTCCAGCATTTCTCGAAATTGCGCAATAAATATCGCATTCGCATGTTGCGATATTTCGATAAAATATCACGAATATTCTGAGCCAATCAGAGTGCTCCTACCGCAGTTATCAAAAAATCGCAATTATTTTCGCATTCGCAATAGCGAAAAATCGCAATCATTTAATTTCGATGAAATATCACGAATATTCGAATTTAGCGAATATATCTCGAATATTCGAATATATATTCGAGATATATCGCGAAATCGAATATGGCATATTCTGCTCAACACTAGTGAAGTGGTGGAAGAAGGAGGAGTCGTTGAAGATGAGGGGGAAGTGGTGGAAGAAGGAGGAGTTATCGAAGACGGAGAAGTTGTGGAGGTGGAAATTAGCACACCATCAGGTCAGTGTCACCCCAGCTTTATAGGGCAAAACAGATGTAGATAGGCCTGCAAAATATAAATTTTATTTCATTTTTTCGTTTTTAGGGGATGAAGATGGTGTTGCGCATTTTTCTCGTGCAAGTGCACAAATAATTATCCAGCAGGTTATGGAGTGCAGCACAGAGATGGACAATATGCGACAAAGGATGTTGGTCATTGAACAAAATTTTAAAAATATAATAGACATGATGGGCCGTGTCAAAGACTGAAACATCCCCCCCCCGCCCATCCCCCGCCCCCCCCCAACCATTTTTATATTTTTTGTAAACAATACGCTGCTATGTGCTATCTGCCATCACAGAATATCTATTGTCTGTGCTTTGTGGGTACAACCCCCTCCTCGCTCCTCAAGTAGTTGAGAGGAAGGGTTTGCTCCCACAAAACACAGACATTGATCACCCATGATGGCAGATACCTGTAGCACATGTGGCCATTTGTCTGTTGAACAAATGACATTTGGCGAATTAACACTGAATGTGTGCATCTTCAAATTTTGGCGTGTTCCAGTGTGAAAGCACACCATGACTGACTGCTATTGTGAATAGAGAAACGTTTGAACTTTATAAGTTCTATTGGCTGTACATTTTTACATTTAATACTTAAAAAAAAGTTGAGAAAATCAACAACCAAAAAAAATCTATATATATATATATATATATATATATAAAAACAAAAAGAAAAAAACACCAAAAAATAAGATATATATTTGATACCAAAAAAATACGTACTTTTTAAGATATATATTCTTGATAATCACAAAAAAAAATAAAAATTGCGAAAAAAAAATATAAGCTTACTAAATTGTTTTTTCAAAAATAAAAAGCCATGTTTTCATGAAAAAAACACTATTTTTGGTGGTAATGAACAAGCTTCAAATAAAAACATTGACATCAAAATCTGAAAAATGAGTGGCTTCTTCTTTCTATGCTCAATACCCATTTTGTAGATGAGTGAATAATGTGCAATTGTGGTGATTTACTAAAACAAGAGAACTAAATTTGTCACTAGAAGTGCACTAGTTAGTTGGAGAACCAGGAAGACAGATAAAAAAAGAAAAAGCAATAATGACAAACAACTGTATAAAGTCCAATGGTCAAATTATTTATTAGTTCTGTGAATATTTCTTTCTTTTGGGGGCCGAATTAGAAAGAAATATGATCAGGCATAGCAATGGCCCCCTGACCCATGAAGTATTCAACATATTTGTCGCGTACCTCACGAGCAGATTGGGTGGCCAAGCCAGCGCCACCAGTGTCCAGCCCAGGAAGGGTATCTGAGGGTAGTCCTGCCTCAGAACCGATGTTGGGTAGGTACGCCTGGGAGTGCCTGCGTAAAAAGTTGTGCAACGCAGCAGGCAAAAATAACGGTGTTCAATTTATATTCCGCCAGGTGTATCGCTGTCTGGAACAGGCGAAACCGGCTGGCGAGTATCCCAAAGGCATTCTCGACTACCCTCCGGGCTCTGGCCAGCCGATAATTGAACACCCTCCTCTCTGAGGTGAGGGTCCTCTCGGGAAAAGGCCGCATGAGGTGAGGTCCAAGCCCGAAAGCTTCGTCCGCTAAAAAAAACAACGGAAGTCCTTCCACATTGTCTTCATCCGATGGCAGTTCCAGACCACCAGTTTGTAGACGCCTGTAGAATTCTGTCCGCGCGAACACTCCCCCATCAGACAGCCGGCCGTTCTTCCCCACGTCCACAAACACAAATTCGTAGTGTGCCGACACCACCGCCATCAACACGATACTATTAAAACCTTTATAGTTGAAATAGTACGACCACCAAACGGGGTGGCGGCACTATGCGGACGTGTTTCCCATCTATTGCTCCACCGCAGTTCAGAAAATCACACCGCTGGGCAAATTGGGAAGCCACAGTCTGCCATTCCTGTGGCGTGGAGAGAAGCTGTGGGGACAAACAAAATAACAATTATTAGTACTTTGGCACATAAACATTGCAAACACAATACAAAAACCATCATTGTGCAACATCAATAGTATTCACATTTCCTACAATCATTGTGGAGTGAGTATTTCTGGTAAAAAATATAGGCCCACTTAATTATCAGACTCCACATCCCTCTGATAGGGCAATAAACATTTTGCGGTGGGGAGAGGGGGGCAGAATTACAATGGAGTAGCCAAAAAAAACAAAAAAAAATGGCTAGGTGTGTTTGGCCCTAGGATAACATGCTGGACATGCTGGACAGGTTTATGGTGGGTAAGGTCAAAATATGCAGGTAGGCCAAAAAAATTAACATGGAAAGGTTAGCAACATGCATGGGGAGAAAAGGGAACATTCAACAAAAAATAAGATATTTAACTTTAGCACACATTTTTTTAAGACACATTGTGATGTTAAAATGAGGCAACTTACCTTAAGATACTCCTCCTGCAGAACTTTTATGATGGCAGAACACGTCTCCGGTATGATGACCCCTAGCGCCTGGGGAGAGATGCCTGTCGAGAACTTGAGGTCCTGCAGGCTCCTCCCAGTTGCCAGGTACCACAACGTGGCAATAAGCCTCTGCTCGGCCGTGATGGCTTGGCGCATCACAGCGTCATATGGAGATAATTCCTATAGTCATTAGGATTATTCTCCTGGATTTCCCTAAGCAGAGGCATATGAGAAAACTGGTCACGCTGGCGCAACCAATTCTTGGCCCAGGAACTCCTCCTCCCCCTGTTCCTGGCCAAACTACTGGATCAACCATCAGACTTACCAGACTTTTGGAGACCTTGGGTTTCTTTCGTTTCTTGGACTTTTTATTTTTTTTGTTGCATATGTGTATCTTGTATATTTACTGAGTTATTGTTCAATTTTTTGCTATCTATAGTTATTACCACAGCATACCCACGTTTCACAAACTACTGGATCGATGAGCAAATCCAGAAGAAATCCCATAACCAGCACCAATTCGCGAAAATCGACGCTGCTGCTCCATGATGGCTTCAAACCGGCCGGCTGGTCAGTCAAGAACACACTCCAACAGAAAGCACCCCCAAATCCAGAACTACCTGCAAAGAACGCGCGACAAACAAATACGAGCGGACAGTGCCAAAGCAGAAACGACCTGAAAGCCTGTACCTGATTGCCAACTACGATCCCGGAAGCACACGCACTGAACCCGAGAATACGACCTGTTAAAGCGCGGAGACTGAAAAGCGCGAATCGGCTCTAACCAAACCTTCGCTAACACGCGGTAACACGGAACTAGCAAAAGCGGAACAGAGGGCGGCGCCGTTGACTTTGGTCTTTCCCTTTATTGTGACGTCATACGTGGTTTACGTGCCCGCGTTCTGGTCCGAGGGGATTTTGGTCCGCTGGTGTGTACAAGCCAGCGGACCAACAGAAAATTCTGCATATTCGCTGAAAAAAGTCCGGGGATAAATCTCAGTGGACAGATCCGGTTGTGTGTACAAGGCCTTAGGCCTCGTACACACGGACGGACTGTCCGATGAAAACGGTCCGCCGGACCGTTTTCATCGGACATGTCCGCTGACGGATTTTGGTCTGATGGCTGTACACACCATCAGACCAAATGCGGTGACGTGGCCGCGCCGTCGCCGCGACGATGACGCAGCGACGTGCGCGACCCTGGAAGGTCAATGCTTCCACGCATGCGTCGAATCACTTTGACGCATGCAAGGGATTGCGGCCACGTCCGGTAAGTCGTACAGACGACCGAACATGTCCGACGGACAGGCTTCCAGAGGACATGTTTCTTAGCATGCTAAGAAACATTTGTCCGCTGGAAACCTGTCCGATCCGCCGGACATTTGTCCGGTCGGCTGTACACACGACCGAACATGTCTGCTGAAACTGGTCCGCGGACCAGTTTCAACAGACATGTTCGGTCGTGTGTACGAGGCCTTAGCCGAACCTCCATTGTTAATAGGGTTTCTGTTAGTTGTAACAACTTCACCTATACAGTGTATTTTACTTTCAGAGCATATTTTCCTTTCACCCTGAAGATGACCTCCCTGATAAGGTCGAAACACGTCGGGATTCAAATCATTATAGGACATTAATGCTAAGTTATGATACATGTACCGATTACAGCTGTATTTTTATCAACCAATGTATATGTTTCACATTACCCATCTGGAGTTCTTGTTTTGTACCCAATACATGTTCTCTTTGTGGCAAAATCTTTTTCTAATAAATGCAACTTTTTTATATTATTACTGCAAATTCTTTTTGCTGCAACACACAGCCCCCTGGGGTAACTTTTCCTTTTTCACAACAATTAGGGGTGTGCAGCACACTAACCCACTATCAGTATCGCTTTTCTTTGCTAAAATAAACAGAATGGAGGATCTCATCCTCACAGCACACCAGCAACGTGAATTATACACCAAGACAAGGGCACTTTGGAATATATTTATCTTTTCGGACGAGGGACGGGTCCTTTATGAAGGTGACATTGCAGACTAATCTAACTCAATATGGCCACGCAGCGACTCGCTGCGGAGATCCACTGACCTCCCCTGTTTCGGTTTAGGCCAGAGGGATGCGCATTCATCCGCCCCCCCGTCCCTCCCTCCCCTCTCCTGTCCCAGTCCCCTCCTCCCCTCCCCTGTCCCAGTCCCCTCCTCCCATTCCTCCCCCCACCCTCAACCCTTTTTTTATTTTCTTTCCTTCCTCTTTTTTTTATTCTTCTGTGGTCTCCCTGTAGCTATATGCTATATCTCTGTTTTATTATAGTTGAAAATTTGAAGCGGGTACCACGGAGGCACACATGGCGACATAATAAAACCAGATGGGGTAGTTAACTAATGACTTAGAAGCAGAGGCTTACAATTATACCTGGTCAGATATTACACAAGGTTACTTTTATTTCGTTAAGACTGGTAGGTGAGTTTGTTTGTTGCCTAACATATACCTGTACCTTGAATCACTGTTTTTCAGCAGGCTATGTTGGCTCTCCTCATCTGAGGCCTTTGTTTCTTTTTTTTTTTTCTTCAACTATTTCATGTATTTGACAATGGTGTGTTTTGTGGTGTCATGTCTCTTGCAATAAATAAAAGAATTGAAAAAAAAGAAAAACAATGTAAATTTAATTTGGGTACAATGTTGCATAACTGTACAATTACCAGTTAAAGTAGTGCAGTGCCGAATAGCAAAAAATGGCCTGGTCATGAAGGGTCTAAAATATTACGGAGCTTAACCACTTAAGGACCGCCTAACGCCGATATACGTCGGCAGAATGGCACGGCTGGGCACATAGACGTATATATAAGTACTCTTTAAGAGCCCAGCCATGGGTCGCGAGTGCGCCGCCGGCAGGCTCGCGACCCGCAGACCTGTTCGCCGCTGGTGTCCTGGGATCGGTCACAGGAGCTGAAGAACAGGGAGAGGTGAGTGTAAACACACCTTCCCAATTCTTCCCCACTTCTCTGTGGCAGTGTCACTGATCGTCTGTTCCCTGTTATAGGGAACGACAATCAGTGACGTCACACCTACAGCCATGCCCCCCTACAGTAAGAATCACTCCCTTAGGGCACATTTAACCCCTTAGCGCCCCGTAGTGGTTAACCCCTTCACTGCCATTGTAATTTTCACAGTGTGTCAAACACACTGTGTCAAACACACAGTTTGACAAATGTGTCAAAAGTGTCCAATGTGTCCGCCATAATGTCACAGTCTCAAAAAAAATCGCTGATCGCTGCCATTACTAGTAAAAAAAAAATATTAATAAAAATGCCATAAAACTATCCCCTGTTTTGTAAACACTATAAATTTTGCGCAAACCAATCGATAAACGTTTATTGCGATTTTTTACCAAAACTGAGGAAAAAAATAATTATATCTCTTTTAGGGATATTTATTATAGGAAAAAGTAAAAAATATAGAATTTTTTTCAAAATTGTCGCTCTAGTTTTGTTTATAGCGCAAAAAATAAAAACCACAGAGGTGATAAAATACCACCAAAAGAAAGCTCTATTTGTGGGAAATAAAGGACGCCAATTTTGTTTGGGAGCCACATCGCACGGCCACGCAATTGTCAGTTAAAACAACGCAGTGCCGAATCGCAAAAAGGGGCAAGGTCCTTAACCTGCATAATGGTCCAGGTCTTAAGTGGTTAAGTTGTTAAATAACAAGGTATGTGACATTTTTGTGTGTGCCCTCTCCCCAACCTTTCACTGGTTGTTAGGATGCTGTCAGCTGCAAAATGTCATTGGTTGCTTGGATGCAAGCCACCAGATTAACAGCAATCAATGACAAGAGGCTGAGCACTAACAGCAGGCAGAGCCAGATAGGCATGCCAAAAATCTAGTTTCCATTAGGCCCCCCATTGCTTGTGATTGATATTAGATTGCGGTGGGTAGATTTTTTAGCCACAAGTAGGCTGGCTAGTGGCTAAGAAATCCTCCCTTTGCCATCTACTGTCAATCACATGGGAGGTAGTCCTGATAAATAACTAGTCTCTCAGAATGCCTATAAGGCTCTGCCCACCCAAAAGCAAAACTCCTCAGCTCCTAAGCTTGTCTATGTGACAGGTGCCATAGCTGGGCCGAGAGCTCAGTGTTATTAAGCTACACTGAGGACAGAGTGCCCGATGTGGACACACCAGCCTCAGTCCTAATTGCCAGCCTCCATGTGACAAATTCATGCACCTGTTACCTGAATCTGTTGCAAGCACCAACATATGTTGTGCTGGGGAAGACAGGATTCTGACAGGATGGTCTATGACCATCTCTATGAATTCCAGGGTATGTATTATAAGATTTGTTTGGCAATATTTGTTACATAAACCTTGAAATTTAGACATGGACCCATTTACTGAAAATACACGTTTTTTTTTTCAAGAAAATTAGATACTTTTAACAAGACTGACATGTATTGAGAGGCATGGAGGAGCTCAACTATGAAGAAAGATTAGAGGAACTGAATTGATTCTCTCTTGATAAGTGGAGATTAAGGGAGGATATGATCAACATAGAAATACATAAGGGGTCCATATAGTGAACATGGTGTTGAGTTATTCACTTTAAGGTCATCACAGAAGACAAGGGGGCACTCTTTACATCTGGAGGAAAGGAGATATAATCTCCAAATACGGAAAGGCCTCTTTACAGTAAGGCCGTGTACACACGGTCGTTCCAAACCGATGAGAATGGTCCGACGGGCCATTTCCATCGGTTCACCGCTGAAGTGGCCTGATGGTCTGATGTGCGTACACACCATCGTTCCAAAAAACAATCGGGTCAGAACACGCTGACGTCAAACACACGACGTGCTGAATAAAACAAAGTTCAATGCTTCCAAGCATGCGTCAACTTGATTCTGAGCATGCGCGGGTTTTGAACCAATGCTTTCTGTTTTAACCATCGGTTTGGACCGATCGGGCAGTGGTCCATCGGTTCGATTTTGAAGCATGTTTTAAAATTTTGGACTGAAGGAAAACAGACCGATGGGCTATACGCACGGTCAGTTTGGACCGATGAAACTGAACCTCGGTCCATTCTCATCGGTTTTGTCCGACCGTGTGTACGCGGCCTAAGAGCTGTGAAAATGTGGAATAGACTAGAGCTAGTTCTGTCCAGCTCAGTAGATTGCTTTAAAAAAGGCCTGGATTCTTTCTTAAATGTACATAACATAACTGAATACTAACACTTATAGGAAAAGTTGATCCAGGGATCATCAGGTTGCATTTAGGGGATCGGGAAGGATTTTTTTCCCCTGCTAGAGCAAATTCGATCATGCTTTGTTTTTTTGCCTTGTTCTGGATCAACTGTGGCTATGGAATTGTGTATATAGGATTGTAAAAAAAAAATTGTTTTGTTTTCCATTTTTATTGGTTGAACTGGATGAACTTTGTGTCTTTTTTCAACCAGAATAACCGTGGAACTAACTGTGTAACTATATTCAATAGGAGTATTGTTTTGTTTTTACAGATCAGAGATACAGTAAGTTTTTTTTTTTTAACAATGTTACACCATTTGTGGTTTCTTGAGAGAAAGACTGGAAAAATGGAGCAAAGAATGCATTTTTTCACATTCAGCTCCCCCCACCGCTCCTTCACAAAGCAAAGTGGGTTGCTGTGGAGGTAGTTTAACCACTCATTAGTAATTAGACCTGGATTGGCGAATGGTTTAGTGTACTGTGTAATATGCTTTGGAATATGTTAGCATTATATTAAAATAAGTATATAAATTGTAATGTGTAGCATTTCCTTATCATTTGTATTTTATCCTTTTCTTATTGTTAGCTCTGTATTTTTTTTATTTTTTTGCATTCTATATAGCTTTGCAGAATATATTAGCAATTTCTAAAAAAAAAGACTATTACAAAATAATTTGGGATACTGAAGTATCACTTATACGAAAAAGACCTAATATCCATATTGGAGCTTTGTGATAACTACCGTAATTTATTTAAGCATTATACTGCCTGCAGTCAGTAGGAGTAACATGACAGAATAGAATGGTGTTCATAAACTCTATAGAGCTGACAGAGGCACGCGTATCCTCTGATGTATAGAAAATGATGATTTATGTTTTCTTATGTCCTTGCCATAGTAGCCTGGGATAAAAAAAAAATGATATGACAACC
Source organism: Rana temporaria (assembly GCF_905171775.1). Taxonomy (NCBI): domain Eukaryota; kingdom Metazoa; phylum Chordata; class Amphibia; order Anura; family Ranidae; genus Rana; species Rana temporaria. Next base: position 286,727,226 of record NC_053491.1, on the reverse strand, counting down.
GAGGGAATACATATATACAGACTCTTTCAAGGGATTTCTGCAAAATCGTTTTTTTATACTTTAAATACTTTTACAAGCCAGCAGGGTTTAAAGAAACATAGAACCAAACAATTAAATAAAAAGAAAGCAACGTGTATAGAAAAGTAGTCCATATTCTCAGCAGTCTCTGCTTTTATATGTTGTGACAGTACAGTGCCCTGTATTGGTATAAAAAAAATGTTTTGTGTCACCTATTATCATCCAGGCAGGTTGGGGTGCTCTGTGATGCTTATGTTATTTGTAGGAATCTAGATTTTTAGTTTCCTCTGAGATTGGGTCCTGAAGCTTAGAAGCTTCTTAGAGGAATGAAATGTCCAATTCTGGGTTTCCATTTAGCTAGCAGCCAGCACACTGATTTTACAGGCGTGCTCCGTTTTTTTTTTTTTTTAGAGAGAGTTGTCTACATTTCTGGGCTCTGTCCCAAGAGACAGGATGGCTCTTCCTAGGTGAGGATGGGAGTCAGCACAGCTGAGTGCAGCTAGAGATGGTTTCTGTGTGCACAAGAGTGTGTTTGAGAATTTTTGACAGGAAATACATACAAAGACCTGAAGCCTGTGAGGCCAGAGCACACCATGCTGCATAAGAAAGCCAGAATATTGACATTTAAAAATTTTCCAATGAAATGAGATGTTGAAAATACATACAAGGGTAATCCTTGCTTGTTTTTGGAACTCTATTTTTTAAAAAGTGGGCAAGAAAAGCACTTAGAATGAGAAAAGATATTAGTGATTGGTCAAGTTCCTGAAAATGCTACACTTGAGCTAATTTACCACACTATGTACATACATAGGAAATTGAAAGAAAATACATTGCTAATGTGAAAATGCAGTCTTCTACATATATTGTCACTTTAACTTTTCTTTTGCAACAAGTGGACATACAGTACACATATCTGTATTTTGAAAAGAAAAACAAATCCTGTTTTTTTTTCCCTCATTGGAAGAGTTGTTTTTTCTCAAATTTTAAAATTCTGATCTGGAAAAACAGAACTAAAAAACAATTTGGTCCACTCACCTTTCTGTTCACAATCATCGGACCCTCCATTCTCTATGGAGTGACAGGTGACGTGTCTGTTTAAATCCACCTACATTTAAACTGATCTACTAAAAACAGACATTCCCCTTTCATCTAGCAGATCGGATAACAGTCGAGTGTAAATGGACAGGTGGTCCCATTAACTGTTCATAGAGTTGAGTGGGCTGTGTCTGTGTCTGCTCTGCATAAGTAGAGCAGACACCGACCAGCCATCTACCTGCATTCAGACTGCTGGCGGAGTCTGCCCAATGAGAAAGGAGCCTAATAGCTTACACCTAATAGTTTACACTTGCAAAATTTGATCTATTTTGTGAATTACAGAAAAGGCATTTTGTACTTGATTAGTGTGGAATAGGTAAGCATCCTAATACTATTTCATCACAGTCCCGAGATTTCATGATTTCAAGTACAGTAGGTGCACGCGATATTGTGTCAATCTCGCTCCCTTTCTCGGTGAGATTGAGCACCTACGAGCCCCATCGCGGAAGCCAGCGCCAAGCTGGCTTGCCGCGATAGAGACAAAGCCATCATAGAAGCGACGGGAGATCCGACTTGGATTCCCGCCAATTCTACACGTGTGCGGCGTTTGTTATGAATCCTGAGGGGGAAGTCCCCGCCGGATTTTAAATAAAAATCCGGCATGGGTTCCCCCCTCAGGAGCATACCGGGCCCTTAGGTCTGTTATGGGTTGTAAGGAGAGCCCCCCCCTACGCCGAAAAAACGGCGTAGGGGGTCCCCCTACAATCCATACCAGACCCGTATCCAAAGCACGCTACCCGGCCGGCCAGGAAAGGAGTGGGGATGAGCGAGCGCCCCCCCCCCCCCCCTCCTGAGCCGTACCAGGCTGCATGCCCTCAACATGGGGGGGTTGGGTGCTCTGGGGCAGGGGGGGCGCACTGCGGCCCCCCCCACCTCAGAGCACCCTGTCCCCATGTTGATGAGGACAGGGCCCCTTCCCGACAACCCTGGCCGTTGGTTGTCGGGGTATGCGGGCGGGAGGCTTATCGGAATCTGGGAGCCCCCTTTAATAAGGGGGCCCCCAGATACCGCCCCCCCCACCCTAAGTGAATGGATATGGGGTACATCGTACCCCTAACCATTCACCTGTAGGAAAAATGTCAAAGTTAATAAACACACCACACAAGGGTTTTTAAAATAATTTTTTTTTTCTGCTCCGGAGGCTCCCCCTGTCTTCTTTATTAGCTCTTCTACCAGGGGGAGCTTCTTATTTGACGTCTTCGGGTGGGTGGGGGCCGCCGTCTGGTTCTCTTCCACCGCCAGGGGGGTCGCTTTTAAAAAAGCCCCCACCCCCGGTGGGTTTCCTCCGGCGTCTTCAGCGGGGGGGCTTCTTCTTCCGCTATCCCGACGGGTCTTCTCCGCTATCCGGGGGGTCTTCTCAACTCTCCGGGGGTCTCCTTTTATGTTCGCCGCTCTCCGCTGTTGACTCGGCGCACCCCGGTTCTTCCTCCAGCTGTCCGGTGCCTTCTCCTTCAGCGCTGAACGTCTATCTTCTTCTTCCGTGCTGTGACGTATTCTTCTTCTTCCGGGCTGTGACGTCATCTTCTTCACTTCTCCAGATGTTGACACGCCGGCTCTTCTCGCTGAAATGGCAGGTGCGCTGCTTTCATCGGACCTATATAGGCCTCACAGTCCCATCATGCTCTGTACCTACCAATGTGATACCTACCCACGTGGGTAGGTATCACATGGGTAGGTACAGAGCATGATGGGACTGTGAGGCCTATATAGGTCCGATGAAAGCAGCGCACCTGCCATTTCAGCGAGAAGAGCCGGCGTGTCAACATCGGGAGAAGAGAAGAAGAGAAGACGTCACAGCACAGCGGCCTGAAGGGAGAAGTAGAAGTCGTCACAGAACAGCGGAAGAAGAGGAGAAGACGTCACAGAACAGCGGAAGAAGGAGAAGGCACCGGACAGCGGGAGGAAGAACCGGGGTGCGCCGAGTCAAGAGCGGAGAGCGGCGAACATAGAAGAAGACCCCCCGGAGCGGAGAAGACGTCACAGAAGAGCGGTGAAGACCCCGGAGAGCAGAAGACCCCCGGAAATCGGAAGAAGAAGCTCCCCCTGGTAAAAGAGCTAAAGAAGACAGGGGGAGCCTCCGGAGCAGACTAATAAAATATTTTAATACCCTGTGTTTTTTATTTGTGTTTTTACCACTTTTCCTCCAGGTGAATGGGTAGGGGTACGATGTACCCCATATCCATTCACTTAGGGTGGGGGGCCGGTATCTGGGGGCCCCCTTATTAAAGGGGGCTCCCAGATTCCGATAAGCCTCCCGCCCGCATACCCCGACAACCAACGGCCAGGGTTGTCGGGAAGGGGCCCTGTCCTCATCAACATGGGGACAGGGTGCTCTGGGGTGGGGGGGCCGCAGTGCGCCCCCCTGCCCCAGAGCACCCAACCCCCCCATGTTGAGGGCATGCAGCCTGGAGGCTCAGGAGGGGGGGCGCTCGCTCGTCCCCACTCCTTTCCTGACCGGCCGGGTAGCGTGCTTTGGATACGGGTCTGGTATGGATTTTAGGGGGACCCCCTACGCTGTTTTTTCGGCATAGGGGGGCTCTCCTTACAACCCATAACAGACCTAAGGGCCCGGTATGCTCCTGAGGGGGGAACCCATGCCGAATTTTTATTTAAAATCCGGCGGGGACTTCCCCCTCAGGATTCATAACAAACGCCGCACACGTGTAGAATTGGCGGGAATCCAAGTCGGATCTCCCGTCGCTTCTATGACGCGCACGTTGGAATGTGCTGTCACTATTTCAGTGAGTGCGAGATGTCGGCGAGATCTCGGCACCATGTCGCCGAGAATCAGCGCGATGCTGTCATGCTAAAAACACAATATCACAAACACCTACTGTACATATAAAGCAGCCAGCACAGCCAAAGACAAATAGCAAATAGTAACCCACAAAGAAATGCAGCGCACATATATACAATTACAAAAATGGTGATAAAAATTGTGTGACTAAGTATAAGTGATGACACAGTATAAGTGTGAAAACACAAATTGGATACAAAAGGTGATTTCAAAAATAAATAAATACATTTTTTAATAAAATAATGCCCAGCAATGTGAAAAGAAGAGGGGAAAGGATTGAATCAAACAGTCCTGATGTAAATAGACACTATCAGTAAGTTGACATCACAGAGGCATCAACGGAAACATGAAGCATCGATGGAAACATGACAATAAGGAGGAACTTGCAAAGAGAAGAACCACCGTATTGGCCTAAACTGAGAAAAAAAAAGTTTTTTTAAAAATATTGCAATATTTATTATAGCAACAAGTAAAAAATGTTAATTTTTTTTTCAAAATTGTCGCTCTTTTTTTGTTTATAGCGCAAAAAATAAAAACCGGATAATCTCCCCTTCCCCAAATTAACTAAAACTAATATAGAATCACTAAATGCACACTGTACGGAGGAGGCATTACTTCAAATAATTAAATCACTCAAAAAGAACTCTGCCCCGGGCCCCGATGGTTTCTCCTCCTTATATTATAAACAATATCACCAATTCCTTATACCACACCTCTCCAAACTATTCAACAATATAGAATACGTTTTGTGGACAAGTATCAGTAGTCACAGGCACCTCACCCCAATGATAAGAAAAAATGAGAAGGGGGGGGGAAAAAGGGGGTAACCAAAAGGACCCCGGGGCTTTTGAACGGTGCAAATAGATAATCAGACAAAATTTGATTATAAAATTAGAAAATATAATTTATTACACAAATAATTAATATGCCATAAATACGATAAATTTGAAATACATCTCGATTAAATACGTGATATCAAGACGAAGCATTGTTTAAGTCAGCTCTACATGTTTCACTCCGACGAGTTTCTTCAGGAGCTTTCAGACATACAATGCTAAATATCAAAAGAAAAAACAACAAGACATATAATTAAATGACTGTTGAAAACAATCATTTATATATCAATACATTTTGGTAAATAATGTCAAAAAAGGGGAAAAGAAAAATATTGATCATGAATACATCAGTTATTGTAGATAATGCATGCTCAAGGATCTCAACTACATATAAACAGGGGCCAAAAGTAAAAACAATAATATTTACTTACCAAAAAGGTAAAACAGCAAAAGACAGCAGACCATACAGGAAGGAACCAGAGTCCTCAGGGAAAACAGAATAGTTCAGGAGAACCACAGCAGGATTTTAAGCCATTAATAGAATTAATCTGAAAAATCAGGAAAGCACATGTGGAAACACATATGCAAACTACTCTCAGTTGTATTATGCAACAGTGGGTAAAGAGAATATACACTCCAAAAACTTGTTATAATGAACAATATATGTAATATATATACCTGTCAATAGTAAGCAAAAATGCCTATTGTCAGTAGAAACAGTCTAATGTTTGCCATAGATATGGATTGAAAGAGGATAAAGGGGAAGGAAGACACTCTCACAGCCCCTCAAATAACCTGATCAAAAAGCGGCATCCGCTCTGTTAAGAAAAAAGGGGAGAAATAAAAAAGTATATTATAAGTAAATAGGGATAGTTCAGTGCCAAAAAATGCACAGAACAAACAAATCCCTAATGCTCACAGTGTGTTAGCACAAAGCCAAAAAGCTTGTAAGGTAAATACCTGATTAGGACAAAGTCCAAAGATGAAAAGGCAGAGCCACCTAGATAGCTGTGCATACAGCAGCCTTTCCTTGCATTAATTAGGTCTGGTCTCAGCTGGAGCGCCTAACACAGCGCTTGGGCTTTAAATCTGCCACCACGGCGATGATTGACCAATCAAAGCGCCACAGTGCAGACACATGACCTGGGCGTCAGCAGAAGGAAAATAATCCACCCAGCTGACAAGCTCAGCTGATCCCAATGTAGCCAAAAGTAATGACAGCACACATGAGACCAAGGAAAAGGTCTCTGTGGGCGGCCCAAAAACGATCGGCGCCATTTTGGAGGCTGGAAAGGTTTCCAGTACAAGATAGCTGGAAGGCAAATGGAATAGACAGCGCAGCAGCGCTGAAAAAACACACAAAACTCAAGCTGGGAATGGATGTGCTGGCGTAAATGGTCTAAAAGAAAGGGACCTGAGGGGAAACAATAATGGAAGGGGAGTGATAAACCCTCTTAACCCCTGCAGCTCCCTACGTGTCCGTATGGCTCTCCTGAATCCATCCTGCGCCCAGAGGCATAAGGGAAAAACATTCCTTGGTGTGCCGTCATTATGAATAGAAGTAATACAATGAAAATAAAAATAAATATAAATAATAAAACAGTATGATATAGTGTTACTACTTGAAAGTAGAAAAAGCAAGGTGTTTTGACATATAGTGTTCTTAATTAATATTTGTAAATAGCACTCTGTTTTATGAGATCCATGAGCAAGCAGATCCAACAATCATTAAACACAAAGTTTTATTTGGAGAGACAATCCATACATAATTGCATAAGAAGTTACAGTATGATAAACATACAGTGATTATTGCATCTGGAAATATCCTAAGTGATTTTTGGATTTCAATAAAAAGAAAAAGAAAAAGAAAAACAGAAAACAAAAAACTAAATAAATAAAATGAAAATAAAATAAAATAAAATAAAATAAAATAAAATGAAAATAAAGAAAAAGGAATTAATTGTAATTAATAAGTAGATGAAAAATAAAAATAAAAAGAAAATGAAATTTTATAGAAGATACATATGAGTATCAATATACAATGATGTTGATAAATATTGCTATGAAATCAGAAACATATATATATATGTGATATATGAATTATGAATTTTAACAATAATGATATAATAGAAGTGAAAATGAAAGACAGCCCTATAAGAAAGGCTTGAAGCTCAAAGCTTCATTTAACCCTGGAGCAATCAAAGCGGACAAGGAGTAAATCCACTTTACCTCCCTTTGGAGCAGTATTTTATCATAGTCGCCCCCTCTCTCACCGGGGGTGATGTATTCCAAGGCAGAGAATTTCATTTTATGACTGTTAAATTGGTGGTGAATGCCTGAGTGGCGGCTTATCTGGGTTTCCATCTTTTTCTTAGCAATCAAGGTAACATGGTCCCTGATCCTATGAAAAAATGGACGCTTGGTTTTTCCCACGTAAAAAGCCCCACATTCGCATTGCATCAAATATACTATGCCAATAGATTGGCATGTTACGGAGAAAGTTGGTTTCAATATTTGTCCATTTGGAAGATTCACGGTGGTGGAAGCGTGAATGTAGCAACAAAATGGGCATTTGTGGCATGGTCTAGAGCCCCTGGGTCCACACAGGCGTGTGTTACCTAAGGAAAAATGGCTGCGGACCAGCCGGTCCCGCAGCGATCTAGATTTCCTAAAGGTAATCTGTGGATAGTCCTGTAAATGTCTAGACACAGCTTCATCGCTGAGTAAAAGACACCAATATTTCTGAAGGATGGAACGCACCTTCTGGTGGTGGCCAGAAAAGCGTGTGATCAATCGTATGCCCGGATCGGGTTTGGAAGTTTTTTGGTCATGGAGCAAGGAACTTCTTTTGTTTTGCTTTGCCCTGAGGTATGCCTTTTTAAGGCCCTTTTTGCTATATCCTCTCTCTTGGAATCTGGTTTGCAATAACTTTGCCTCATGCTCAAAGTTAGATTCAGTACTACAATTGCGACGTAGTCGCAAATATTGTCCATAAGGAATATTAGAGATAAGAGATCTCGGATGTGAGCTAGAGGCATGCAAAAGTGCATTCACTTCTATTATATCATTATTGTTAAAATTCATAATTCATATATCACATATATATATATGTTTCTGATTTCATAGCAATATTTATCAACATCATTGTATATTGATACTCATATGTATCTTCTATAAAATTTCATTTTCTTTTTATTTTTATTTTTCATCTACTTATTAATTACAATTAATTCCTTTTTCTTTATTTTATTTTTATTTTCATTTTTATTTTATTTTATTTTATTTTATTTTCATTTTATTTATTTTGTTTTTTGTTTTCTGTTTTTCTTTTTCTTTTTCTTTTTATTGAAATCCAAAAATCACTTAGGATATTTCCAGATGCAATAATCACTGTATGTTTATCATACTGTAACTTCTTATGCAATTATGTATGGATTGTCTCTCCAAATAAAACTTTGTGTTTAATGATTGTTGGATCTGCTTGCTCATGGATCTCATAAAACAGAGTGCTATTTACAAATATTAATTAAGAACACTATATGTCAAAACACCTTGCTTTTTCTACTTTCAAGTAGTAACACTATATCATACTGTTTTATTATTTATATTTATTTTTATTTTCATTGTATTACTTCTATTCATAATGACGGCACACCAAGGAATGTTTTTCCCTTATGCCTCTGGGCGCAGGATGGATTCAGGAGAGCCATACGGACACGTCGGGAGCTGCAGGGGTTAAGCGGGTTTATCACTCCCCTTCCATTATTGTTTCCCCTCAGGTCCCTTTCTTTTAGACCATTTACGCCAGCACATCCATTCCCAGCTTGAGTTTTGTGTGTTTTTTCAGCGCTGCTGCGCTGTCTATTCCATTTGCCTTCCAGCTATCTTGTACTGGAAACCTTTCCAGCCTCCAAAATGGCGCTGATCGTTTTTGGGCCGCCCACAGAGACCTTTTCCTTGGTCTCATGTGTGCTGTCATTACTTTTGGCTACATTGGGATCAGCTGAGCTTGTCAGCTGGGTGGATTATTTTCCTTCTGCTGACGCCCAGGTCATGTGTCTGCACTGTGGCGCTTTGATTGGTCAATCATCGCCGTGGTGGCAGATTTAAAGCCCAAGCGCTGTGTTAGGCGCTCCAGCTGAGACCAGACCTAATTAATGCAAGGAAAGGCTGCTGTATGCACAGCTATCTAGGTGGCTCTGCCTTTTCATCTTTGGACTTTGTCCTAATCAGGTATTTACCTTACAAGCTTTTTGGCTTTGTGCTAACACACTGTGAGCATTAGGGATTTGTTTGTTCTGTGCATTTTTTGGCACTGAACTATCCCTATTTACTTATAATATACTTTTTTATTTCTCCCCTTTTTTCTTAACAGAGCGGATGCCGCTTTTTGATCAGGTTATTTGAGGGGCTGTGAGAGTGTCTTCCTTCCCCTTTATCCTCTTTCAATCCATATCTATGGCAAACATTAGACTGTTTCTACTGACAATAGGCATTTTTGCTTACTATTGACAGGTATATATATTACATATATTGTTCATTATAACAAGTTTTTGGAGTGTATATTCTCTTTACCCACTGTTGCATAATACAACTGAGAGTAGTTTGCATATGTGTTTCCACATGTGCTTTCCTGATTTTTCAGATTAATTCTATTAATGGCTTAAAATCCTGCTGTGGTTCTCCTGAACTATTCTGTTTTCCCTGAGGACTCTGGTTCCTTCCTGTATGGTCTGCTGTCTTTTGCTGTTTTACCTTTTTGGTAAGTAAATATTATTGTTTTTACTTTTGGCCCCTGTTTATATGTAGTTGAGATCCTTGAGCATGCATTATCTACAATAACTGATGTATTCATGATCAATATTTTTATTTTCCCCTTTTTTGACATTATTTACCAAAATGTATTGATATATAAATGATTGTTTTCAACAGTCATTTAATTATATGTCTTGTTGTTTTTTCTTTTGATATTTAGCATTGTATGTCTAAAAGCTCCTGAAGAAACTCGTCGGAGTGAAACATGTAGAGCTGACTTAAACAATGCTTCGTCTTGATATCACGTATTTAATCGAGATGTATTTCAAATTTATCGTATTTATGGCATATTAATTATTTGTGTAATAAATTATATTTTCTAATTTTATAATCAAATTTTGTCTGATTATCTATTTGCACCGTTCAAAAGCCCCGGGGTCCTTTTGGTTACCCCCTTTTTCCCCCCCCCTTCTCATTTTTTCTTATCATTGGGGTGAGGTGCCTGTGACTACTGATACTTGTCCACAAAACGTATTCTTTCTGATTCTTGGGTGTTTATTCACCTATCACCATTGGTGGACATTTATCAAAGTCTCTATATATATAATCAAAGTATTTTTTTCTTTTGATATTGATTGGACGACGTCCATGCATGTGCTAAGTATACATTTAATGATTTATGTATGGTTTCAAAAATCTTTTTGGTTTTTTTCACTTTCTCATTCTTTCTTTTTTTTATTTTCTGTTTTGTAATTATGGCTAATTATTGTGGGGAAGCTTTTAGTGGGTTAATGACTGATATTCATAGGTCACAAAACAAAATCAGTGGGGGGTTATCGATGGACCATTTTTTTATCAGATTACAAAGGATGCTGGAGAGAAAATCCAGACTCTTTTGCAATAAGTGGTACTTTATGAAATATATGGATGACAAAATTACCCCATGGGGTTTAAGGATTCAAATTTTTCCAACAATCTCCAATGTAGACCAAGAGTTTAAAACTGAATGGGAGACAAATCTTCAAATTTGTTCCTTTAAAATGATGACACTTCTATGTCAGAGATACACTTTGGATTTGGACTCCCTGGATAGGGAAATAGAGAAACTGTATAGTGAGAACAAAAGCATCACAGATGATGAGATTTTCTCTGAAAGAGAAGTCACGCTAAAAGGTAACTTGGAAACTTATGTTTCAGTACTTTTAAAAAATAAAGAACAAAAATTTACCAGAGACAAGTTGTCCTACGACAACTCTCAAGCATACAACTGGGGCTCAGCCTCCAAGTACCGTAAACGGAAGGGGGATAAACCCGAATCCAAACGTCCTGATATTCCGAGTGATATTACTGGCTCTGACTCCTCTTTATCCTCCACTATTTCCATTTCGACAACAGATCAAATACCGAATGTGAAAACTCACGGCTTTTTCCAACCAAAATCAAACAGAGGAAACATGAGAGGTAACTCCTCGAGATCATCAACAAGGACCACGGTCAACACGCGAGCACAAGCTGCGAAAGCATCTTCAGCAAACGCATTGACTTTATCGGAACCAGCGAGTGGTATGGTCAATAATATGTTCAGTGCATTAAAAACTCCTACGGTAGGCACCTCTCAAAGCAACTCCACAGAGTTGGATTTTCGTCCTGCACGGGCTCTCACCCAGCCAGTGACGGACGACAAAAAATGACTTCTAAATCATCAGATATTGTTCAAACCACCTTGGGGGGTTTCCAAATAGTAAATTTATCCTCAACCCATCTATCCACTGAACAAATTGATGTTTTAAACCTAGGTCTGACATTTTGTCCTGTACAGAATACGGATACCTTTGATTTAATTAAGGATATACATTTATTTTCTCGTAGATTAATGTTAAAAGTACTCTTTGACAAACCCAAACCGTCAGTTGCATCAACCAATTTTGAAAACCCCATCTGGGAAGAAATGACTCTAAAAGATATCAAAGCTCTTGAGGAGCTTACAGAACTTTGGGAGGAGGGAGGCATCGATGAGACCCACCTAATGGAGGCGGTTCTCCTTGATGCATCCACCCTCCCTGCTTCTCTATCCGATGCCTTGGTAACAACATATGTCCCAACTTCCAAACCTAGGGACTACAAACCAAAGTCCAAAATGTTCCCTACATTGCAAGGAAACCCCAGTATATGGGCTTTCACAAATCAGGTAACAAAGGAAATCAGTAGAACAAACTGGTCCCATATGCCCCACTCGAATTTATCGGAGACACAAAAATCTGCTCTCAGCTCCTTACAGACCAATGACACAATTGTCATAAAGCCTTCTGACAAAGGCGGCAATATTGTCATTCAAGATAAATCAAGCTATAAATTGATGGTATATAAAATCTTAAACAACAAAGAATGGTATAAAAAAGTAAGTGAGACACATCTTAGAAATACCATATTGCGATACCAAAACCTAATCAATTCAGCTTATCATCAGGGCCTCATTGTGAAATCTACATGGGAATTTTTGAATGTGATGCATCCTAGGACACCGACGCTGTATGCGTTGCCCAAAATTCACAAAAATTCGACTAATCCACCGGGCAGACCGATTGTTTCGGGTAACGGATCCCTAACTGAAAAAGCCAGTCAACTCATCGACGAGTATCTTCGTCCTTGGGTTGAAAATCTGGCTTTGCATTTACAGGATACTACCGATCTTCTGAAAACATTGGATGGGATTAATATCCCCAAGGATTCGTGGCTGGTAGCCTTGGACGTGGAGGCCCTCTACAACTCCATCCCCCATTCATTGGGGTTGAGGGTTGTAGAAGGCTTCATCTTGGAAAATTCTGAAGCCTCCCCGGCATACAATAAATTCATTTTGGATTTGTTGGACTTTATCTTATCCAATAATAATTTTCTTTTTGATGGCTCCCACTACCTCCAAGTACAAGGCGTAGCTATGGGGACTAAGTGCGCCCCTTCCTACGCGAACTTGTACTTGGGGGGGTGGGAGCAAAATTTGCTACGCACGGATGATGTGCATTCATTTTTTGAGCACATCCCCCTGTGGCGTCGTTTTATAGACAATGTTTTTTTCATTTGGACGGGCCCCAAGGTTGATCTTTTATCCGTCTTGAAAAGTTTGGAGAGCAATGAATATAATCTTAAGTTTACCTCTGAGATGAGCCAACTGTCTATAACGTTTTTAGACATTCAGATTTCAATAGACAATGTAGGAATGATTGAGACATCCTTATTCCGTAAACCATCGGCAGGCAATGCACTTTTGCATGCCTCTAGCTCACATCCGAGATCTCTTATCTCTAATATTCCTTATGGACAATATTTGCGACTACGTCGCAATTGTAGTACTGAATCTAACTTTGAGCATGAGGCAAAGTTATTGCAAACCAGATTCCAAGAGAGAGGATATAGCAAAAAGGGCCTTAAAAAGGCATACCTTAGGGCAAAGCAAAACAAAAGAAGTTCCTTGCTCCATGACCAAAAAACTTCCAAACCCGATCCGGGCATACGATTGATCACACGCTTTTCTGGCCACCACCAGAAGGTGCGTTCCATCCTTCAGAAATATTGGTGTCTTTTACTCAGCGATGAAGCTGTGTCTAGACATTTACAGGACTATCCACAGATTACCTTTAGGAAATCTAGATCGCTGCGGGACCGGCTGGTCCGCAGCCATTTTTCCTTAGGTAACACACGCCTGTGTGGACCCAGGGGCTCTAGACCATGCCACAAATGCCCATTTTGTTGCTACATTCACGCTTCCACCACCGTGAATCTTCCAAATGGACAAATATTGAAACCAACTTTCTCCGTAACATGCCAATCTATTGGCATAGTATATTTGATGCAATGCGAATGTGGGGCTTTTTACGTGGGAAAAACCAAGCGTCCATTTTTTCATAGGATCAGGGACCATGTTACCTTGATTGCTAAGAAAAAGATGGAAACCCCGATAAGCCGCCACTCAGGCATTCACCACCAATTTAACAGTCATAAAATGAAATTCTCTGCCTTGGAATACATCACCCCCGGTGAGAGAGGGGGCGACTATGATAAAATACTGCTCCAAAGGGAGGTAAAGTGGATTTACTCCTTGTCCGCTTTGATTGCTCCAGGGTTAAATGAAGCTTTGAGCTTCAAGCCTTTCTTATAGGGCTGTCTTTCATTTTCACTTCTATTATATCATTATTGTTAAAATTCATAATTCATATATCACATATATATATATGTTTCTGATTTCATAGCAATATTTATCAACATCATTGTATATTGATACTCATATGTATCTTCTATAAAATTTCATTTTCTTTTTATTTTTATTTTTCATCTACTTATTAATTACAATTAATTCCTTTTTCTTTATTTTATTTTTATTTTCATTTTTATTTTATTTTATTTTATTTTATTTTATTTTATTTTCATTTTATTTATTTTGTTTTTTGTTTTCTGTTTTTCTTTTTCTTTTTCTTTTTATTGAAATCCAAAAATCACTTAGGATATTTCCAGATGCAATAATCACTGTATGTTTATCATACTGTAACTTCTTATGCAATTATGTATGGATTGTCTCTTCAAATAAAACTTTGTGTTTAATGATTGTTGGATCTGCTTGCTCATGGATCTCATAAAACAGAGTGCTATTTACAAATATTAATTAAGAACACTATATGTCAAAACACCTTGCTTTTTCTACTTTCAAGTAGTAACACTATATCATACTGTTTTATTATTTATATTTATTTTTATTTTCATTGTATTACTTCTATTCATAATGACGGCACACCAAGGAATGTTTTTCCCTTATGCCTCTGGGCGCAGGATGGATTCAGGAGAGCCATACGGACACGTAGGGAGCTGCAGGGGTTAAGAGGGTTTATCACTCCCCTTCCATTATTGTTTCCCCTCAGGTCCCTTTCTTTTAGACCATTTACGCCAGCACATCCATTCCCAGCTTGAGTTTTGTGTGTTTTTTCAGCGCTGCTGCGCTGTCTATTCCATTTGCCTTCCAGCTATCTTGTACTGGAAACCTTTCCAGCCTCCAAAATGGCGCTGATCGTTTTTGGGCCGCCCACAGAGACCTTTTCCTTGGTCTCATGTGTGCTGTCATTACTTTTGGCTACATTGGGATCAGCTGAGCTTGTCAGCTGGGTGGATTATTTTCCTTCTGCTGACGCCCAGGTCATGTGTCTGCACTGTGGCGCTTTGACTGGTCAATCATCGCCGTGGTGGCAGATTTAAAGCCCAAGCGCTGTGTTAGGCGCTCCAGCTGAGACCAGACCTAATTAATGCAAGGAAAGGCTGCTGTATGCACAGCTATCTAGGTGGCTCTGCCTTTTCATCTTTGGACTTTGTCCTAATCAGGTATTTACCTTACAAGCTTTTTGGCTTTGTGCTAACACACTGTGAGCATTAGGGATTTGTTTGTTCTGTGCATTTTTTGGCACTGAACTATCCCTATTTACTTATAATATACTTTTTTATTTCTCCCCTTTTTTCTTAACAGAGCGGATGCCGCTTTTTGATCAGGTTATTTGAGGGGCTGTGAGAGTGTCTTCCTTCCCCTTTATCCTCTTTCAATCCATATCTATGGCAAACATTAGACTGTTTCTACTGACAATAGGCATTTTTGCTTACTATTGACAGGTATATATATTACATATATTGTTCATTATAACAAGTTTTTGGAGTGTATATTCTCTTTACCCACTGTTGCATAATACAACTGAGAGTAGTTTGCATATGTGTTTCCACATGTGCTTTCCTGATTTTTCAGATTAATTCTATTAATGGCTTAAAATCCTGCTGTGGTTCTCCTGAACTATTCTGTTTTCCCTGAGGACTCTGGTTCCTTCCTGTATGGTCTGCTGTCTTTTGCTGTTTTACCTTTTTGGTAAGTAAATATTATTGTTTTTACTTTTGGCCCCTGTTTATATGTAGTTGAGATCCTTGAGCATGCATTATCTACAATAACTGATGTATTCATGATCAATATTTTTCTTTTCCCCTTTTTTGACATTATTTACCAAAATGTATTGATATATAAATGATTGTTTTCAACAGTCATTTAATTATATGTCTTGTTGTTTTTTCTTTTGATATTTAGCATTGTATGTCTGAAAGCTCCTGAAGAAACTCGTCGGAGTGAAACATGTAGAGCTGACTTAAACAATGCTTCGTCTTGATATCACGTATTTAATCGAGATGTATTTCAAATTTATCGTATTTATGGCATATTAATTATTTGTGTAATAAATTATATTTTCTAATTTTATAATCAAATTTTGTCTGATTATCTATTTGCACCGTTCAAAAGCCCCGGGGTCCTTTTGGTTACCCCCTTTCCCCCCCCCCTTCTCATTTATTCAACAATATACTGAAAGGAGATCCATTCCCAGAGGAAATGTTACTTGCAAATATGTCCCTCATTCCAAAACCAAACAAAGACCAAACACTGCCCCAGAATTATAGACCCATCTCAGTCATTAACAATGATCTTAAAATTTTTAGTAGACTCTTAGCAAACTGACTATCTGCTATAATCCCCACTCTAATTTCCCAATATCAATCTGGTTTTATCCAAGGTAGCAGTGGCGGCTGGTGAAGTTTTAGGATGGGGGGCGCCAGACCCCAACCTTCTGTTTGATCCCTCCCATTTCTCATAAGCCCCACCCCTTATAAAATCAACCCACTCCGTCCCCTGTATTCCACTTGCTTCCACCCATATAGTGTCAGGAGTATACAGCTCAGCATCACAGATCAGGGTATATAGGTCGGCATTAAAGATATGGTATATAGATCAGCAGCATCACATACACTGATCTCACAGCACACTGTCAGCATCCACACACTGGTGGAGGACACGATAACATCACCCCCTCCCACCTGGATCGCAGCACACTGGCTCGGGGCTCACAGGACACACTGACAGCAATTCCTCCCCCCCCCAGCGGGGATCGAGGCACACTGATAACACCCCCCACCTTGGGGCTCACAGGAATCACTGACAGCAATTCCTCCCCCCCCCAGCGGAGATCGAGGCACACTGATAACACCCCCACCTTGGGGCTCACAGGACACACTGACAGCAATTCCCCCCCCCCCCAGCGGGGATTGAGGCACACTGATAACATCCCTGCACACTACCTGCAGAACAAGGCTGGCTCTTGGCACATTCTCCCCTTTCTGAATCCTGAAAGGAAGAAAGCCAGCGCTGCAGGGGTTAAACACCAGGAAGAAGGTAGAACTTTCGGCTCTCCTCTCCTGCAGGGGCAGCCATCAAAAATGTTGGGGTCCCTTACACAGCTTAAGGCCAGCCATCCCACCAAATGGTCATAAATTACTGTCACTTTATCTGGACATACACAGAGTGATTGGGGGATGTTTATGCAGTGATGTGTGCCTGATTGGGGGGATGTGTACCAGCTATGGGGAGACTGCAGACTTAGTTACCCCCCCTTCCCCCCACCCACACACACTCCCCTACTCTTTTGACACTACCTGTCAGTATCTCATGTCCTGCAAACAAATCCATCTTATATCCCGACATGAAAGGCCACCTGCTTATCTGCACAAACTTCCCTCAGACTGCAGCTCAGCTCACCTCCCTCTCTGCAGCGTCAGACTCCGCATAGGCTATGCTCTGGCTCTGGCTTCTGAGATCGAGGTGGGGGGGAGGGGAGAGGCTCAAGTGTGCAGGAGATAAGGATACTCAGGTCTTCCAAATACACACACATGTTAGGCAGTGTATGTATTTAGATGTAATGATGTTGCTGCTGACCAAGCCCAGGAGTGAGCTGTAGACGGACAGTACTGCTGACAAGCTGGGGCCCCTTACATGTGTACATCTGTCCCCCTCTTCTAGCTAGGCTCACAAAACACACCCCCCCCTTCTCCGTAGGAGCTTTGGCACTTACCAGGCTGACTGTGGTGTCCTCTCCTGTGTGTCTCTCATCTCCTTCAGTGGGCAGCAGCGGTGGTGGAGGAGTCTGCTCCTCATGCTTCCTCCACTTGGGCACTCCGGCACACTGAAAACCGGAAGTGATGCGCCTCTAGTGTCAATCAAAGCACCCGGCCGTAGTAATACATACTATGGCACGGGCGGATGCTGATCGGCGGGATCGAATGCGCCGCAGGGCGGGTTTAAAGCCCGCAAATGAAGCACCTAGTCTGCAATCTTGTGATTGCATAGACGTGGCACTTCCCACAGCGCATTGCGACCGGCGCTTAGCAACAAAGAACTTAAGGAACTTTTGAAAAAAAAAAAAAATCTTAAAGGGACAGTTTAAAAAAAAAAAAAAAGTTTTTTTTAATTTTTATTTATTTTGTGACTGCCTGGGAGGGGGGGGCGGCGCCCATGCGCCCCCTATGGACGGGCCGCCACTGCAAGTTAGACAAATCACGGATAACATTCGGCTAGTTACAAACATCATTCAGGATGCAAATATACACTCTCAACCACTCTTAATGTTAAGCCTTGATATTAACAAGGCTTTTGATAGTGTTTCCTGGACCTTTTTAGACATAGTCTTGAAAAAATATGGCTTTGAAGGTGAGTTTGTACATGCCTTCCATTCTCTTTATCATAATCCAGCCACCAGAATAAGACTCCCGGACTGCAACTCTGAATTCTTTAAACTTGGCAGGGGGACACGACAGGGATGCCCTATGTCCCCGCTATTATTTGCGCTGGCGATAGAACCCTTGGCTACAGCAATTCTTAGTCACACAGACATCAAGGGCTATTCCACAAAAAATGGTACATATAAGTTAAGTATGTATGCGGATGACATGCTTTTATTTATCACCCAACCGAATATTGCTCTTCCCAACCTCTTACAAACACTTAATATATTTTCGTCACTATCAGGTCTTTCAGTTAATGTATCCAAGTCTATAGGAATGCCTATAAATATCCCTTCAGCTCAATTAGAATCTTTGCGGTCCTCTTTTAACTTTTCATGGTCAATGGAGTCACTCCCATATCTAGGCATCTTTCTTACCCCCAATATTAAAGATATAGCTTCCAAGAATTATACTTCGCTATTGCTGAAACTGAGATCAACTCTTAGAATGTGGAAACCCTTCAACATCTCATTCCTTGGTAGAATCACAGCGGTAAAAATGATAATATTGCCAAAACTGCTTTACATGTTTCGAGCACTTCCAATTAGAATCAACAAAATTCTGATTACAAAATTCCAGTCTGATATTCATAAATACATTTGGGCAGACTCACACCCTCGTCTTTCCAGGTCTGTTTTATTTAAATCCCATAAGGATGGGGGTTTGGGCCTCCCGGATTTTTGGCTATACTACCTAGCCGCCAGATGGTCTCAAATGGCACAATGGCACATTTCCAACCCTAATCTTCCATGGGTAGCATTCGAGAGAGATTCAATCCTTCCCTATTCTATTTCCGGCATCCTTTGGGGAAATAAAATTCCTAATCACGCTATAGAATCCCTTAACCATATAGTGTCACAATCATACCAATTATGGAAATTATACAGTGGAAAATACCATCTCATCACTAAATCTCCCCCACATGCATCCTTCATTGGTGACCCGAAATTTCATAAATACACCAAGGGCTTGGGAGACTTTTCTTGGTGGATCAGTAATAATCAGACTTCCCTATTCAACTTTCTAGAAAACAATAACTTCATTCCCTTCTCCTCGTTGAAATCTAAATATCAAATTCCCAACACAGAATTTCACAACTTTCTACAGATTAGACACTTCTTTAACACATACTTTCAGACTACAGACACAAACCCACCTTCCTTTTTTGAAAAACGTTGTCTGAAATCCCCTAGAAAACGTGGCTTTATTTCTGAGATGTACCTCAATCTTATTAATAACACAGATTCTCCGAAACTTTCTTACATGCAGAAATGGGAACCGGAGATATCCTTCTCTTATTCCCCAGATGACTGGGAAGAATCTATCAACAACCTTCACAAATGCACTAGATCAATTGCTATTAAGGAAACTGCACTGAAACTATTCACCAGATGGTACTATACCCCAGTTAAACTACATGTAATATTTCCTACCGTTTCACAACTATGCTTCAGAAACTGCAACTCCATTGGTTCATTCTCACACACTTTCTGGGACTGTGATAGAATCACATATATATGGAAACAACTTGAGAAATTTGCCTCTAAGATTTCAAACTACAATGTCAAACTGACAGTTCAGAACTGTCTTCTGTTCTCCCCTATTATAAGCCTCCCCATACAGCACATGAGACTAATCCACACAATCTGTGTTGCGATCCACTGGCGGTTTGCTTTTCACTGGAAATCCCCCACAGTTCCATTAGATCAATTGAAAACGAGAATTAACAATATAAACCTTATGGAAAAAATCTACCACATTGTTCAAAATTCAATCCATATATATAATAAAAAATGGGACCCATGGTTTGAACATTCTGCTACTTTCTTTAATCCCATTTAAATCGCATAATTCCTTTTGCTGATCTGTTTATCCTAATAACACTTATGGTTTTATATCTACTTTTTGACCCTCATCTTAATTCTCTACTCTTTAGAACTATGTTTTATTAATGTTACATAAGATTTGTATAGTTTACTATTGTCCATTTTTTGACTCCTGGACATTTTCTTATGTGTACTCTTTTTTTGTATGCCATTTTGCTTTTTGTACCACCATTTTGTACCAAATAAAAAAGTTTGTAAAAAAAAAAAAAACGCAGAGGTGATCAAATACCACCAAAAGAAAGCTCTATTTGTGGGAAAAAAAGAACGTTAATTTTGTTTGGGAGCCATGTCGCACGACTGCACAATTGTCAGTTAAAGCGACGCAGTGCCGGAAGCTGAAATTTCGCTTGGGCAGGAGGGGGGTATATGTGCCTAGTAAGCAAGTGGTTAAAATAACGTATCTAAGGCATGGAGGAAAAGGCTACAAATATAATAAAAGAGAGTATGCCAAGAAGCCAGTGTTGTTGGCTGGCACTGATCAAATATTATGATAGCATGTTGGCTTTTCTGATGAATAATAAAACATGCAGATCACGCCTCACTCTGGCATATAAGCCGTCAAATGGCTACGCTCAATGTCCTGTATGTGAAGCAGAGAGGACGTACGGAACCAGACCTTGCACTGCCCACACCTGAATGTGAGTGCGGGGTCAAACCTTTCTATGAAACAGAATGGAGCTCCAAACACACCACGTTGATGGCGGTCACATGGTGTGCACTTAATATCATCTCAATGACACACTATTAGCAACTGGGAATACTAGAAGTCTGTCTATGCTAATGATGTTTACATGTATATATACAGCTTTATGTGGCTCCAATCTGAATTACTGTTTTTTTCTATCCAGACTTTTATTTACCATGGATCAGCCAGAAGTATCTTCTGACTTGGTCATTAGTGTAGCTAGACTTGCGGTGTTGCCAGTTGCTGATAGCGTGTCACTTAGATGATATTAAGTGTGCACTAATTTTTTTTATCACCCTTTCTATCCAATTTGTGTTTTCAAACTTATACTCTGTCATCACTTATACTTGGTCACACAATTATTTTCACTATTTTTGTGATTGTATATATGAGCGCTGCATATTTTTCAACCAAACTGGACAACAATCTAAAGTCACTGGGCCAGATTCACAACCAGCGGCGCAAATTAAGTTACTCAAATCGTATGTCATTTAAGTTACGGCACCTTCATTTTTTGTCGTAAGTGCCGTATCCACAGCGCATTTGCGGCCCAAATTGCGCAAGCGTAACTTAAATCCAGAGGCGTAAGGCGGGGTTATTGCAAGTGGGAAGGAAGTGGGCGTGCTCCATTGTAATGAGCCGTGACCCCATGCAAATGAAGGGCCGGCCGTACTGAGTGGTGGGTATTATGGCACCGAAGCGAAGGAAGCTCAATTTTTCGAGCATCGAGAAGCAGATACTTGCTCGGGGCATCGCCCAATATGGGCGTTATCTGCATGGCCCTGAGAGCCGGAACACCACCCGGCCAGGAGGAAGGAGATGATCCAGAAAATTACGGATCAGATCAATGCGGCGGGGGGGGGAGACGAGGACCCCCGGTGGGATACAAAAGAAGATAAATGATCTTAAGAGCCTGGTCCGTGAGAAGATGGCCAAGATCAATGCCCATGCCAGGGGCACTGGAGGAGGCGCATCCTGCCCCATCAGGCTGAGTGAGGAGGAATGGGCAGTGGCCCGGTGTTTCCACCCACAGCAGGTGGTGGGCATGCCTGGCTATCAATCTGATGATCCTGTGAGGACAGGTAAGTTTTGGCTTTTTCTATCTGATGATTAGCATGTGTGGGTGGGGGAAGGGAAGATGTGCGAAGTGTGTGGATCCTCCAACCTGTGAATGTTTTGTGTCCTCCACAGATGGCCAGGAGATTGCTGGGCCACCAGGCTGCTGAGGAGTCCCAAGAAGGGCAGGAGTCCCCAGGGGAGGGGAGTGGCCACACCTCCCCTCATGAGGAGGTTGAGGGGGAGGAGGATCAGGGGGTGGAGGATGAAGATATGGAGATTGCCAGGCAAGTCCTTTTGGCATCGGATTTGTTGACCCGTGAGCCTACCCCTGAGGCTGGCAGCAGTCAGGCCACCATCAGGGGTAGCCCCTCCCACTCCTCCCCTCCTCCCAGGCCACAAGCCTCAGCGGCAGGCAGGATGGCAACCCATGAGACCAGGGGGGTGGCCGAGCGTCTGCCGGGCAATCTACAGAGGGACAATGCCCGGCAGACCCGCAATCTGGCTCAGATCAAAGAGACTCTGAGCCAGATGGAGGACAGCCTGGGTGCAATTAAGGAGTCACTCACTGATGTGGCCACAAACTCCTTGGCGGTCATCACATGCTTGTGTGACCTGCAGACCGCCACAACAGGCGTGGCCCAGGAGGTGAGTGCCCTGACCCAGGCTGTCCAGGACAATACCCGGGCTGGCCAGGCCAATACGGCTGCCCTCACAATCTGTCTGACCAGGATAGCAGTGGCCTTGGAGGGCAGGCCAGCAGGAGGGCAGTCACCAGGGGAGGCTCCTCCTTCCCATGCTCACCCACCCCCCCAGGATGATCCTCCTTCCCCTGCTCACACCCCCCCCAGGATGATCCTCCTTCCCCTGCTCACACCCCCCCAGGAGGCTCCTCCTTCCCCTGCTCACACCCCCCCAGGAGGCTCCCCTGGTTGGCCGTGGCCGTGCCTGTGGGCGACCCAGGCGTAGCTTACGCCGCCGCCGTTAATTTTGCAGGGTACTTTTGATTTTTGATTTTTTTTTTTTAGTATACTGTACTTTTGATTTGTTTAATGTGTGTGAATGATGTGTGAATGTGGGGGTGGCATTCCTGATTAAATAAGGGTGTCACCCTCAGTTTTGGTGGAGTAGGGATCCCCAGGACCAGGGAGAAGTGATCCCAGGTCCATGAATGGTGTATGAATGCACAGTGACATAATTGGAGCCGTGGCGTGGCGTTACTGCTCCCAAGTACCATTGGGGGGGTACTTGGATCTAATCCAATTAGATGTGCATGTGATGTGTCTGTGCTAGGGACCACAGTGGGTGTGCATTCATGCATTCTCATTGTGACATGTTTAATGTGTGTGTTTAACGCAAAGATGCATTCTGCGAAGGCGTCTCCTGGCTGCTGTTCCCTCAGAAGAGGGGGTACCCTGGGTTAGGGGGGGATTGTCTGGTTCGGGGGTCAGGTCATCACGTATGTCAATCTCCAGGCCCCTCCTCACTGCAAAGTTGTGCAGAATGCAACATGCACTGATGATTTGGCACACAAAGTTTGGGGAATACAACAGGGTACCCCCAGACTTATCCAGGCATCGGAAACGTGACTTCAGGAGGCCAAATGTGCATTCCACAACTCCACGGGTAAGTATGTGTGCAGCATTGTATCTTTCCTCTCCTGGGGTTTGGGGGTTCCGGTATGGAGTCATAAGATGGGGTCCAAGTGCATATGCAGAGTCACCTGGAAGGGAAAAGACAGGAGGATGTTAGTCATGCATGTGCCCCTCGTGATGTCTGCATCATGGGGGGGACAGTCATACCTGACACCCATGTCACTCACCAACCAGCCAGCTGTCCCCATACACGTTCTGTTCCAATTCTCTGGAGATGTTGCTGTGACGGAATATGTAGCTGTCATGGCTGGATCCTGGGAATTTGGCACAGACGTGCCATATGAGGCATTGGGCATCCACTATCACC
This sequence comes from Rana temporaria, assembly GCF_905171775.1. Classification (NCBI taxonomy): domain Eukaryota; kingdom Metazoa; phylum Chordata; class Amphibia; order Anura; family Ranidae; genus Rana; species Rana temporaria. Next base: position 286,703,514 of record NC_053491.1, on the reverse strand, counting down.
TGTACATTGATTGAATGCCAGTGCTTCCTATTGCGGTACATGTGCTCTGTCTCATGGGGGGGCTGTAGTGTCACATGTGTGCAATCAATGGCCCCGATGGTGCGTGGGAATCCTGCAATTCGGAAAAAAAACGTCATTGTGTCCATTCGCTGGACCTCCTGGGAGGGTTTGATGAAATGATTGGCCATGCGTCTGAGGATTGCAGGGACAACCTGGTGCACACATCTGCTAATGGAGGATTGTGACATCCCAGCCACACCTCCACTTGTGAGCTGAAAAGATCCAGTGGCCAGGAAATGGAGTGCTGCCATGAACTTGATCAGTGGCTGCACTGCATGTGAGCGTTGTGTTGGGCTGGTGAGATCATCCTGCAGGATTGTGGTTAATTCCACGATGGCTTCACGGTTGAATCTGAAGTTGCGATACACCTCAGAAGCAGTCATGGCAAACACACAAACACTGAAGGAACTCTCAGGCAGCACACTAGCTGCAAGGAAAGATAAAAGCTCTAGTGCAAGCTTTACCCATTGCTCCATTCTGGACACCCAACAGTACATGTAGTCCTCAACAGCCCTGGATCCTGAGTAGTCTGTAATCATTTTCTTTAGGAGTTGTAAAGGCAGAAGGTTTTTAATCTTAATCTAAGGCCCCATACACACGATAGAATCCATCCGCGGATAAATCCCAGCGAATGGGTTTCAGCGGATAGATCCTATGGTGTGTACACTCCAGCGGATCTGTTTCCGCGGATATTTATCCGTTGACTCGCTTTTCAGCAGATTGAATATTTGCTGACATGCTAAACAAATCTATCCGCTGCGAATCTATCCGACGGACAGATCCGTTGGTTAGTACACAATATCCGCGGATAAGAACCCCGCGCATGCTCAGACAAAATAAGGGGATGGGAGCACTCGTTCAGGTAAAACTCTCGTTTGTTTGTGATATGGCACATTCGTCCTTTTAAATATCTAGTGTGTCGTTTATTGCCTCTTGTTTTTTCGGCGTTCTCTTGATCCAAACGTCCCCCCCAGATCCAAACCAAGCCCTCATCCCAAGCATGCAGTCTGGCCCGGACAGGAATGGGGGCGGGGACGAGCGAGCGCCCCCCCCTCCTGAGCCGTACCAGACCGCATGCCCTCAACATGGGGGAGTGTGTGCTGTGGGGGAGGGGGGCACTGCCCCCCCACCCCACAGCACTCTTGCCCCCATGTCGATAGGGACAAGAGCCTCTTCCCGACAACCCTTGCCATTGGTTGTCGGGGTATGCGGGCGGGGCTAATCGGAATCTGCGAGCTCCCTTTAATAAGGGGGCCCCCAGATGCCGGCCCCCCACCCTATGTGAATGAGTATGGGGTACATCGTACCTCTACCCATTCACATGGGGGAAATGTAAAGTAAAATAAAACACCACACAGAATAAAATATTTTATTAATCTGCTCCGGAGCCCCCCCTTTCTTCTTTAGCTCTCTTAGAAGGGGGGGTTTCTTCTCTTCCGATCTTTTGCCGGGACCCTGGGCTTCGGTGATTTCTGCCGGGGGAGGGCGCCATCCCTCGGTCCTCTCCGGAGCCTTCCGCCGGATGCCCCCACCCCATTTAAGCTCTTTTTCATTAGGGAGGGGCATCCGGACTTCGGGGTCTTCTGCCGGGGTGCCTATCCCCCGGTCTTTCCGGTGCCTTCCGCCAGGGTTCCGGTCTTCCTGGTCTTCTGCCGGGGGTGCGCCAACTCCCAGGTCTTTTCTCTTCTGTCTTCTCTGCTCCCTCTTCTGCCTGGCTCCCCCGCGGAGCCAGGGCTTTCTTCCGTCTTCTTTCTTCTCTCTTCCTTCTTCTGCCTGTCTCCTCCGGGAGCCCAGGGCTTGTCTCCGCTGTCTTCTTCCTTCTCTTCCATTGGATGTTGACACGACGAGGTTCCGCGCTGACATGCCGTGTCAGCGGCGGGCATGGACTTATATAGGGTAATGCCACCATGTGACCTCAACCCATGTGACATCACATTCCCTGGGCATGATGGGAATGTGATGTCACATGGGTTGAGGTCACATGGTGGCATTGCCCTATATAAGTCCATGCCCACTGCTCAGACGGCATTCCAGCGCCGGACCTCGTCGTGTCAACATCGAATGGAAGAGAAGGGAGAAGACAGCGGAGACAAGCCCTGTGCTCCGCGGAGGAGACAGGCAGAAGCGGAAGGCATCGCAGAAGCCCGCGGGTGTCGCCCCCCGGCGGAAGGCACCGTACAAGCCCGGGACCCTCCCCCAAAGGCAGGAGCCTCACTGGTGAAGGGGGTCCCGGTGAATTACGTCGCTGAAGACGGGGGTGGGGTGCCAGTGCACCCCCCCCCGCAGAAACCGTCGTGGAAGCCCGGGACCCTCCCCCAAAGGCAGGAGCCTCACTGGTGAAGGGGGTTCCGGCAGAAGATGGTGAAGCCCGGGGCCTAATGGGGTGGTGGTGGGGGGCCCCGGCAGAAGACCCCCGGCTGACTAATAAATTAATTTTTAAATGTGTGTGGTGTATTATTTTTTTCCATTTTTTTCCCCATGTGAATGGGTAGGGGTACAATGTACCCCATACTCATTCACATAGGGTGGGGGGCCGGAATCTGGGGACCCCTTTATTAAAGGGGTCTCTCAGATTCTGATAAGCCCTCCGCCCGCATACCCCGACAACCAACGGCCAGGGCTGTCAGGAAGAGGCTCTTGTCCCTATCGACATGGGGACAAGAGTGCTTTGGGGTGGGGGGGCAGTGCCCCCCTCCCCCACAGCACACACTCCCCCATGTTGAGGGCATGTGGTCTGGTATGGCTCAGGAGGGAGGGGGGCGCTCGCTGGTCCCCACCCCCATTCCTGTCTGACCAGACTGCGTGCCTGGGATAAGGGCTTGGTTTGGATCTTGGGGGGGACCCCACGCTATTTTTTTTTGCGCGGGTTTAACCCCTTATGTTCCAGACCAAGCCTAAGAGCCTGGTATGCACCTGGAGGGAACCCACCTTATTTTTTTTTTCGGGGGTCTGGAGTTCCCCTTCATGAACAGCGATCTGTCATTTACACATGTCAGTCCCACCCCCCCCCTACAGTTAGAACACACCCAGGGAACATATTTAACCCCTCCCTCGCACCTAGTGTTAACCCCTTCCCTGCCAGTGGCATTTTTAGAGTAAGCAATGCATTTTTACAGCACTGATCGCTAGAAAAATGCCAATGGTTCCAAAAAAGTGTTCGATGTGTCCGCCATAATGTCGCAGTACCGATAAAAATCGCTGATCGCCCCAATAACTAGTTAAAACAAAAAAAAAAAATATTTTGTAGACGCTATAACTTTTGCCAAAACCAAACACTAAACGCTATTTGCGATTTTTTGGAACCAAAAAGATGTAGAAAACGTATCGGCCTAAACTGAGGGTTTTTTTATTTTTTAGAATATATATTTTTGGGGATATTTATTATAGCAAAAAGTAAAAATAATTTTTACATATGTGGGCGGGACTTACGCAAGTCCCGCCCACATATATAAACATCGTTCAAACCACACATGTGAGGTATTGACGCGTGCGTTAGAGCGAGAGCAATACTTTTACCACTAGACCTTCTTTGTAACTATAAACTGGTAACCTGGAAAAAAAAGAAAAAGGTCGCCTATGGGGATATTCACGGAATTCATTTTGGCCCCATTGCAGGAGTGTTTCCAATAGTAAAGCGTGACATGTAAGGTATCTATTTACTCAGTGTAACATCATCTTTCACATTATCCCCAAAAATTGGGCTCACTTTTGTGTTTTGTTAATTTTTAACCACTTGAGCCCGGACCATATTTCTGGTCAATGACCGGCAAGTTTTTGTGATTCGGCACGGCGTCGCTTTAACTGACAATTGCGCAGTCGTGCGACGTGGCTCCCAAACAAAATTGGCAACCTTTTTTTTCCCACAAATAGATTATTAAATGTGCGTGTTTACTTCTGTCTTTAACACCTCCCCTTCAGGCTGGAAAGCATCAGATCAGGGGAAACAAAAAAAAAAAAGCTCTCATTCCATTGCAGCTTGGTTCCTACATGTGTGATGAACTGAGCATGCTCAAACACTTAGAAAAAAAAATATCCTTTCTTTTTAAAAGGCAAAAAACACTCCTTGGATGCTCATAGAGCGTGGTTTGGGTTAATTGCAGGTGTGCCCAATTACAAGCTCACCCAAACTAGAGACTGCAATTTGTTCATGTGATTTCAATTGCTTCATTACTAGCACTGTTATAAAAAGCAGGGATCGATCAGTCCTCAGCTGCCCTCAGAAGGAGGCAGGCTGGCAGAAATGCTGTTGCTTAACACAAATGTGGTTTGTTGCATGGGTTTTGTTTTATTTTGCCAATGGTTTTGGTTTATTTTTAAATGATGTTCACTTTGATGTATTTGTTTATGTGGCCTTATTTTATGAAAAATGTGTGAAGCTATGGTTATTTAGAATTTTGAAATGTATTTTTGTTTGTGTTTGTTTGTTTGTCTTTTTTTGCTTTCCTTGTTTTGTTGACCAATAAAAATTACTTTAAAATTGTTAAGTTTGTCTTTTGTTACTTTTTCATGCTACATATGTTGACAGCTGCACCTGAAATCGGTTTGGGCCTAACAAATTATGTGTGATTTTTGTCTAAGCTTCTTTCCTGGTGTGTAATCATGAAATGTTTGCCATGTTTATTCTCCATGACTTTAAAGACAAAACTGGTAAGTATTTTCTTTTTTCTGCAGTGGTCCTCAGCCCTCAAGTACCCCCGACAGGACATGTTTTGTGGATTTCTCTTATCAAGAATTGCTGTCCAGACTGTCTTTTAAAGCACATGTGCAAGATGAAGGAAAACCTGCAAACATGGCCTGGGGGGGGGGGGGTTGCTATTGGTGGACAGGCTTGACGTGCTGATTTACAGCACTGTGCTTAAATATAGCGCAAGGCAATCCTATTCAAATTGTGGGTGTTTGAGGGAAGCCAAGTGAGTGTTAGAACCCCTGCTTTGTGTTTTTTTATTTTTGTGTTGAGCTTTGTGTCCCTTTTCTTAAAATTGGCTTCACTTCCTGTCACACAGCTGAACAGGAAGTGAGGTTAAAACCCTCCAGTGTCATTTCTTGGGGACACAGGTCAATCTAACTAGTGTCCCCATTAAGCAAATTGCACTCCAGCACTGCTGTGTACACCCCAAATCATGGGTCTTCAAACTACGGCCCTCCAGTTGTTCAGGAACTACAATTCCCATCATGCCTAGTCATGTCTGTGAATGTCAGTGCATTACAAGGCCTCATGGGATGTGTAGTTCTACAACAGCTGGAGGGCCGTAGTTTGAGGATCCCTGCCCCAAATGATTATTTAGTTTGGGGTTTAGTAAAGGCAAAGCCACTCTGCAGTACAAGCATAGTTGCTGAAAATCAGAGAGGAAGCACTGATGGTTTTAACATCCAATCCTGTAGAAGCAAAGTTGTTTTGTTTTCTTTCTTCCTTGCTTTGCACTTGTAGTGCAAAGTGGATTTGCCTTTAGTAAATGGACCCCAAAGTCCAAGATCCCTAATAATTTGGGGTGTACACAGCAAAATGCTAGAGTGCAATTTACATAATGGGAAACTATTTAGATTGATCTCTGTGTCCCCAAGAAAAGATATTAGTAAGGTTTTACCCTCACTTCCTGTTTGGCTATGTGACAGGAAGTGAATGAATTAGAAAGGGTGAAGACACCTCACAAATGTTGTCACTATCAGGGGTGCAGACATCCCCAAAAAAATGAGCAGATAATACTTATTTGCAAATTAATAATTTTTTAGTTAACATTGGGTGGGGTGCTCTAACACACACATTCATACATATTAGCCACGCTGTATCCTGGCCTATTGGCATGGTTATATTTTCTTAGGGCTCTCAATAAAACTCTATGAAATTTGTGCTTAAACTAGAACCAGGGGCGGACTGACAACTCATGGGGCCCCTGGGCAATAGAAGATTATGGGGCCCCTCTGGCTTACAGATGACCACCACGCCAGGAGGTAGTGCAGAGGCGGGCAGCTAAAATCTTGGGATATTCACATTAAAAGCATGTCATTTTTGGACATATCAGGGACAGATCTAAAAAAACACAGATTTTTACATACTGTCCCTGGTTTTACTGAGCCTGGCAACCCGGATGGGGCCCCCTAGTGGCATGGGGCCCTCGGGCAGTGCCCGAGTGACTCAATGGTCAGTCCGCCCCTGACAAGAACTATAATCAACAAGTTTTATTTTCTTTAATTTTGGATAGAGTGAGGGAGGGTTATAGGCCCTGTCAGTTTATTTTGTATTATCTGTGTCCAATTGGGGAGATTTGCCTTCACTTCCTGCCCCATAGCCAAACAGGAAGTGAGAGAAAAACTATGCAAATTAACCACTTCCCGCCCAGCCTATGGCCGATTTACGTCCGGGAAGTGGTTACACAATCCTGACAGGACGTCCTGCAGGATTTAATGCCGCGCGCGCCTGTGGGGGCACGCAGCGCGGCGATCGGTGATGCGGGGTGTCAGTCTGACACCCTGCATCTCCGATCTCGGTAAAGAGTCTCTCACGGAGACGGAGACTCTTTACCAAGTGATCAGCCGTGTCCAATCACGGCTGATCACGATGTAAACAGGAAGAGCCATCGATGGCTCTTCCTCACTCGCGTCTGACAGACGCGAGTATAGGAGAGCCGATCGGCGGCTCTCCTGACAGGGGGCGTTCGCGCTGATTGTTTATCAGCGCAGCCCCCCCTCGGATTACCACACTGCACCACCAGGGATGCCCACCCTGGACCACCAGGGTGTGCAAAAAAAAAAAAAATATAGAAAAAAAAAACAAAAAGCATTAAAAAAAAGATGCCAATCAGTGCCCACAAATGGGCACTGACTGGCAACCTGGGAAAATCAGTGCCACCCCACAGTGTCCATCAGTGCCACCCCACAGTGCCCATCCATGCACAGTGCCCACCTATCAGTGCCCACCTGTGCCACCCATAAGTATCCATCAGTGCCACCCATAAGTGCCGCCCATAAGTATCCATCAGTGCCACCCATAAGTGCCGCCCATGAGTGCCCATCTGTGCCGCCCATGAGTGCCCATCAGTGCCGCCTATGAGTGCCCATCAGTGCCGCATAGCAGCGCCGCCAATCAATGCCACCTCATCTGTGCCCGTCAGTACTACCTCATCGATGTCCATCAGTGCCATCTCATCGGTGCCCATCAGTGCCGCCATATCAGTGCCCGTAATTGAAAGAGAAAAACTTATTTACAAAAAAATTAACCTAAAAAAATAAAAAAAGTTTTTTTGTTTCAAAATTTGCAGTCTTTTTTTAGTTGTTGCGCCAAAAAAATCGCAGAGGTGATCAAATAACAACAAAAGAAAGCTCTATTTGTGGGGGAAAAAGGACGCCAATTTTGTTTGGGTACAGTGTTGTATGACCGCGCAATTGCCATTCAAAGTGCGACAGTGTTGAAAGCTGAAAATTGGCTTGGGCGGGAAGGTGCGTAAGTGCCTGGTATGGAAGTGGTTAAGGGAATCCAGTGCCCCCCCCAGAACTAGTGTGTGGGTCCCCTGAAAATTCCTGGGCGGGTCATACAAAAACAGGGTGTGGCTTTGACAGGAAGGGGTGGGTCATTTTTCTATTAGGAGGTGCAGATATGTAGTCAGGCCTAGGGCAGAACAAAACCTAAATATACTACTGCATATTAGGGCTTATTTAGACCGGATCCGATTTACAGCGTGTTTTTATATTGTGGGAGGAAACCCACGCAGGCACAGGGAGAACATGCAAACTCTATGCAGATGCTGTCACGGGCGGGATTCGAACCAACGACTCTTTTGCTGCTAGGTCAAAGTGCTATACACTACACCACTGTGCTGAACGAACATGATTGCAGCTGAAAGCATGAGAACTTTTTTTTTTTTTTCAATACCATGCTTTCCAGCCTTATTGACCCCGCCTCTCTCCATAAAGAGGACCTGTCACACACTAGTCCTATTACAAGGGATGTTTACATTCCTTGTAATAGGAAGAAAAGTGATCCAAAATCAAAAAAAGTGTCAAAAAAGTGCAAGAATAAAAATATGAGGTAAAAAAAATAAAAAAAATAACGCCCCTGTCCCTAGAAGCTCGCACTCAGAAGCAAATATGCATGTAAGTCCCGCCCACATATGTAAACACCATTCAAACCACACATGTGAGGTATTGACGCGTGCGTTAGAGCGAGAGCAATAATTCTAGCCCTAGACCTCCTCTGTAACTCTGAACTGGTCACCTGTGGATTTGGCCGCCGTGTTCCCGCTCCTGGGACCCGCCCCCCTCTGACGCCACAAGTAAACTCATATGAAAGTCCGCGTGTGGCATATGTGCGTCAGAGGGGGGCGGGGTCACATGAGTGTGACACGGCGGGAACTTCTTCTCCGGGCGGCGCGATTGAAATTGAATTCCCCCGCTGTGTGACGCTCTGTGACCCCGCCCCCCTCTGACGCACATGACCTTCTAAGGAGTTTACTTGTGGCGTCAGAGGGGGGCGGGTCCCAGGAGCGGGAACACGGCGGCCAAATCAAATTCAAACGCTGGGTCCGGGGACGAGAAGGCTGGAGGACCAAGAAGAAGACCGGAGAAGACACAAGATGCGGACGAGGAGGCTGGCGGACGGACGGAGAAGAAGACAGGACAAGACAACGGGCAAGATGCGGGACCAGAAGGCTGAAGGACGGACGGAGAAGATAGAAGAACACGTCGGGCAAGATGTGGACGAGAAGACCCAAGAAAGAAGCAGCGGAAGAAACCCGAAGGAAAGAAGAAAAGAAGATTTTATTAAAAGATTTGTCAAAAACCGGCTACTGTCATTTTTAACACTTTGACATTTTTTTGGGGGTGAAATGGTAGAGGTACAATGTACCCCATTACCATTTCACATAGGGGGGGTCAGGATCTGGGGGTCCCCTTTGTTAAAGGGGTCTTCCAGATTCTGATAAGCCCCCCGCCCGCAGACCCCCACAACCACCGGGCAAGGGTTGTGGGGATGAGGCCCTTGTCCCCATCAACATGGGGACAGACATCCTCCCCATGTTGAGGGCATGTGGCCTGGTGCGGTTCAGGAGAGGGGGGGGGCCGCACTCTGTCCCCCCCTCTTTTCTGCGGCCGGCCAGGTCAACGTGCTCGGATAAGGGTCTGGTGTGGATTTTTAGGGGGACTCCACGCCATTTTTTTTTTCAATTTGGGGTGGAGTTCCCCTTAAAATCCACACCAGACCTGAAGGGCCTGGAATGGATATTTGCCGGGAACCGCACGTCTTTTTTTTTTTTGGTTTTTACAGCGGGGTTCCCCTTAATATCCATTCCAGACCTGAAGGGCCTGGTAATTTAATTTGGGGGAACCCCTACACATTTTTTTTGTTTGTTTTATGAATGAATCCCTTTAGAATTGTCAGAGCCGACAATTCATTATAGCCGCGTGTGAATTTTTAAATGACTTTTTTCCTTCTGAATGTCGATTTGTGCAGGTGGGGTTCTAAGTGCGGGAAAAATGCGCTATTTCACATGCTGACATTACACCCCCCCTAGGTACGAAATTTAAAGGAATATTTCACTTTTATTGTTTCACTTTAAGAATTATTAATTTCACTGCTCCCGAAAAAACGGCCGTTTTAAAAAATAAAAAAAGCATTGATACATGTTCCCTGGGACAGGACTGAGGTCCCCAAACACTTTTTAGGACAAAACTTGCAGATTAGCCTTTAAAATGAACACTTTTGATTTCTCCCATAGACTTCTATAGGGAGTTCGGCGCGGCTTTACATATTACTTTCAATGCGCCGGCTGCTACGCTGGTTCATGCGCCCAATTAAGCCTCCACCCGGAGTACTAATTAACGCATGAACCAGCGCAGCACACAGAGCATAGTAAATCAGGCCCTTTGTGTTTTTCCTGAACCCAGACCCGAACCCGAATAATTGGAAAAAGTTTGGGTCCGGGATCGGAGTTCAGGAAAAAAAAATGCGCGGAGGTCCCCGCAAATTCAATAACCAGACCATTTGGGTCTGGTATGGATATTAAGGAGAACCCCGCCGTCAATTAAAAAAAAAAATGACGTGTGGTTCCCCCTTAATATCCATAACCAGACCCTTCAAGTCTGGTATGGATATTAAGGGGAACCCCGCCGTCAATTTAAAAAAAAAATTACATGCGGTTCCCCCTAAATATCCATAACCAGACCCGTTATCTGCACCGTCGCTGGATCAGGACAACGTTGGAGCAGGAAGCCGGGAACGAGTGGATTATCACCGCTGGAGTTTTTTTCATTTGTTTTTATTAATAAAGGACTTTATTCTACGGTGTGTTTTTTTTTTTACAAGAATGTACCCCATTACCATTTCACACAGGGGGGGGGGTCAGGATCTGGGGGTCCCCTTTGTTAAAGGGGTCTTCCAGATTCTGATAAGCCTCCCGCTCGCATACCCCCACAACCACTGGGCAAGGGTTGTGGGGATGAGACCCTTGTCCCCATCAACATGGGGACATCCTCCCCATGTTGAGGGCATGTGGCCTGGTGCAGTTCAGGAGAGGGGGGGCCGCACTCTGTCCCCCCTCTTTTCTGCGGCCGACCAGGTCAACGTGCTCGGATAACGGGTCTGGTTATGGATATTTAGGGGGAACCGCACGTCATTTTTTTTTTAATTGACGGCGGGGTTCCCCTTAATATCCATACCAGACCTGAAGGATCTGGTTATGGATATTTAGGGGGAACCGCACGTCATTTTTTTTTAAATTGACGGCGGGGTTCCCCTTAATATCCATAACAGGCCTAAAGGGTCTGGTTATTGAATTTGCGGGGATCTCCGCGCATTTTTTTTTCTAAAAGTCTGTGTTCCATTGACTACAATGGGGTTCGGGTTCGGGTTCCCGAACCCAAACTTTTTTTTAAAGTTCGGGTTCGGACCCGAACCCGAACATCCAGGTGTCCGCTCAACTCTACCCTTTACCTATAGCGTACTGTACTCAATAGGTAAATACCGTAATTGACCTTTTTTTGTATCTTGCATATATCCAACTAGTAGTGATATACTTTGTGCATTAGTAACAAACAAAATGGCCCACGCCCCCTCTTATAACTGTCCTTCAAAGCAAGGAGACAAAACCAGAGAAATTCCCAGCTCAACTCACCAATCAGCTTACGCATGCATTTGCAGATGTGTGCTAACTAAACCCCTGTTTTTAACGCATACTATTAGACAGGTTAATTTGGTTGGTAAGCAGACTGGTTGGTGAGTTGAACTGGGAATTTCTCTGGTTTTTGTCTTTTATGTGTTGCCCTACCATGTGCTCCTTGCTGTGAATGCCAGTTATAGGTAGAGGCAGGGGCCATTTTGTTTGCTACTAATGTACTATAATATTGGTGAGGGGACACACTGGACACCTTTGCTGCCATTGTGCTCTGTGCTGGGTGTTCAGTGTGCCCCTGTGCCTTTAAGGAGCATTGGGCTACCTCCAGGCCCACCTGCCCCCTATCTATCCATTAGAATGCATGTGCTTCCACAGAGGAGATGTTGATAAATTTACAGGAGTTAGGACTGCAGGTAATAAAGGGTGCCGTTAGAGGCCTTGCAGCTTACGCATGCGTTTGCAAATGTGTGCTGACTAAATCCATGTTTTTAACACACACCGTTATACAGGTTAATTTGGTTGATAAACAAACTGATTGGTGAGTTGAGCTGGGAATGTTTCTAATTTTGTCTTTCATACATTTTGCATTGTTTTGGTGGTATTACCTCATACACAACATTGTGGCTCTGTTCCCAAGTCCATCCTCTGCCTTTTGTAGGGTTCTGTTACCGTACCCAGAGTGTACACCAGATGGATTTCCTGTTTCCCGCTGGGTTACTTGGCCATACCAAGATGCTGGATGTTCGCATGGTAGAAGGTAGAACTTAGAACAAGCGGTGGTGAGTGCAGCTTCATTCTCTTCAATTCATACAGTATGGGCCGGATTCAGATACATTGGTGTATCTATCCGCGTGGCGTAACGTGTCTCAGATACGTTACGCCGCCATAAATTAGGGCGCAAGTTCTGTATTCAGAAAGAACTTGCGCCCTTAGTTATGGCGGCGTAACGTCTGTGATCCGGCGTAAGCCCGCCTAATTCAAATGTGGGTGTGTTTTATTTAAATTCACTGTGACCCCACGTATTTGACGTATTTTACGAACGGCGCATGCGCCGTTCGTGAAAAAATCCCAGTGCGCATGCTCGAAATTATGCCGCAAATCGTCATTGCTTTAGACGTGAACGTAACTTACGTACAGCCCTATTCGCGAACAACTGACGTAAAATTTTTAAAACTTGACACGGGAACGACGTCCATACTTAACATAGGATGCCCCTCATATAGCAGGGGTAACTTTACCCTGGGAAAGCCTAACGTAAACGACGTAAAAAAATGCGCCGGGCGAACGTACGTTTCTGAATCAGCGTATCTACCTAATTAGCATATTTATCACGTAAATATATGGACGCGCCACCTAGCGGCCAGCGTAAATATGCAGCCTAAGATAAGACGGTGTAAGACACTTACGCCGGTCGGATCTTAGGGAAATTCTGGCGTATCTAGCTTTCTGAATACAGAAAGAAGATACGCCAGCGCATGGGTGCTCAACCTGTGGCTCTCCAGCTGTTTCAGAACTACAATTCCCATGAGGCATTGCAAGCTACTGATTGTTATAAGCATGACTCCCAAAGGCACAGGCATGATGGGACTTGAAGTTCTGCAACAGCTGGAGAGCCACAGGTTGAGCACCCATGCGCCAGCGCTTCGTAGCACTTACGCTGCGTATCAATAGATACGCCGGCGTAAAGGCTATCTGAATCTGGCCCTATATGTCTATTATGTCAGTGCATTACACAGTAGAGGAGTGTGGTGTAGGGTTGCACTGATTTATTATATAACAATTATCTACAGTGGGTATAGAAAAGGTGGAATCACCCCCCCCCTTTTGAAATAATTTCTTTGCAGCCTGAAAATGTAGACAGACACAATGTTCGCTTTATCCAGCTATTTGTTCACTCAGTGCAACTAGTAAAAGATATAATACCAACAGACCAACACAAACACAATGGGCCAGATTCACAGAGACTTACGATATCGAGATACGCCGTCGTAAGTCTGATTGGGCGCCATCGTATCTATGCGACTGATTCATATAATCAGTTACGCATAGATTTCCCTAAGATCCGACCGGCGTAAGTTTTTTACACCATCGTATCTTAGGCTGCATATTTTCGCTGGCCGCTAGGTGGCGCTTCCGTCGATTTCAGCGTAGAATATGCAAATTAGGTACAGTAGATATGCCAATTCACAAACGTACCTCCGTCTGGCGCATTTTTTTACATTGTTTACGTTAGGCTTTTTCTGGCGTAAAGTTACCCCTGGGTCTATGAGGCGCAGCCAATGTTAAGTATGGCCATCATTCCCGCGACAAAATTTGAATTTTTTACGTCGTTTGCGTAAGTCGTTCACGAATAGGGCTGGACGTAATTTATGTTCACGTCGAAAGCATGACGATTTGCCGACGTCATTTGGAGCATGCGCACTGGGATATGTCCACCGACGGCGCATGCGCCGTTCGTTAAAAATGTCAAAAACGTGGGGTCACTACAATTTTACATAGTACACGCCCCCAGCCAGCCTATTTTGAATTAGGCGGGCTTACGCCGGCCCAGTTACACTGCGCCGCCGTAAGTTTAAGCGCAAATACACAACTTGCTGCTCAAACGTACGGCGGCGTAGTGTATCTGAGATACGCTACGCCCGCCTAAAGATAGGTGATTCTACCTGAATCTGGCCCCATGTCTAAAAAAACAGAATCTCTGAGTTGGAAAAAAGGATCACTCCCTCCTAAATATGACTTGCAATTAATTTGTAAACTCAATCAGACGTAGTAAATCACCTTTTCAATGGCACACAAAGCCCTTTGACTTTCAACTGTGATCAGCAGGTGTGCCTGTGGTCATTGGAGGGGGTTCTTCTATACCCCCCCACTTTCATTTAATAATAAAGTTGTGTGGAAATATCTTCTGAGTTTATGTGTGACCTAAAAACAATTTGTATTTTTTAAATAAACTGTGGCTCAAAATTTACATTTTTCCTTTTTTTCCCCTGAAGATGGAGAGACTTACCGTATTTATTTCAGGCTTTCAGTACAATGCAGAGGGATACCAGCAAATTGTTTGCAGTCTAGAAGTTTTTTTTTTTTAAAATCAAATAAAGCAACCCTTGCATGGCAGACTGGAAACTTTTTTCTGCAAAAATATCAAGAGGAGGTTCAAAAGTCTGTTCCTACAATACCAGTAATTTAATAAAACACCTCAAAATGAAACCTAATGCCGCATACACACGATCGGAATTTCCGATGAAAAAAGTCCGATTGTGTGTGGGCCCCATCTGACTTTTTTCTGTCGGTGTTTAGAAATATAACATGTTTTATTTTTTCTGTGTGCAACTCCGATGGAGAAAAAACCCATGCATGCTCAGAATCAAGTCGACACATGCTTGGAAGCATTGAACTTAATTTTTCTCGGATCATCGTAGTGTTTTACGTCACCGCGCTTTGGACAGTTGGAATTTGGTCTGACAGTGTGTGCAAGACAGCTTGAAAAATTCCATCAGATTTTAGGCCATCGGAAATTCCGATTGTATGTACGGGGAATAAGAGTGAGCATGGAGAATTTACAGCTGTCGCTAGCTCTAGCACTCAGCAGCTGACACTGTAGCAAACCCTTGTAAGATGTGAAAAATTACCCAAGGGCTATAAAAATATCTGAGGCAGTTACCCAATTTATCGTTCTTGAAGATCAACCACTATTAATAGTTGACAATGTGGGTTGGTTTTTGGTGACTTCTTAATGTTTTGGAGCCTAATGCCCCATACACACGAGCGGAATTTCCACTGGCAAATATCTGATGTGAGCTTTTCATCATAAATTCCGACCGTGTGTATGCTCCATTATACTTTTGCTGCTGGAATTTCCGCCAGCAAAAGTTTGAGAGCAGGTTCTCAATTTTTCCTACGGGAAAAATTCCTATCAGAAAATCCATTCGTCAGTATGGAATTCCGAGGGGAAAAAACATGTATGCTCGGAAACAATTTGACGCATTCTTGGAAGTATTGAACTTTTTTTTCTCGCCTTGTCGTAGTGTTGTACGTCACTGCGTTCTTAGAACTTTTGTGTGACTCCGATGGAAATTCTGCTCATGTGTACAGGGCAGAAGTATGAAATTCCCAGTCACCTTTATTTCACAGATGTTGTCTGATCACAATTACACAACACAGTGAAAAAACACATTACCAACATGCTGAAGGAGGACATAAAGGCTATGAGTTTCACCACGGACATTTTCAGCTTAACTGCACAATGGATTGATGACAATTTCACTCTGCAGTCATTCTCCACGCAAATAAATTTCAAGGCCTTCACACAGGTCAAGCTATAATGAGCATGCTTGAAGAAATGCTTGACATTTGGGTAATCCATTGAAGGTTCTGTCAATGTGGTAGTCCGTGATAATGCCAGAAATATGATAAAAGGCATGGAAGATCCTGGACTTCAGAGTCTTTCATGTGTGGCACATACACTGCAGCTGGCTGTCTCAGTGGGACTTTTATCAAAGGGCAGCATTGCAGATGCTGTGGTCGCAAAATAGTTGGCCACGTTAAACATTCAAACCTGGCATATTCTTGGCTGCAGTATATTCAGATCCAGCTTGGTCAGTCCATTAAAAGACTTCAACAAGATGTTCAGACTCACTAGAACAGCACTTTTTAGATGCTATATGCCGCGTACACACGATCATTTTTCGGCATAAAAAAAACGACGTTTTTAAAAATGTCATTTGTGTGGGCTACACATCATTTTTCGGCTTCTGAAAAAATGTTGTTTTTCGGGTTGTAAAAAATGATCGTGTGTGGGCTAAAACAAAGTTTTAAACCCACGCATGCTTAAAAACAAGTTATGAGATGGGAGCGCTCGTTTTGGTAAAACTACCATTCGTAATGGAGTAAGCACATTCATCACGCTGTAACAGACAGAAAAGCGTGAATCGTCTTTTACTAACAAGGAATCAGCTAAAGCAGCCCAAAGGCGAATAGAACTTCCCCTTTAGAGTGCCGTCGTACGTGTTGTACGTCACTGCGCTTTGTTCATCATTTTTTTTAAACAATGGTGTGTGGGCAACGTCGTTTTTATTGATGAAGTTGAAAAAACATTGGCCCAGATTCAAGAAGCACTTGCGCGGGAGCAAGTGTGATTTGCACCGCGCAAGTACTGATTTGCTCCCATGCAAATTTGCGGCTGATTCTGTAAACCAGTTAAGCCTGAAATGCGGCCATTTTCCCGCGCACGCAGCCTAGCTGCTCCTGCGCAATTTTCGCGCAATTTTGCGCGGGGTGTAAGTTGCGCCTTCATGGAATTCCCTCAGCGAATATGCAAATTAGGTACTGCCGATGATTCAGAAACATGCGCGTGTGATGCGCATCTTGCGCTGGAAGCGCGCAAGCTTTTTTCCCCGGGCAAACTTGCTCCTGCTAAAAGCAGGGGCAAGTTAGCAAAAGATGGCCAAATGTCATCTGAAGGAGCGCGCAACTTCAGCAGCACCTAGACAGACGAGCTGAACAAGCAGAGCACCCACATTTTCGGGACCTCACATCTGTGCACCAACATGCCAGGGGCAGCTATGGTTCTTGATATTATTTTGACTGAGCCGACTCGTAGGAGGGCACGGGAGAGGATTTACAGAGGGCGCTACAACCTTTTTCAGATGAGTGATAATGAGGTGTATCGCATGTTTCGCTTTAGCCCTGAAGTCATCCTTGAGTTGGTAACAATCCTGCAGGATGACATCAGCAGCCCGACCCATCGGGGACAGGCAGTGCAGCCACTGGTGAAGGTAGTGGCAACCCTTCATTTTTTGGCAAGTGGCTCATTTCAGCGCACAGGTGGAATGGTGGCGGGGATGTCCCAATCCAGCATGAGCAGGTGTGTGCACCAAGTGATCCCTGCAATACTCAGATGAATGGGCACACAATTTATCAAACCAACCACGGCTGACCTGCGGCAGAAGGCAATCAGTGATTTTTATTTATTAGCCAGATTTCCACGCACTGTGGGTGCAATAGATTGTACCCATGTGGCACTACGCCCCCCCCCCCCGGCTCCTCGAGCATATCTACTGCAACAGGAAACATTGGCATTCGATAAATGTGCAGATAATTGTGGATGCACATGGCCTCATATGGCATGTCCGTGCCAAACACCCAGGGTCAAGCCATGACAGTTTTATTTACCGACACAGCCCCATCCCAACCGAGTTTGACCAGAACATGTATGGAGACAGCTGGCTGATTGGTGAGTGACATGGGTGTCAAGTATGACTGCCCCCCCCCCATGATGCACACATCACAAGGGGCACATGCACGACTAACATCCTCCTGTCTTTTCCCTTCCAGGTGACTCTGCATATGCCCTGGGACCTCACATGATGACCCCATTTCGTAACCCTCAAACACCAGGAGAGGAAAGATATAACGAAGCCCATGCACGTACCTGTAACACTCCTGAGAATTTATTAATAACAGGTATGATTGGAACTCAGCAGAAAGAGGTTTCTCAGGGTAAACCACCAATGCACTCTCTTATGTATCAGAAAGTTTAGGGGTTAAATCATCACAACCTCATGTGAGTATAAAAGTATATGAGCTATCCCAGCAGGAGCTGAAGTATGGAGATGGTATTAAAGTCAAAATCAAGATGAAATCAGATTGTATTAACTTTGCTACACAGTATAATTGAGAAAAGTCTGTATGCAGCAAGTATTTAAACTCTGGCAGTCATATTGTTAATTCACAATATTATGGAGTAGTTTTATCTATAGAAAACAATCCCTCAGTTTGTGGTTAGAATAGAGCCCAAAAGGATCAGCATTCATTTGTACAATCCCAACAGCTTGAGGACAACAGATATCTGGTTACAATGCAGGGAACTATCGTAATTCAAGATACTTGCGGTTCAGCTGGTAGTAGTTGTTCACCAGGGGATGAATGTAGTTGCTAGGTAAAAGGGTCCAAGAATCCTGGAAGCAATGGTTCTCCTGTCAAGCTGAGGCTGGGTGTAGTAACAAACAGGCATGCAGCATGTGGATTAGAGAGGTAGAGATCTGAGGTATGGATATTGGCTGGAGAGGAGTACAGCAGTGGTTCCAGGGCTCGGTGCTGGGAGGTAGTGTTCCTTGACTGGAGGCAGGGATCCGACAAAATAACCGAACCTCCTACCGCCATCTCTAAGGAGTTTAAATAGCCCCGAATTCGCGGGGAAATCGAGGAAGGAGGCAGAGTCGCACTTCCGCGTTCCACGCTGGAGCGCAAACGTCCGCGCACCGGAAATGACGCAGATGTCTTGCAGAACGGAGCGCAGCTGCTTGTAGAAGGCTCAGCTGCGCTCGTTCTGTACAGGGAAACATCAGAGATGTTACATACTCCCCTCCTCAAGGGGGCTCCAGCAGTGCTCCTAGAAAGAGAGGGGCGATTAGGATACCTAAGATGAAATTGTCTAATCAGGCGAGGAGCATGTATGTTTGAAGAATTCTCCCAAGAGTCATTAAGTTGATCATAACCTTTCCAACGTATCAGGTATTGAAGGGTGGAACCATGTTTCCTTGAATCTAGGATTTTTTCAACCTCGTATTCAATCTCACCATGTACCTCGACAGGAGGAGGAGGGTTTGGCTGTCTGTTAGGAAATGGGTTAGAAATAAAAGGTTTAATGAGGGAAACGTGAAATGAGGAATGTATCTTCCAATCTGGGGGTAGAAGTAATTTTACAGCGTTCGGATTGATCAAATGGGATATTTGGAATGGTCCAACGAATTGAGTGCCTAATTTTTTTTGAAGGTACTTTAAGGTGAAGATTTCGGGTGGAAAGCCAAACCAAGTCGCCAACCTTATATTCAGGTGGTGTCGATCTGTGAGAGTCGTAGTATCGCTTTTGCCTTTGTTGGGCAAATTTTAAGTTAGACCGTAAGATGTCTAGTGTGTTCTTTAACGTCGTGAGATATTGATTAACTGCTGGAACACTGTTTGGGGGGTGATTGGTTGGGAGACTGTTGGGGTGGAAACCATAATTAACAAAAAATGGTGTAAATCGAGAAGAAGAACTGGCAGAATTGTTATAAGAGAATTCAGCAAGGGGTAGTAATTGAAACCAATCATCTTGTAGATGTGTACAGTAACATCGTAAGTATTGTTCAAGGATTTGGTTAACTCGTTCAGTTTGTCCATTTGTTTGTGGGTGGTATGCAGTGGACATGCGGTGGTCAATTTGCAGAGTATTACATAAAGCCTTCCAAAATTTAGAAATAAATTGAGTTCCACGATCAGATATGATTTGAGAGGGTAGTCCATGTAATTTAAGAACATTGGAAATGAAAGCTTTTGCAGTTTCATGGGAAGTTGGTAACTTCTTCAAAGGAGTGAAGTGTGCCATTTTGGTCAAAAGGTCTACTGTGACCATGATAGTGTTAGCACCGTTTGACTTAGGGAGTTCAACAATAAAGTCCATCGACACAACTTCCCACGGTCTGTTGGGCACTGGAATAGAAGTGAGTAGACCAGAAGGGGGTCTCCTAGAATGCTTGTTACGAGCACAAATCTCACATGAATTAACATAAGTGTGGATTGTTTTAGTCATATTAGGCCACCAGTAGTCTCTCTTAACAAGATGGATGGTTTTATTGATTCCGGGATGGCCGGCTAATGGTGAATCATGAAGATGTTTGAGAAGTGTAATTTGTAATTTAGGAGGAACGAAAATCTTATTATTGAAAGTATACACTCCATCTGGCAGTCTGGTAAGATTTTTTGGTAGACGAGAGAGATCTTTGGAGAGTGACTGTGAGATTAACTGTCTAAAAGACGAGGAGATTCCAATGAAACGGTCTGAAGGAATTATAGATAGAGGAGGAATCTCAGTGTTCTGGTTTTCATGCATGCGGGACAAAGAGTCAGCCTTGATGTTCTGTGAACCAGGCCTATAAGATATGTAAAAATTAAACCTGTCAAAGAATAAACTCCACCTAACTTGACGGGCAGAGAGTGTCTTACATGTTTTCAAATGCTGTAAATTACGGTGGTCTGTAAGGATGGTAATTGGGTGTTTACTACCCTCCAATAGGTGCCTCCAATTTTGTAGTGCATCTTTAATTGCAAGAAGTTCTTTTTCACCAATGGGGTAATTCTTCTCTGCTGAAGACAAGGTCCTTGAAAAAAAAGCTACTGGGTGTAGAGGTTCAGATAGACTTGGACGTTGAGAAAGTATAGCTCCAAGAGCATAATGAGAGGCGTCTACTTCCACAGTGAAGTGGTATTGTGGGTTGGGTAATTGTAAGATGGGAGCTGAAGTGTAGCATTGTTTAAGAGTGTCAAAAGAAATCTGGGCTTCCTTTGACCATGTAAAAGGTATCTTCGTGCTAGTAAGGGCACTCAATGGTTTGACAATTGCTGAAAAATCTTTGATGAATTTGCGATAGTAGTTTGAGAAACCGAGAAAACGTTGAAGGGCCTTCCTAGAGTTGGGAGTTGGCCAGGAGAGGATACATTCTACTTTAGAGGGTTCCATCTGGATGCCCTGAGGAGTAATATGGTATCCAAGGAAGGAAATACTTGACTGACTGAAAACGCATTTTTCTAGTTTGGCATATAAAGAATGCGTTCTGAGCCTGGCCAAAACCCAACGGACATGTTTAGTGTGTTCCTCAAGTGTATCAGAGTAAATCAGGATGTCATCCAAGTATATCACAACACAGATGTCAAGCAGATCTCGGAAAATGTCATTTATGAACCACTGAAAAGTGGCGGGTGCGTTACACAGACTGAATGGCATTACAGTGTATTCAAAGAGACCGTATCTAGTCTTGAAAGCGGTCTTCCACTCATCACCTGGACGAATCCTGATCAGGTTATAGGCACCCCTAAGGTCTAGTTTTGTGAAAACTTTTGAAGTTTGAAGACGTTCGATGAGTTCTGGAATGAGAGGAAGAGGGTAACGATTCTTAATAGTGATGGTATTGAGACGACGGTAGTCAATGATCGGACGTAGTGAACCATCTTTATTTTTAACGAAAAACATAGCTGCACTCGCAGGAGATGTGGATGGTCTGATAAAACCCCTTTTCAAGTTTTCATCAAGGTAATCCTTCAGGTGTACAAGTTCTGGTTGGGATAGAGGATAAATACGTGCAGTTGGTACAGGAGTATCAGGAATGAGATCTATAGGACAGTCGTAAATACGATGGGGCGGAAGAATCTCTGCCTTGGTTTTACTAAAAACATCTGAGAAATCTTGTAGATAGTTAGGGAGATCTATTGAGTCAACTGTTGTGGACAGAATCGAAAGAATAGGGTAGCAATTCTCCTGGCAATATGTAGAATTTAGATTAAGTGAGAGGTTAGTCCAAAGGAAAGTTGGCTGATGGAGTATTAACCAAGGTAATCCTAGGACTATTGGAAACAATGGAGATGGAATGACATCAAAGACAAGAGTCTCTGTATGGTCATTGCCACAAGTGACCAGTAGGGGTGAGGTTTGAGAGGAAATAGGGCCCGAAATGGAACTTGAACCGTCAATAAAAGTGACAGAAAGAGGATTTTGTTTAACCATACAAGGAATTTTATTAGACTTTACAATTCCTAAATCAATGAAATTTCCGCAGGCGCCGGTATCCACCATTGCATCAATCCTAAGTCTTTCTTGATCCCACTGTAAGGTAAGAGTGACATAAACAAAACGATTAGTAGTATTTCCTGTTGGATTAGTCTTACTTATGTTTAAAAAGTTACCTTCGGAATTCTTCTTGAGGAGTGGGCAAGTGGAGACCATGTGGTCTGGAGCGGAACAGTAGAGGCAGAGGTTATGAGCTCTGCGGCGTTGTTTCTCAGCAAATGATAAAGGAGCCCTGACAGCTCCAAGTTCCATTGGAACCTCTTTTGGGGGAGATTTAGATCTTCTGAATTGTGGGGGAAGATAAGTGTTGAAGCGTTCAGCCTTCCTTTCACGGAGACGTCGGTCAATGGTAAGGGATAAATGCATGAGGTCCTCAAGGGATGGAGGAAGCTCTACACGAGCTATCTCATCCTTCATAGATTCGGATAGTCCTAATCTGAATTGATTACGAAGAGCAATATCTGTCCATTGTGTTTCTCTACTCCAACACTTGAATTCCGAAATAAAATCCTCTACGGGTCTTTTCCCCTGTTTGAGGCTCCTGATAAAGTTCTCTGCAGTAAGTTGTTTGTTTGGATCTTCATATAGAAGTGACATCTCATCCAAAAATGTATTGAAAGCCCCCAATAAATCACCATGTTCTTCCACATATGCGTCAGCCCAGATTCTAGGTTCTCCTCTTAGGTAGGATATAAGTGTAAGGATACGAACCCTGTCTGAATGGTAGGTGCGGGGGCGTAAATCAAACATGAGACGGCAAGCACTAATGAATTGGCGAAAAATTTTCCGGTCCCCTGAAAAGGGTTCTGGGGGGCAGACCTTAGGTTCAGGTCTCTCTCGGGGTAATGCAAGGTTTTGGTTGCGTAATGCTTCATTTTCAAAACGTAATTCATTCATAGTAGTAGTGAGGTTATCCACTCTTTGTGAAAGTCCAACTAGGTGGTTAGCAAGGTCTGCTGGATCCATGGTTCCTATCTTGTATGGTTTTATAAGGTTCGGTTATTATGTAACACTCCTGAGAATTTATTAATAACAGGTATGATTGGAACTCAGCAGAAAGAGGTTTCTCAGGGTAAACCACCAATGCACTCTCTTATGTATCAGAAAGTTTAGGGGTTAAATCATCACAACCTCATGTGAGTATAAAAGTATATGAGCTATCCCAGCAGGAGCTGAAGTATGGAGATGGTATTAAAGTCAAAATCAAGATGAAATCAGATTGTATTAACTTTGCTACACAGTATAATTGAGAAAAGTCTGTATGCAGCAAGTATTTAAACTCTGGCAGTCATATTGTTAATTCACAATATTATGGAGTAGTTTTATCTATAGAAAACAATCCCTCAGTTTGTGGTTAGAATAGAGCCCAAAAGGATCAGCATTCATTTGTACAATCCCAACAGCTTGAGGACAACAGATATCTGGTTACAATGCAGGGAACTATCGTAATTCAAGATACTTGCGGTTCAGCTGGTAGTAGTTGTTCACCAGGGGATGAATGTAGTTGCTAGGTAAAAGGGTCCAAGAATCCTGGAAGCAATGGTTCTCCTGTCAAGCTGAGGCTGGGTGTAGTAACAAACAGGCATGCAGCATGTGGATTAGAGAGGTAGAGATCTGAGGTATGGATATTGGCTGGAGAGGAGTACAGCAGTGGTTCCAGGGCTCGGTGCTGGGAGGTAGTGTTCCTTGACTGGCGGCAGGGATCCGACAAAATAACCGAACCTCCTACCGCCATCTCTAAGGAGTTTAAATAGCCCCGAATTCGCGGGGAAATCGAGGAAGGAGGCAGAGTCGCACTTCCGCGTTCCACGCTGGAGCGCAAACGTCCGCGCACCGGAAATGACGCAGATGTCTTGCAGAACGGAGCGCAGCTGCTTGTAGAAGGCTCAGCTGCGCTCGTTCTGTACAGGGAAACATCAGAGATGTTACAGTACCCGTGCGGTGGTGGAGCGCACATTTGGCATCCTTAAATCTCGATTCAGATGTCTGGATAAATCAGGGGGGACCCTATTGTATTCACCCAACTTTGTGTGCCAAATCGTCGGGGCATGTAGTATTCTCCACAATTTTGCTGAGAGAAGGGGCATGCACATTGAGCTACGCAATGACCTTACCCCCGAACCACGCAACCCCCCCCCCCAAGAAACACTACCGGATCTTCTGAGGGAAGAGCAATCCGGAATGGTCTTGTGGAACGTCTCTTTGCACATTAAACACACCCTGATCTTGTCACAAGTATAATGCATGTATGCACACCACTGTAGTCCCTAGCACACACCCGACACATGCACCCCAAATTGGATTAGACCCAACAATACCCCATGGTATTAGGGAGCAGCAACGCCGCGTCAAGGCTCCAATTATGTTGCTGTCCATTCATACACCTTTCACATGGCAGAGGGTGACACCCCTTTTTCAGCAGGAGTGCCACCCCCCCCCCCCATTCACACACCAGTCACACTGTAGTATACACTCCTCACCGTGTGTAGGGACTACAAATAAATATAAAAGCTCATATCCTGAGCATATAAAAAAAATAGAAACTCATATCCTGAGCATATAAAAAAAATAGAAACTCATATCCTGAGCATATAAAAAAAATATATAAAATCATAT
This sequence comes from Rana temporaria, assembly GCF_905171775.1. Classification (NCBI taxonomy): domain Eukaryota; kingdom Metazoa; phylum Chordata; class Amphibia; order Anura; family Ranidae; genus Rana; species Rana temporaria. The sequence continues at coordinate 286,679,136 of NC_053491.1, read as the reverse complement.
TCTGTGCATAAAATAAATTTTGAAATTAGCTTATTTTTTGTTTTTTTTCTTTGGGCCAAGGGTGCCCCGGCTCTGGCTCCTCAATCTCTGTGGTGCGGAGGAGGCATGGGGTGGGGATTGAGGGGGGAGGAGCATCAACCCCTACTTCCACACTCCTTGCAGGTGGTGGCTGCATGCCCTCCATGGCGTTGGCCAGGCGGGCGAGGATGGTGTTGGTCTGGGCCAACATCCTCATTTGGCGGGTGGTGGTATCCCGCTGATGCCGGCGGGTAACTCTCGCCTCCTCCCGCACTGCAGCGGTGTTGGCCTGCACAGCAGCGGTATTGGCCTCCACCGCAGCTGTCATCCTGCTTAATAAAGCTGGTGTGGTCTCCAGAGCCACCAAGCAGGTGACTATGGCCTTCGAGTTGCCACTAATTTCCCCCAGGCTCTGTGAGACATGTTTTTTCCCGGTCCGCATGCAGGGTGAGGGCATGCTGCACAGAGGTGGAGGTGGATGCCATGCTGTCCGCCAGACGACGCACCTCTCCCACCATGGCCCCTATATGGCGGGTCTTCAGGGCCTGCTCCTCCAGCAGATCGTCACGGAGGACAGAGCCTTCCTGGGAGGAGAGGCTCGGCCACGGACAGAGGGAGAAGGGGAGGGGTCCACAATGGAGGGGCTTGCCCTGGAGGGGCTTGCCCTGGAGGGGGATGATGTGCTGGGCGGGGGGGTGGTGGGTTGCCCAGGGATGGTGGTATCCTCCTGGAGGGAGCCAGAGTCCTCCTGGATGAGGAAAAAGGAATCCTCCTCCAAAACCACTTCCTCCTCCATACTTGTCCCCGGTATGATCTCCTCCTGGACCAGCATAGACAGAATGTCCATGGGGCCTGACTGGACCCCTGGCTCTGGTATGGATGGGCTGGGTCGACCCGCAGCCGAAGACGGCCCAGCTTCATCTTCCTCATCACCACCTGTGGATGACACCAAAACGAAATATTTTGCTGGTGCAACACACTTCTCACATGTTCACTTGTACCCCCTCCCATGATGCACAGCAGATATGAAAGAAAAATAATAGTTCCATCTTCACTTCTACCCACAAATATGTTCACTTGTACCCCCTCCCATGATGCACAGCAGATATGAAAGAAAAATAATAGTTCCATCTTCACTTCTACCCACAAATATGTTCACTTGTACCCCCTCCCATGATGCACAGCAGATATGAAAGAAAAATAATAGTTCCATCTTCACTTCTACCCACAAATATGTTCACCCAACAGTGGAGTCGTACCCTTCAAGTCCCTCCACCTGCTCCTGCACGAACGTTTGGGCTATAAGCTGCTCCTCCTGATTGAGCCGGATCATACATCGCGGCCCACCTCCCGTGCCACCGGTATGTATCCTGATAAGAGCCAGTTTATCCCGGACCCTGCGCCTCATATCGTTTAGTTTCTTCTGGATGTCATCCCAGGTACGCTCTTCATTACCCAGGGCATTGATGTCCAAGGCTATGGCTTCATAGATAGCCCTCCTTTGGGCAATGGTGGTGTTTGCCCGCTGGGCACCATATAGGACTTCTTTATGCTGCTGGAGTGCAGCAATTAGGATGTCCATCTCCGCAGCCACAAAGTTGGCCTTCCTTTTTTTGGTCCCTTTGGGAGGTGCCATGTCTTGAAAATGGGCTGAATTTCCTTGCTCAGGGGGGGTAGGAAAAAGCAGGATGAAATTTAGCAAAGAACCTGCGCAAGTCTGCTCCTATTTATTTGCTCAGTGCAAGCAGCTGAGCATGATTTGCCCTGAAAGTATGCTAGGCGCAGTTTGACGCATGCGCAGACGGCAGCGCTCTAACTGCGCATGCGCGCGCCCGGCGCAAACCTCTGCTGAGCCGAAAATTCCTCATTTACATAGGGGCACACCCACTTTGACTTGCACGGCCTTGCGCCCTCAGCTTTGCCTTAAACAGGAGCAAATTAAATGAACAAACGATTCCTGAATCAGGTGGCAATTTGGCAAAATTGCTCCAGCGCAGAGAAATTCAGCTGAGCAGCTCATGTGTAAGTAATGGGCAAATCTACCTGAATCTGGGCCATTGTATTTTGGACATGCTGAAAAATGTTTTTTTTTTTTTCAAAAAATGATCGTGTGTATGCGGCAATAGTCTCTGATTGAGCAGGATCAGACCTTTTGAGTTTATGTGTCAGAACATGAGCTGCCTGCAACTATCACTGCAAATCAGTGGGATTTCATGGAAAAGATGATCAACATCGTGGCTCCCTTTGAATAATTGACTTGCCATGTGAGTTGTTCAGATTATTTTGCTGTGCTACAGATATTATCAAAGTAAGTGGATGAGGACCACAGTGTTAAAACGATGAAGAACACATTGGCCCAGATTCAGGTAGATTTGCCCATTAGTTGCACATGTGAAGAGCAGCTGATTTGCTCTGCGCTGGGGCAAATTGGAAAGATTGCCACCTGATTCAGGATTCCTTTTGTCTGCTAACTTGCTCCTTTGTAAGGCAAAAATCAGGGCCTAAGGCAGCGCAAGTGAAAGTGGGTGTGCCCTATGCAAATGATCTTTTTTCCACTCAGCAGTGGTTTGCGCCTATTTTCAGGGCAAATTTTGCCCACCTGCTTGCACTGAGCAAATAAATAGGGGCAGACCTGCGCAGGTCCTGTGCAAAATTACATCCTGCTTGTTCCATCCCCCCCCTGAGCAAGGTAATTTTGCCCTTTGCTGCGAGATGGCACCTCCCAGCCAAAAAAAAAAAGAGGAAGGCTAATTTTGTGGCAGCAGAGATGGAGATCATGCTGGAGGCACTGACGCGCCATACTGCTGTTCTGTATGGTGCTGAACGCCAAAATACTACCGTAGCCCAAAGGAGGGCAATATTTGAGGCGATAACCTTAGACATCAATGCCCTGGGCTTTGAGGACCGGACTTGGATGGACATCCAGAAAAAGTTCACGGACATGTGGCGTCGCGTCCGGGACAAAATTATCCTCATTAAAAAACACAGCAGGGGCACCAGAGGAGGACCAGCCTGTTCTGTGCGACTCAATCCGGAGGAGGAGGTCATCTCTCAGAGTCTAGCGCTGGAGCAGGTGGAGGGACTGCCAGGCTATGACTCCACTGTTGGGGACTTGGGGACTGGTAAGTTTTTTGTTTCTCATATTTGCTGTGTATCATGGGAGGGGGTAGAAGGGAACATATGAGGGGGTAGAAGGGAACATGTAACAAGTTATTTGTTTCTCATATCTGTTGTGTATCATGGGAGGGGGTAGAAGGGAACATATGAGGGGGTAGAAGGGAACATGTAACAAGTTTTTGTTTCTCATATCTGCTGTGTATCATGGGAGGGGGTAGAAGGGAACATATGATAAGTGTATTGCTCCAGCAACATTTTTGTTTTGTGTCATCCACAGATGTTGATGATGAGGCTGGGCCGTCATCGGCTGTAGGGCGACCCACGCCATCCCCAGAACATCATGGGGTGCAGTCAGGCCCTCTGCAGATCCTGGGCATGTTGGTGGAGGAGGATATCGGCCAGAGTCCATCTAGGGAGGAGGAAGTGGTGGAGGAGGCCGTTATCCTCAATCTGGAGGAAGCAGTGTCCCTCCAGGAGGATCCCACCATCCCTGACCGACCCACCACCCCCCCGACCATAACATCATCCCCCTCCAGGGCAAGCCCCTCCAGTGTCCCTTCCTCCAGTGTCCCTCCCTCCAGTGTCCCCCCTCCAGTGTCCCCCCCTCCAGTGTCCCGCCCTCCTGTGTGACCCCCTCCCCTTCTGCTCCCTCAGTTCGTGCCCCAGCCTCTCCTCCAAGGAAGGCTCTTTCTAAAACTAGGGGTGTACCCTCCAGCCTCCGTGAGGGTCTGCAGGAGGAGCAGGCCCGGCAGACCCACCATATAGGGGAGATGGTGGGAGACCTGAGGCGGGTGGCGGACAGCCTGGCATCCTCCTCCTCCTCTGTCCAGCAGGCCCTCACCCACCATGCTGACCGGGGGGACCGTCAGAATGAGACCCTGGAGGATGTTAGTGGCAACTGCGCAGCCATTGTGACCTGTCTGGTTGAACAGCAGGATGCCACTGCATTATTAACTTCGGAGGTGAGCAGGTTGGCAGGTGCGGTGGAGGCCAACACTGCTGCTGTGCGGGAGGAGGGGAGACTTACCCGACGGCAGTTGAGGATCACCACCACATGGCAGATGAGGATGTTGGGACAGACCAACACCGTCCTCAACCGCCTGGCCAACACCATGGAGGGCTTGCAGGCACCACCTGCCAGGAGAGATGAAGTAGGGATTGATGCTCCCCCCCCCTCCATCCCCACCCCATGCTCCACCACAGCGTCTGAGGAGCCATAGCCGGGGCACCCTTGGGCCAAGGATGTCCAAAAGAAAAAAATAATTTATGACCACTTTTTTTTTTTGGTGGCTCAGATTATGAGCTTGTTTTTTGGTTATGCTCAGATTTTGAGTTTTTTTTTTTATTGATGCTCAGATTATGAGCTTTTTTTTATTTTGTAGCTGCCCCTGGCATGTTGGCACACAGATGTGAGATCCAGAAAGTGTGGGTGCTCTGCTTGTTCAGCTCGTCCGTCTTGGTGCTGCTGTAGTTGCTCTCCAGCTGACCTGTGGCCATCTGTTGCTAACTTGCCCCTGCTTTTATAAAGTGCAAATTTGCCCCGGCCAAACAGCTTGCGCCCTTTGGGAGCAAAATGCTCCTCACACGCGCAAGTTTATGAATCAGTGGCAGTTCCTCATTTGCATATTTGCTGAGGGAAAATAATGAGAGCGCAAGTTGCTCCCTGAGCAAAATTGCCCCTTAATTGCGCCGGGGCAGAGAAACTGCCTCCGTGCAAAAATGGCACATTTCAGGCTTAGCTTGCTTTCTGGGTCACCCGCAAATTTGCCTGGGAGCAAATCCGTACTTGCGCGGCGCAAATCACACTTGCTCCCGCGCAAGTCGTACCTGAATCTGGGCCATTGCTTGGTTCTTTGCAGAAACAGTTCCCTGACAGCAAAATCCACTTTACTGCATTGCTACCTTACTCGATCCAAATGTATTTATTGCTGCTACAAAATATAAAAATATTTGCTTTGTTATTTTTTTATAATTATTATTATTATTATTATTATTATTATTATTATTATTATTATTATTATTATTTTATAAAACTGATATTAACTAGCTTTTTGTTTTTTTTTGTTTGTTTACATTACAAATACCAAACACATGTATACTTACCTGCTCTTCCTCTGTGTAATGGTTTTGCACAGAGCAGCCCCGATCCAACTCTTTTCAGCAAACCTTCACAGTTGTTGCTTGCATGACATTGTTGTCTTGTTTTTTTCTTCTTCTAGGTATAAAGATGGATTTTTCTCAAATGCTGGCAGGCCAAAGAAATGTTCCTGCTGCAGATGGGAAAAAAATATATCTGAACAGGCAGATACACTATAGGTGCTTTAGAAACCAGCTTCCAAAGGGCCTCACACTGACCTACAGCCAGGTGCCAGCCTAGGCAGTGTTTTTCAAGAAATTGCTTATTCTTTTACATTTGAGAACAGCGCTTCCACAGCTTCCACAGCTGCTACCATACAACTAGAAGCAGGTCACTGTGCCTCATTCGGACAAACCTCTTGGGTATTGGTCAGTTAATAAATGGTGAATTTCCACTCTGGGCCAAATGGCAGAAACATATCTTTCAGCTCCTTGCAGTAGTGTGTAAAGTGGGAGATTGTTCAGTGCCGCATCACACATTCTGACTGACATCAGAAAACTGCTTTTAACTGAACATGCAGAGATTCTTCTGTTTCTTAAAAAGAACTTGCCATTTGCGTTTGAATTGGAAAAGTAATCTACCGCCTGTTACTGTAGAACTGTAAAGCATCATGCACAGTTACACACCCCAACTGAAATCAACTGCTCTGCCAGGAGTTTGAGCTGTTTTTAGCTTTTTCCCCCTTGGATTCCCCAAAATGCCTATAATGTGCATTGCCATGCATAGACACAAAGCCTAACATGGAGGGGAGTTAACAGGCAGGGAAAAAGCTTAACACAGATCACACACCTGTAGGAGAAGCTCCTTTGATCTGCCTTGTGCATGAGGCCTTACTGCTAACAACTTTCTTGGCTTTGTAACTAAAACTAAAAACAAGCACATAAAAAATATATATATATATTTTTAGGTTTACAAAATAATATAAGTTTTGAGGTACTGTTCTTGCTCCTCATGCCTAACAATATTTAACTAACTGCATTACACTTGGTTGGTTGTGAACTCCAGCTGTTGCAGAACTACACATCCCATGAGGCATTGTAAAACTCTGACATTCACAGACATGACTAGGCATGATGGGAATTGTAGTTCCTGAACAACTGGAGGGCCGTAGTTTGAGGACCCATGCTATAGGCGTTTTTAGGAGTTTAGTGGCAGGGGAGTTTACAAGCAGTATTTTTTTCTGCCTGTATACTTCCTTGTCACTAAACTCCTGAAAACGCCTACAGGGTGCATGGCCACGGACACATAGGCTAACATGGAGGGGAGTCAAAAGCTCAAAACAGCTTAAATGCCTGGATGAGCAGCTGCTTTGAGTTGCACTGTGTATGAAGCTTTACTGCAGTGCTAACACATCCTTGCGCTCCTGGAATTAACATAATTTGTTCTGTGAAACGTGGTTCTTTCAGAAAGGTAAACTAGAAGCAAGCACATAAAGTTTTTCTTTTTTTTTTTTTTTTGTAGCAGCCTGCTCCTGTTGGGCTGGAGCTGCTTTAAATTTAGAAGGGATTCTGAGTGTTAGTTAACTCAGACACATATCATTTTGGCTAAATTTGGCTTTTGTTTCAGCCGTGGCTGTGCTGAGAGTGACCACTATTGTTCGTCAGGGGTGTTGTTACCACCCCAGGCCAAAGGTGGCAGCAGCTAAGTCAGGGCGATATTGGGTGTCTCCCCTCGGCAGCCAATCAGTGGGGGTTGATCATCCTGCTGTGCATGCTGGGGAAGGGTACTTAAGGAACAGACGCCACTAAACCGAGGTCATCGATCCTTGGTCTGTGTAACAGGCGCCGTCGCGCTGCCTGTTTTCTGTTACAGCAGGCGCTTTCAGCGCTGCAATGCATTCCATGCTGTAGCGCATACGGCGCTCGCGTAATGACATCATCGCCCGGCGCCGTGGTGCGTTCCAGCTTGGAACGCGGAAGTGCGCCGCGAATCGGCGGTTGCTTGAATCAGTGCTATGCACTGCAGCTGTTCACTGCCTATAAAGGCATTTATTTCAAATAGAAACATTGTTCTATTATTGTCAGCCGTAGCGGCCACGCTACAACAAGGGGCAATATTATGGCCAGCTAGCAAAGACCTTCACTGCGTCCAGCCTGCCATTGCTGCGGACAACCTGAGTTCTTTATTGCTGATGCCCTACACTACGGAGTCCCTTGTTGCCAAACACTGAAGCCCTACAAACGGATAAGTAGCCATTGTGTCACTTGTAGTTCTACAGAAAGATCTGCTGCATACTTTTCACATAAAACAATTGCTGTTATTTGTTATGGCTTTTGACTATTAACATACTACTTGGGATAAACTGTTGTGCCTAATTGGTCTTTGCTCAGGAATATCGTAAAGGGACATTTACTCTATTATTACCTCAGCAATAATTGCTTTTCATATGCAACTATTATTACCTGAGCCATATGTGCCTCTTATATACAACTATTAGTTGTCGCAACAACTCCTATTTACTATGTGTACTCTCAAGGTACCTGAGCTATAATTGCCTCTAATAAGTAATTATTAGTTGTCTCAACAACGCCTATGTACTACGTGCTTGACATAAGTAATACCTGTTTACTGGCCTATGCCCTAAGTTGCGGAACATGTTCGCCTAAACTTTCTATGCTAAGGGTTGACATATTTCATACCTTCTCCCTTAGTGGCCTAATGCACGATGCTATGTAAATACTGATAATCACTTGCATACAGTTGTGTATTGGAATCTTTTAGTACATACTATAGTTTTAAACGCTAAGCTCTGATCGCATGTTGTAATGCGTCCAAGCTCAGTAGCTCAACGCCTATCTTTATGTGAGAGAGAAATAATGTAGAGAACCCCCAAACTCCTGTTTGTGTGGAGTGACACCTGGGGCCTAATACTGAATTCTCACATAAGGAAGAGCATTGAAATCCTTGCTAACCGCAGTTGTGGTTCACTCTCAGGCCCCGTACACACGACCAGTTTCCTCGGCAGAATTCAGCTTCCGACCGAGTTTCTGGCTGAATTCTGCCGAGGAAACTGGTCGTGTGTACACTTTCGGCCGAGGAAGCCGACGAGGAGCTCGACGAGGAAATAGAGAACATGTTCTCTATTTCCTCGTTGTTCTATGGGAGCTCTCGTCCCGCCGAGCTCCTCGGCGGCTTCAGGGCTGAACTGGCCGAGGAACTCGATGTGTTTGGCACGTCGAGTTCCTCGGCCGTGTGTACGAGGCCTCACTCACCAGTGCCGTTACAGTCTGTCGTCCCAACACCTCGTGGCCCTCCTGGCCAGGGGTGCGTGTTCCTGCAATATGTTACGTAGGCCTAGTAAGCAGACTGGGTCTACGGTTTCAAGGTGGTTCTGTGCAGTCCGTTCTGGAGGGAGGAAGCCGCTTGATGAAGGACCTATCTTGGAGAGGACCAAGCATGAGGCTGGTATCTCGGGAGAGGCCTGGAGACTTCATCGAAGGATGCACTGTGTACTGAGAGGCTTGATGGTGATTGCCTTAAATTCTACAGAAATTAATCTGAAGAGATCCGCATGCTGAATTCTGTGCTAGGGGATTCTGGACCGAAAGTGTCTCCATTCAAAGGAAGGTCTGTGGCAGAGACTGTACTTTGTTCTGTGCACAACTCCGGTTGCTAGGCCAGTGAGAGAGACCTATCCGGGTGTGCAATACCCACTCTAGTTAGAGTGGCGACGAAAGCTGTGTTGCTGGAAGCAGTAGTGTTTCTGGATTTAAATTTGCACCTGAACCCATCTACTTGTTTACCCTTCCATCCCTTCAACCACTTCTTCTTTCCTTACCAAGTTCTACAAATAAATCTTAGAAAAAGAAGTGTACAGTGTGGACATTGAACTTTCTCAACTCTCATCTACCACCCTGGACAGCGAGAAGATAGAGGTAACATGCCGCCTGAAAATATCCAGCAGCTCCTTTGGGGGTAGTGCTACATTTTTATTTACAAAATGTCTTATAATTTTTTTGACTTGCTCTTCATGCCTCAACATTATTTAAAAGAAAAGTATGTTTTTTTTATGTACATACTTACCTAGGTGGCTGCAACATCAGACCAATGCTGCAGCTGTCCCCTGACATCCCTGCACTGAGAAACGAGCCACCGAACACTGCCAATGGCTCAGTTTTCCCAGCTCCCCAAGTAGAGAGCTGCTGCCTGTCAGTCAGCATATCTTCTGCTCTGCTCCTCCACACTCATTGGAGCGCTGAACTGTGGAGGGGTGGGGATCGGCCATTTCAACATCTCAGTGGCTCTCTGAGATGCAGAGACTGCCATCAGTCAAGGCAGCTGGCGGATCCAGACTTCCTAAGTCGGGATGACGCACTGCCTCGACTGATTTCAGTGACGTCAGTGGAGAGTGGACTTCAGACCGCTCTCCGCTGAAAACGGGTCACAGGAGTCCAAAACTAATTGCACTTCTGTAACCCTTAGGAGAAGCCCAGCCTAAAAATATCAGGCTGGACTTATCCTTTAACTAACTGTATTGCACTTGATTGGTTGTGAACTTGTGATGTTTAAATGTCATTGACATTTATATAATAATTTAAACATGTTCTGTACAATTTGAAATTTCACAACTTTGTGACAAGCAAAAACATGTTCTATCTGTTTTATAATGTCTTTTGAGTTACAATTATTCAAAATTATAAATAAACTGCAACAATGTTTCATTTGTTTAAAAAAAACTGTCATATAACACTAAAAATAGGTATTGGTAATTGGTATCAGCGAGTACTTGAGGAAAAGGATAAGTACTAGTACTCTGTGTTAAAAAAAAACTGGTATTGGTGCATCCTTAAAACATACTATTGTAAACAAATGAGTTGTGGGAAGTTAGACACTGCCACTGAGGACATGTACTAATGGCAAATAAAAAATAAAACATATAGCATGGAGTGGGCCTTTTCAAGTGGCTTTAAGGGCTTCACGGAAGAAACATAAATCATTTAAATTAGAGGTTTGAGGGATGAATTAACTATGTACATGGTATTACAAAACATGATGTTCTCAAACAGTCCCAGAAATAAGTAGAAGTAAATGGATTCATTAGTAAAACTGGCAGACAATTGGCTGCTCTGCACCTGGGGAATGTAGGTGTAGATGGTTTTCTCAGTTAGGCCACATACACACGATCGGTTAAACTGATGAGAGCGGTCTGATGGACCGTTTTCATCGGTCCAAACCGATCGTGTGTGGGCTCCATTGGTTATTTATCCATCTGTTAAAAAAACGTGTTTTAAATTTAATCGATGGCCTAACCGATAGAAAAAAAAAAGTTTGTTTGTAGGCACGTCCATCGGTTAAAAATCCATGCATGCTCAGAATCTAGTCGACGCATGCTTGGAAGCATTGAACTTCGTTTTTTTCAGCACGTTGTTGTGTTTTACGTCATTGCGTTCTGACACCATTTTTTTTTTAACTGATGGTGTGTAGGCATGACTGACCATCAGTCAGCTTCATCGGTTAACTGATGAAAACGGTCCATTAGACCGTTTTCATCGGATGGATCGATCATGTGTACAAGGATATAGTCATGTATATGTGCTGTGGCTGTTTTGGGTAGCCAGTTTGGGAAAAACAAGCACCTACCTCCAGTTTGTGCAGCCCTGGCACTTCTATAGCTGATACATATTGTATGCTGCACATTCCAAACTTAATAACTTAAAACTTAAAAAATAATTCCTTTACAACTCATTTAAGTACATCTATGAAGGGACAAGGAAATGTGTTAGTTGCAGAATTACCAGATGAACATAGAAGGAAAAAAGCACAGACAGTGAAAACTAATACAGCCACAACATGCAGTATTACCAACCACTGGTGAGCTAAATTATATTACATGTTGGCATTGAGTGTAATGCAGGGATGGACTGGCCACAGGGACTACAGGGAGTTTCCCGGTGGGCCGATGGCTCAGTGGGCCATTTTTTAAAAGAGAGATGCTGCTTGGAGGACTTTTTTTAACGCCCTGGCATCGCCCCAGTGTGAAAGCACTCAGGCTTTCACACTGGGACTGCAGCTGAAGTCGCTTTACAGGCGCTATTTTTAGCCCAAAAGCGCTTAAAAAACGCCTCAGTGTAAAAAGGGGTCCTACACTCACCCTCTCTTTTACACTCACTCTCTTTTTCTTACACTCACCCCCCTCTCTCTCCCTCTCATGATATACAATAATGGATGTAGGGGCCTTATGGTGGGCGTGATTTTTTTTTGGGGGGGGGGGTAGGGGGCAGCATTTTATTGAATTAAAGTGGGCCGGTCTGGATGAAGTCCAGGGCCATATTTTTGTCCCAGTCCAGCCCTGGTGTAATGTGTGGCAATTTAACAGTAATATTGTAGAAATTGACTTTAGAATATATACTATATACATATTGGGCCAGATCCACGTAGATCGGCGCTTCTCTCCGCCAGGCGTAGCGTATCTAAGATACACTACGCCGCCGTAACTTTTTTTTTTTTTTTAATCCTCAAAGAATTTGCGCCGTAAGTTACGGCGGCATAGTGTATCTTTGGTGGCGTAAGGGCGCGGAATTCAAATGGCTGTGATGGGGGCGTCTTTTATGTAAATACGTCGTGACCCGACGTAAACAACGTTTTTTTAACGGCGCATGCGCCGTCCGTGGGGGTATCCCAGTGCGCATGCTTGAAATTAAACTGGAATAAGCCAATGCTTCCGACAGTGACGTCATTCTACGCAAATCCCTTTTTGCGAACGACTTACGCAAACGATGTAAAAAAATCTAAATTCGAGGCGGGAACGACGGCCATACTTAACATTGAGTACACCTCATAATAGCAGGAGTAACTATACGCCGGAAAAAGCCGAACGCAAACGACATAAAAAAACTCACCGTAACTAGCTAATTTGCATACTCAACGTGGAATTCGACGGAAACGCCACTTAGCGGCCGGCGGAAAAAATGCACCTAAGATCCAACGGCGTACTAAGACGTACGCCTGTCGGATCGATCCCAGATGCCGTCGTATCTTGTTTTGTAGATACAAAGCAAAGATACGACGCGGGAACTTTAAAATTATGCGACGTATCAATAGATACGCCGGCGTAATTCTTTTGTGGATCTGCCCCATTATGTGGATGTAAAAGTTTAACTGGACATAAGTTAAGAATGGTACAAAACAAAAATGGGCACAAACTAAAAGTTGCATGACTATTGTAAATTAAGCAAGTTTTTAATAAGCTGCTGAAGCTTGTAGATATTGGAAATTATTATTCTTCCCCTTGTTAACCATTCTTTCAGAAGTTTTAGTTCAAACATTCCGGGAATCTCAAAATCACTGACTTGCAGTTCAGTTTCTAGCTTGTTTTGAGAAAACCAAACACAAATTCAAACTTTCCTGGAATCTATGTTTAGCTCAAACTATCCTCAAACTGTTTTTTCTTTTCTTTGTTGTAGGTTTATGTAATAACTCATTTTCAAAGCATTCACAATATACAATATGGCCTAAAAGCTTTGAGAAGTTTATCAAGGATTTTTTTTTTTTTTGCCTGAGATGTCTGCATAAAGCATATTAAGTGCTACTTTTAGATACTCAATTGCCTTGCAAATGTCTCATTTGCACAAAAGTAATGAAAAATACCTGTAATGTGGGTAATGTCGTTTTTTATTTGTTGCCTTTTGGTGGGCAAATGTCACTTTCACTAACATTCAATCTTAGGAGAAAATAGCCATATGGACATTCGACCATAAGGCCCCGTACACACGAGGAGACATGTCCGATGAAAACGGTCCGCGGACCGTTTTCATCGCACATGTCTCCTGGGAGCTTTTGGTCTGATGTGTGTACACACCATCAGACCAAAATCCCCGCGGACAGAGAACGCGGTGAAGTAGAAGACACCGACGTTCTCAAACACGAAAGTGCAATGCTTCCACGCATGCGTCTAATCAATTTGAGGCATGCGCGGGATTTCGGGACGCTGGTTACACGTCATAACCAGCGGACATGTCCGATTAGGTGTACTAACCATCGGACATGTCCGACGGACATGTTTCCATCGGACAAGTTTCTTAGCTTGCTAAGAAACTTTTGTCCGCTGGAAACCTGTCCGCTAGGCCGTACACACGGTCGGACATGTCCGCGGAAACTGGTCCACGGACCAGTTTCAGCGGACATGTTTGACCGTGTTTACGCGGCCTTAGAGTTGAAATAGACGAATAGCCTAACATTATACTCTAAGAACAGCAGTGTTAAGTGAAACATTTAGCAGCAGTACTATTACCACTGCTAAATGTGACAGCTTTCAGCTTAGGACTGCTGGTTACCAGGGAGCTGGCACCTGCCAGATTCCTAACAACCAGTGATTCATCCATGCCCTGCTCAATTAGCTGAATCCCAGGGATTCTCAACTGACAGTTAAATGTAAATAAAGGGATAGTATAAAAAAAACTGGGGTTCAGTCAAAATTTCTACCAGACCCTTCTGGTCTGGTATGGAATTTTTGAAGGGCTCCACGAAAAAAGCAAGAAATAAAAAGGCATGGGACCCTGCTTAAATTCCATGCCAGAATTTTATCTAAGCACGTAGCTTGACTGAACCATACTTTCCCACATGTCCTTAACCACTCAAGGACCAAGCCTCTTTTTCAGATATGTTTTTTTTTCTAATACCCTAGAGAATAAAATGGCGGTCATTGCAAAACTTTATGTCACACCGTATTTGCGCAGCGGTCTTACAAGCTCACTTTTTTTGGAAAAAAATTGCACTTTTTTGAATAAAAAAATAAGACAACAGTAAAGTTAGCCCAATTTTTTTATACTGTAAAAGACAATGTTACGTCGAGTAAATTGATACCCAACATGTCACGCTTCAAAATTTTGCCCGCTCGTGGAATGGTGACAAACTTTTACCCTTTAAAATCTTCATAAGCAACGTTTAAAAAATTCTACAGGTTGCATGTTTTGAGTTACAGAGGAGGTCTAGGGCTAGAATTATTGCTCTAACGATTGCAGCGATATATCACATGTGTGGTTTGAACACAGTTTTGATATGCGGGCGCTGCTCGCGTATGCGCTCGCTTCTGTGCGCAAGCTTGACGAGACTGGGCACTTTAAAAAAAATATGTATTATTATTTATTTTACTTTATTTTGACACAGTTTTTTCAAAAATAATAATTTTGAAAAAACCTTGTAATAGAAAAAAGCATGACAGGTCCTCTTAAATATGAGATATGGGGTCAAAAAGACCTCAGATCTCATATTTACACTAAAATGCAATAAAAAAAATGTAATTTGATTTTTTTTTTTAAAATGGCCCTTTAAGAGCTGTGCACGGAAACAACGTTTTGACGTTGCTTCTGCTCTGCTATGGTATGGAAACTGGTGGTTGCCATCTTCCCCTCACTCATCTCCATACCCAGCAACAGCAAGGACCCGATCGCCTCTGCCGACGGCTCCAATAAGCGGTAGATGACGCGGGAGAGCGGCGGGAGGGGGGGTCCCTCTCCCACCACCGATAACGGTGATCTTGCGACGAATCCCCCTAAGAGACCACCATTATCGTAAACCAGACTGCTCGCTGAAGAGATGAATACCTGCTAGCTGCTGCCATAACAGAGATATCCATCTTTAAAGTGCAGAAGTATATATACAGTGGGCGGTCTGAAAGTGGTTAACATGGGTGAGGTATCTTGCCAGGAAGGACTGGCAATGGAACTTATTCCCATGTTGATGACTGCAAGAGCCTCTTTCCCTCAACCCTGACCTAGTGATTATGGCTGTTTGAAGCAGGGGAATAAATAAAATAAATAAACACACACAGTTTTTGACAAGTCCTTTAATAATAATACAACATTCACATAATGTAAATCCATCATCAATCATATCATCCTCTCCCAAATATCCACATCACAATGATGGATGGACACTCATCTGCCAAAAGAACCCATTACTTGACTTCTGCAAAATTACATCTACAGCTATGGCTGCCACAATGTAAGCAAATAAACCGGGTCTCCTAGGGGAAGTCATTGACCATATATGGACACAATCACATTTGGTCAATGACATCACAGGGGTGCCCAATAATGTCCATTTAAGGTCATATAGAAGGACCTTTGTTTACATTGTGGTAGAAAGAAAATTAATATGTCATTCAGTGGGAGTCAAGGAAAGGATTCAGCGAGTGGCAGTTTTTTTCCTTTAGCAGGTTGTCAGCTGTCCAGCATCGTGATGTGGAACTGTATCACTGGTCAATGGAAATGGTGATGAATTTACAGGGAGGTCTTGTATGAATTTGGCCATACATAAAGTTTTTTTGGGGGGCATTACATGATTTTTTTATACTATACCTTTGTGCATTGAGTAATGACACTGAAAAATGTTTCACTTGTGTAGCCAAGTGCTTGGCTAGGAAATAAGCCATTATAAAGACACTGTGGTGCAGCTGCTTTATGTACTTATACAAGACTCTTATGCTAGTTTTAGTGCCATTCAGCATCTATCTAGCATCTCGTAGCTCACCACGTTGAAATCTACAATAAATACTGTATAGTATTGTATAGCTTAGTATAGCATTGTATAGTGCCATATAGAACAGTACAATACTGTATAGCAGTTTCCAGAGAAAGAAAAGTAGTTTCTTGTAATAAAAGGTGTGTAGATTTAAGAGATAGAGGAGCATAATCTTTCCCCTCTACAAAGTAATAGAAAGACATCATCTTCAGTGTAGTCTGGAAAACCTACCAGAACCCCTACTCTGCAGGTTAAGTAGGGTGCAAATCTGTGGCTGAAAAACAAATGCAAATACAAATTGAATGCAATTGTTCCTCAATCTCATTCACTAACATAAGCATAAACTACCATATAAATCAGATAATTATTAAGAACGGTGGAATCATTGTCATACATACTGCAATTTCAGGCTAACTTTCCAATTTTGTTGCAACTGTATCATGGTATAAATAAAAAAAGTGACAGAAGGGGAATGTAACACTGTTTTCAACTTACATTTTAAAAATTAAATTTTCTTCTTTCTGTATGGCAACCTTGAAAATGTAATGTGCAATGGCTAAAAATGAACTGCTTGCTACAAATGTATCTCTTATGCTTGAAATTATTTATTTACATATTTTGATTTATATGAATTGATACTGATAGGCAATAACAAAACCTATTTCAGTGCTTTTTTTTTTTCTATTTCCAATGCCATCAAATATAATAATGTCCTGGTGTTTTGTTACTATTGTTAAGAGTTGATTGTATTAAAAGCAATGAAATATTTTGTCGGTGGAATACTGCAACACAAAAAATATATGATAATAAACATCCTTGTGGCCTCCTCAAATGGTAACAGGACAGTGCATTCATCCTTGATCAGTAGCCACAGGCGTGGCAAAAAAAAAGCCAAGCTCCCCTGACCCTGTCCTGGTGCCATACTCGCACAGGTACTCATTTATGGCCCTCTGCTGCATGTGCAGCCGCTGCAGCATTGCCAATGTTGAGTTCCACCTGGTGGGCATGTCACAGATGAGGCGGGTTCTTGGACAAGTTGCATTCCTTTTGAAGGTCAGCCAGCCGAGCACTGGCATTATATGACTGGCGGAAATGCCCACAGACTTCCCTGGCCTGCCTCAGGAGATCCTGTAAGCCTGGGTACCTGCACAAGAACTGCTGCACCACCTAAGCCCAAGCACTGCATGGCATCTTTTTGCCTGAGTGCTTGCGTAGCCCCCAGAATGCCTACAGAGCACAATCTGCACAGGAAGAAGCCATAGAGGAAGAAGAGGAGGGGGTGGAGGAGAAAAGTGTGACAGAATCACCACTACCAGCATTTTGGAGGCATGATGATGGAACAAGCTCCAACAATACTGCACCCTGTCCTGCATCCTTCCCAACTGCGAACAGAGATACCCAGTGCGCCATGAAAGAAAGGTGCCATCTTGCTTACCTCCACGCTGCTACGGAGAGAAGAAGGCAGTCAATCATGATCCTGGGTGTGTGGTGAGTAATCCACGGGGTGTAGGTGACTAAAAGCAGGCTCTAGAAGGTCGCCGGGTGCCGATATGTCTTCTGCTATAATGGAGCTGCTCTCTCAGGTGTCTATGCCGGTCTAGCTCCGCGCCCTGCCTTATCACTTCTAATACTGGATCTTATCAATAAAGTATTCTGAATTCTTACAACCTGGTGTGCTAAGGGTATCCTTTCCTTAGGAGATGTATACCATGGACCAGCCCTTAAAACCTTTTGAGCACTACAGTTAGAATATTCTCTCTCAAATTGGTCACCTATTAAGAAACACTCGAAGTCTGACTACCCTTTTTGCCTTGGCAAGTAGCCCAATATTAAAAATGTACCCATACAACTCTCAAGTGTATTTCCTTATTCTATTTGCATCTGCAAGATAAACATGAGTTTGCCAACACTACACAACACTTTCATCTTAGCGTGGGAAAATTACTTTGGTATGGAACATTCTGCCAAGTAGTGTCAGAGAGTCTTGTGCACTGCATACACTTCTACCAAAAGTGTAAATCTATGGGATATGACTCAAAAGGTTTTGATGCGCTGATATTTAACACTGCATTGATTATTTCAATTTTCCTTGGAAATGTCTCCTGCCTGCTGGAGAAATTGCAGCGGCCTGGGGACTCTAATATATTGTATGGTCTTGCCTACATCTAAATTTTGGCCTCCAGTATTTCATTTTATCACTAGGATTTTGGTATTGCATATTCTGTTAACCCCAGGTATGGTATTGCTATACCTGGAAGTGGAGTCTATCCCTCCCATATTTAGAATTTTAGTAATACACAAACCTCTAGCAGCATGCCTCCCTATATTTTAGTATTGGAAAGACTCAAGCGTCCCTGAACTTAGAGAAGTTATCCAAACAACACATACCCAAGGTTTATTTGAAATACTTTTTTGCATCCGGTATCGGAAAATATTCTGCCATTATTAAACACTGGCAACCTTGGTTGACATGGTACACAAGGCTCTCTAGCTCTTGATAAAACTGTCTGACTTAGTCTAGAACATTATTCTAGCTTTTATATTCCACTTTAGAAATATAATGAATCTGACTGTATTTGTTTATTGTTTACCATTTAGTGCTCAACAAAGTTAGTATGGAAAAAGTGTATACTATAACATCAGCCAATTCTAAGGTTGCATGGCTTGCAGCATATGCCTTTATGCCAAAGTTTTCTCATCTCTGTTGATAGTCTACTATAATTTGCATTTTTTTGTATGTTTTTCTAAAAAACAAAATAAATATATATTACGATTAAAAAGTCAACATAAGCTTGCCAATCGATAAATATAAACAGTGCTTGCAGGAAAGGTTAAACTAAACACCCTAATATAAGTGCAAACATACGGTGTCCAAAATTATTATTGCAGTATAATTCGCAGTGATGAAATCAAAAACATCAATGCATGAAGGATTATTAAGCAATATGTGCTAAGTGATCCAAATAAAGGGCATAGGTGCTCCAAAAAATATTGCTGGTGCTGTGTGCCACATTCCCCTCTTGTGAACCCACTCACCAAAAAACATGTACCCTCAGCTTTGCAGTCTGGGGTTACAAGTGCAGTGATCTGAATGATCTGATATGTAACGGATGGATTTTCAAAAAGCCTCTTCAACAGTTGTTCTTAGGGCATTCAGAGCAGGTCGACCATATTCAAACGGGAGAAAAGAAAGAAACTGATAGTGCAGTACTGTTGATATTGAATACATTTGTGCAATCTAAGCGCCACTTACAAAATAGCTAAAATAACAGGTTTCAGAACAAACATCCGGGTGCGCCGCTGATCGGCGTGCGTTCCATGTGCAGAACTTGCGTCAGTGGTTACGAACATGTCAATGTCATCAAATTAGGTAATGTGGGGGTGCTCTCGCGCCTACCTAGTAAACCTTGAGATGAGAAATTAAAAAGTGTAATGGACTGGGGTGAAAATGCTGCTCAATCTGATGGTGTATAAATATAAATAAAAATACAGTAAAGTGATGAAAGATAAAGTGACGAGCGCAATAAAGTGACTGTGTATCCAATGTGTTAATCAGTGAATGAGACTGATAATAAACTAAAAATGAAACACAGTGCTAAAAAAGCATCAATAATGAATGAATGATTTGGCCAGCATGTGGCCAGTGAAAATACATGCACAAAACAACTGCAAAATGTCAGCAGACAAAATGAAATGAAAACTAAATTCGTCCTGAGAAAATAGGCTAATATGCCTTAAAAGTATCATGTGCAAAAATACAATGTGATGAAAGTTCCATAAAGCTCTCCAAAGGTGGTGATGTAGTGTTTTCAAGGATCTTCTAATGTGGATCTTCAAAATAATGTGTGCTCACAAAGCGCTTACCTTCCCAAAGAAGTAATCAAGCCTTGATTATATGGATGTCCATCAGGAGTGCTGTTGGATCTGCAACTGGCTATGGATGTCCAAGGCGTCCTGTGTGATCCTGTGTTTGTAAGCTCCAGACTTCTAGTGGGCAACGATGGTGCTCAGCATGGGGAAATAAAAGAGATAGCTTCCCATAGTGGCACCTCTGATGAAGCCACGTGACGTGGCGTAACATGTAAGGGACGGACTGACTTAAGCAACACAATAAGGAAGCTGTGATCAGCTGTTTTTTCCTAGTTTCGTTTTTACCTTATCTTTGATAATGCAACTGTAGCATTTTTTACAAATAAACCAGCCCTTGTTTACTGCACTATGGGAAGCTATCTCTTTTATTTCCCCATGCTGAGCACCATCGTTGCCCACTAAAAACATCAATAATGAATAAAAACGTTCAGCCAGCAAGTGGCCAGTGAAAAAAAAAGGAGGTGCTGATGAAGCCACGTGACGTGGTGTAACATGTAAGGGACGGACTGATTTTTGAAGCAATACATCAGTAAGCTGTCATCAGCTGTTTCTTAGTTTCGTTTTCTTTGATCTTTTAAAATGCACTTGTTAGCGTTTTTACCAATAAATTAGCCTTGGTTTACTACACTATGGGAAGCTACCTTTTTTATTTCCCCATGCTGAGCACCACCGCTGCCAAATAGAAATCTGGAGCCTACAAACATTGGATTATACAGGACGCCCTGAACATCCACAGCTAGTTGCAGATTCAACAACACCCCTTGTGGATATCCATTTAATCAAGGCTTGATTACTACCTTGGGAAGGTAAGCGCATTGTGAGCCCACATTATTTGAAGACCCACATGAGAAGATTTTAAACATTTGTTTATCACTATTGGAGAAGTTTATATTTATTTTTGTCTTTATGGAACTTCCTACACTTTTATGCACGTATAAAGGCTGTATTGTTAGCCTATTATTCCAGGACTGATTTAGGCTTCATATTTATGTTTGCCTGCTGACTTTTGCAGCTATTTTTGTGCACACTTTTTTTCTTTTTTTTTTTTTTTTTTTTTTTTTCACTGGCCACTTGCTGGCTGAACGTTTTTATTCATTATTGATGTTAATATTTTTTAGCACTTTGTTTCAATTTTAGTTTATTATCAATGTTCACTGATTAACACTTTGATTACTTAGTCATATTCATTGCGCTCGTCACTTTACCTTTCAGTCCTACAACATGGACACTGACCTACCAGAAGTATTAAGTGAAAAACCGGATACATAAGTAAGTGCCGGCCATTACAGGCCCCAAAAATTAGCTGACAGGCGTTCACTTGACAGCAAACAACTTTGTATTCTGTGGCTGGAGGTACATTAAGCTATTCACCGGATTCAGAAGTTAGTGCCGGCCAGTACAGTCCCCAAAAATTAGCCGACAGGCATTCACCTGACAGCAAACAACTTTGTATTCTGTGGCTGGAGGTACATTAAGCTATTCACCAGATACAGAAGTAAGTGCCGGCCAGTACAGGCCCCAAAAATTATGCCAAAGGCGGTTCTCCTGACAGCAAACAACTTTGTATTCCGTGGCTGGTGGTACAATAGGCATTCACCGGATACAGAAGTAAGTGTCGGCCATTACAGGCCCAAAAAATTAGCCCACGGCCACAGGCGTTCACCTGACAACAAACAACTTTGTATTCTGTGGCTGGTGGTACAATAGGCATTCACTGGCATTTCTGCTTGAAAAGCAACCAGTTTTACAAAAAAAGGGCTGTAACTACTTAGCTGGTGTTTTTTTTTTCTTTTTTTCAGAAGTTACAGGGTGAAAGCTTACTAAGCATCATCAAAATATATCAATTGTGTAAAACCTTAGGTATGATTAGATATGAACTACAAAAAGTTCTTGAATACCTGATTAACTTTGCCAAATACAATATAGGTTGAATCCTTATCTCAGCTAGTTGAACTCATCTCTGACTGCAGTAAAAATATGTTTTTCTATGTTATAAGAATGTTTACAATATACTTTATTGTGCTCTCTATTTTGAAAATATAATGATTTACTGGGATCTTGTAAAAAGAAAGCATATTGATATTATGCTCTTTCCCGTTTACGCACAAAGATTTTACAAACACACGAGTACAAGTCTGTAGCATCTAGCGCGTGTCTAATAGAAATTAAATCAAGTCCTGACTCAATTTAACACAGCTTCAGTGAATAAAAATGAATTATGTCCAGGAGATATATTCAAGATAGAGAGCCTACCATCTACCGAGAATCATCTGCAATTTCCTGCATGATTAAAGAGCTGGAGATGGCACTTCATATCATTTAATAAATAAAGATTTATAACTGGTATCTGAGGGAAGCAAGGAGGATTCTGCTCAGCAGTACGGAGCTCCCAGTCTACTCAGCACAGAACACCTCAGTGTATTATCTTGGTGAAGTATAAAATGTTGGTTTATGAAACACATTTGTTTCTTGTAGGCATATTTAAAGGGGTTGTAAACCTACGTGTTTTTTACCTTAATGCATCCTATGCATTAATGGAAAGGTTCTGGAAGAGTAGGGATAGTGCAGGGACATACCATCCTTCTGGAAGCCTCCCCACTTAGGTACGGACCAGCCAAGCTGCATTCCAACCCTCAAGACAGATGCTATCAGCACATCTGAAATCTACTGCCACTGACACACTGCTATACAGGTGATAATCGAAAAATTTGAATATTGTGCAAAAGTTCATTTATTTCACTAATGCAACTTAAAAGGTGAAACCAATATATGAGATAAGCCTCGTACACACGATCGGACATCAAACAAACTTTTCCTTGGATTATTGGGAGTTGTCCGGTCACACCCATAGCATACACACGCTCTGACTTTTTCAGCAACAAACACGAACGTAGTGACGTTTCAACATACTGACGAGAGTTTAAAAGAGGAAGTTCAATTCTCCGGTGTCACCCTTTGGGCTCCTTCTGCTAATCGAGAGTTAGTGGAGGTTTCGTCTGTGTGCATTCGCGATTTTCAGTTTCCTGCAATTTTGTTGCGCAATGGGGTTGTGCTAACTTGACCCACAAAAAAACATAGAAATATGTTTGATTCATATAACCAAAATACACTATTTCAAAGTAAAGACATTTGTTTTTACTCCATCAGTATCACCAGCAAAGCAGCTATTAGTATTATCACATAATAAAGAAGAAGAGAATGTGCGCTGCTTTTCTTGATTTCAGAACTTGCCGCATGCGCCGTTCGTAAAATACGTCAATCACGTAAGGTCACCCCCCATTACCATAAAACACGCCCCCTCAGCTAAATTTGAATTAGGCACCATTACGCCCGCCCAATTTACGCTATGCCACCATAAATTAGCAGGCAAGTACTTTGTGAATCATGTACTTGTCTCGCTAACTTACAGCGGCGTAGTGTAAACACGATACACTACGCCGCCGCAAAAATACGCCTGCCTACCTGAATCTAGCTATTAGTTAGTAATATCCCAGTGTGCATTGCGGCAAAGTACGCCGCACGGTCCTATTGGTTTCGACGTGGACGTAAATGACGTACATCCCTATTCACGGACGACTTACGCAAACGATGTAAAATTTTCGAATTTCGACGCAGGAACGACGGCCATACATAACATTACTATTCCAGCTATTTGATGGAATAACTTTAGGCCTGATAATGCGTTACGTAAACGGCGTATATCTGTACTGCGTCGGCCGGGCGTACGTTCGTGAATAGGCGTATCTAGTGATTTACATATTCTACGCCGACCGCAATGGAATCGCCACCTAGCGGTCAGCCTAAAAATTACACTTTAGGATACAACGGTGTAAGACACTTACGCCGCTCATATCAGAGCCTAATTTAAGCGTATCTGGTTTCCAGAATACGCTTAAATTAGCGCCGGCGCAAATTCAGACTTAGGCCGACATATCTACTGATACGCCGGCCTAAGTCTTTCT
This sequence comes from Rana temporaria, assembly GCF_905171775.1. Classification (NCBI taxonomy): domain Eukaryota; kingdom Metazoa; phylum Chordata; class Amphibia; order Anura; family Ranidae; genus Rana; species Rana temporaria. The sequence continues at coordinate 286,655,571 of NC_053491.1, read as the reverse complement.
GAATCCACCTATAACTGTCTGGATTAACTACCTATATGGGGAGCAGGAGCCTAGGGAGGAGAAAGACCTACCTTGTCCGGTCCTGGCCAGCTCAGCTCGCTCTGATCAGTGGCTACCTGAGCTGCCTCACTCACAGGAGCACTCTGCTTCGGCTCCACTGCGCAGTCCGACTCCTACCTCCCCGAGGCCTCCCGCCGTGTAGCGCACACACCATTCACGTCAAGGGGCGGGGTCAGAGCATCAGTGGAGCTCAAGGCCCCACCCACTCCTCTCTCTCCTCGCTCCTTGCTAGAGAAAATATTCAGCAGCAGAGACTGCACAGTGCGCCGATGCCAGGCCCGGCTGGGTGACGGCTTCTGTGCGCAGAAAGTGCAGTCAGGAGACAGGCGGACCGCGGCTTAAGGGGCATCTCTGCTTAAATTGGGCCCCTAAAGATTGACAGGGCCCTGGGCAGCTGCCCCTTTTTGCCCTGTGGTAAAGACGGCTATGGGCACTGCTGAGGTGTTATGGAAGACCAGGATGCTTCAATTGTGGCCTTCAGCTCTTGTGCATTATTCGGTCTCATGTTTCTCATCTATCTCTTGGCAATGCCCCACATATACTCTATGGGGTCAGGTCAGGCGAGTTTGCTGGCCAATCAAGCACAGTAATCCCACGGTCATTGAAACAGGTTTTGGTGCTTTTGGCAGTGTGGGAAGGTGCCAATCCTGCTGGAAAATAAAGTCGGCATCCCCATAGAGCTTGTCTGTGGAAGGAAGCATGACGTGCTCCAAAATCTCCTGGTAGATGGCTGCATTGACCCTGGACTTAAAGTGGAGTTCCACCCTATTTTTCATTCTTTTTATTGCATCCTCTCTAATACTGCCCCCTTAAATATATTTGGCATGTTTTTTTTTTCTTTTTCATTTTAAAAACTCACTGTGGTATTCTTATTAGTTTATTTCTCTGGCCGCGGCCGCAGCGGCCTCGTCACGTCATTCAGTGCTGCTATGCCTCCTGGGAGATGTTTGTCATCAATCCCAGGAGGCCCTGGGGGGCTAAAAGCAGCAGTGGCAGCAGCAATGTACGGTGGTGTCAATGTACGGTGGTTTCAATGTACGGTGGTGTCAATGTACGGTGGTGTCAATGTGTTGTGGGACAAGTGTTGTGGGACAAGTGTGGTGGGACAAGTGATGGGGGCATGTGATGGGGGACAAGTGCTGTGCGGTGGGACAAGTGCAGTGGGACAAGTGCTGTGCGGTGGAACAAGTGCTGTGTGCGGTGGGACATGTGGTGTTGGACATGTGAGGTGGGACATGTGCTGTTCGGTGGGACATGTGCTGTGCGGTGGGACATGTGCTGTGAGGTGGGACATGTTCTTTGTGGTGGGACATGTGCTGTGCGGTGGGACATGTGCTGTATGGTGGGACATGTTCTGTGCGGTGGGACATGTGCTGTGTGGTGGGACATGTGATGTGGGAAATGTGCTGTGCGGTGGGACATGTGATGGGGGACAAGTGCTATGTGGTGGGACATGTGTTGGGGGACATGTGTTGTGAGGTGGGACATGTGATGGGAGACATGTGCTGTGCGGTGGGACATGTGATGAGGGACATGTGATGGGAGACATGTGCTGTGCGGTGAGACATGTGATGGGGGACATGTTTTTTGGACATGTGCTGTGCAGGTGGTCCATGTTATGCGCTTGGGGCAGAGTGAAGTGATGCTGGCTGTGTGATTGGGGAAGATAGATTTTCTCTATACGCCTCTCCCCCGTCACCCTAATGTTATCGCCCTTTCCCACTCGGCCTCTACCCCACATCATAGAATGATATTATAAATGATGTAATTTTAATAAAAATTATTATATTTCAGAATCTGAAGGACTGTAATAGAAATTCATCTTTACTTGCTGTACGCCATTTGCAGGTTAGCAATAAACAAAATAATGCTAAAGTAATATTATTTGGAAATATTTTTATTTTTATAATCTCATTCATTTTTTATTGTTTTTAATATTTTAGGTTGGAGATCAAAGTGTTTTTTCGAAATTCTAACATTAAAAAAATAAGATTTAAAAAAAAAAAAACATTAATTCAGGTTGTAATCTAAAAACGACTTTAAATCCTCTTGCTCACTCTTCATCTCTCTCACTCTCTCTTCATCTCTCTCTTCATCTCACTCTTCATCTCTCTCACTCGCTCTTGATCTCTCTCTCCCTCCTCATCTCTCTCTCGTTCTTCATATCTCTCGCTCGCTCTTCATATCTCTCTTGCTCGCTCTTTATATCTCTCTTGCTCGCTCTTCATATGTCTCTATCACTCTTCATATCTCTCTCTCCACATTGTAATGTAATTATAAAAAGTTTTTTTTTAAATATTGTAAAATTTTATAAAAAATATATAAATACAAATAATTATATTTTTTGCAAATTTTTTGGTGTGTGTGTGTGTTTTTTTTTGTTATGTTATTTATATAAAGGTTAATAGGTCATATTAAATTTAATGTTTGTATCTATCTCTCTCACTCAAACTTTCGAGTAAGAATATATACAAATATTATTTCTATAGGATATATCAGCACAGAAACAAATGATTTAGTTTACAATTAGGCTATTTTTAAAGCTCTTATGCCGCGTACACACGATCATTTTTCGGCATTAAAAAAACAAAGTTTTTAAAAAATGTAATTTAAAATGATCGTGTGTGGGCTTCACATCATTTTTCGGGGTTCTGAAAAACTACAACATTTTTTTCGAACATGCTGCATTTTTTAACGGCGTTTTAAACAATGTAGTTTTTCGGGTTGTAAAAAATTATCGTGTGTGGGCTAAAACAATGTTAAAATCCTGTGCATGCTCAGAAGCAAGTTATGAGACGGGAGCGCTCGTTCTGGTAAAACTACCATTCGTAATGGCGTAAGCACATTCATCACGCTGTAACAGACAGAAAAGCATGAATCGTCTTTTACTAACACGGAATCAGCTAAAGCAGCCCCAAAGGTGGCGTCATCCGCATGGAACTTCCCCTTTATAGTGTTGTTGTACGTGTTGTACGTCACCGCGCTTTGCTTGAGCATTTTTTTTAAAACGATAGTGTGTGGGCAACGTCGTTTTAATGATGAAGTTGGAAAAAACAACGTTTTTTTCTACATGCCGAAAAACATAGTTTTTTTCATGCTGAAAAATGATCGTGTGTACGCGGCATCACATTTAGCAGCAGATGTCTGTATCTCTAGAATAATATTCCTTTAACATACTGGGGGGAGGAAGGGAGGAGATGTTTACATAGATAGGGGGCGGTAACTTCCTCTGACACTGGAGAGAAATTGAAAAATGAAACTGAAACCTATTATACTGCTTGTGCAGCACTGAGCATGTGTGAGATTTGCAAGTCTGAAATCCAGGAAGACATATACAGTCTGGCTTCATGATGCCCACACTTAAGATGGCCACAGTCTATTTCTAGTTTATAAACTTATAATCTAAATGCTGTAACAACCTAACAAAACGGACCTTAGTTTACAGACTAACTTTACTATAATACATTACAGTAAGTTTGTGTATTACAGGGGTATTTATATTTAAAAAGCGTAATTGTGTCCAGAGCTCCACTTTAATGAAGCACATTGGACCAACACCAGCAGATGACATGGCTCCCCAAATCACCACAGACTGTGAAAACTTCACACTGGACTTCAATCATCTTACAGTGTGTGCCTCTCCAGTCTTCCTCCATACTCTGGGTCCTTGGTTTCCAAATGAGATGCAAAATTTGCCCTCATCAGAAAAGAAGACTTTGGACCACTGCGCAACAGACCAGGTCTGTTTTTCTTTAGGCCAGGTAAGATGCTTCTAACGTTGTTTGTTGCTCAGGAGTGGCTTGACAAGAGAAATACGAAATTTGAAGCCCATGTCCAGGATCCGTCTGTGTATGGTGGCTCTTGATGCACTGACTCCACTCCTTGTGAAAGTCCCCAACACTTTTGAATGGCCATTTCCTGACAATCCTCTCCAGGCTGCGGTCATCCCTGCTGCTTGTGCACCTTTTTCTTCCACACGTTTCCCTTCCACATAACTTTCTATTAATGTCTGTGCTTTGATCCAGCACTTTGGGAACATCCAACTTTTTTTGCAATTACCTTTTGAGGCCTCCCCTCCTTATGGATGGTGTCAATGATGGTTTTCTGCACAACTGTCAGGTCAGCAGTCTTTCCCATGATTGTGATTCTTACTGAACCAGACTGGGAGACCATTTAAAGGCTCAGGAACCCTTTGCAGGTGTTATGACTTAATTAGCTGATTAGAGTGGGACACTTTGAGCCTAGAATATTTCATCTTTTCGCAATATTCAAATTTTCTGAGATTGTGGATTTGGGGTAAGCCATAATCATCACAATTATGACAAATCACGGCTTGAACTATCTTGCTATGCATGTAATGAGTCTATCTCATATATTAGTTTCACCTTTTAAGTTGCATTATGAAATAAATTAACTTTTACACAATATTCAAATTTGTTTTTTTTCCCTTATGTTTCATTGAACTTCTTAGGCCTCGTACACACGACCAAGAAACTCGTCGGGCGAGACACATCGTTTTCCTCGACAAGTTCCTTGTTAGGCCTGTCGAGAAACTCGACAGGCTTTCTTTGCGTGCACACGTAACAGACAAAATCTCCTCATTCTCAAATGCGGTGACGTTCACCACGTACGACGGCACTATAAAGGGGAAGTTTGAATTCTTTGGCACCACCCTTGTGGCTGCTTTTGCTAATCTCGTGTTTCCGCGTCTTAGTAAAAGTTTGAGTGACGATTTGTGCTTTTCAGTCTTCGTGCTTTCAGATCGATTTCTGCAGTTCAGTTTGTGCTTGTGGGTTCATATCTTGTCTATCAGGACTTGCGTTCAGGTTGTATTTGTTTTACATTGCGTTTCTGTCCGCTCGTTTCTGATTTTCAGGTCCTTCTTCATAGGACTTGCTGTTTTTCAGTGCGGTCTGTTTAGTGCGTTCTGATTTGCTGTTCGTTTCTAGCCATGTTGCAGGCACCTTCTCGTTGTAGGCGACTTTGTGCTATGCAAAAGTTTGATGTAGGTCTGCTTGTTTTAGACCTAGACCAGTCCATGAACAGGGTGAGGAGGAGTTCATGGACCAAGAATTGGTTGCTCCTTAGGAACCAATTCTCTCATATGCCTTTGCTGCCGGAGATCCAGGAAAATAATCCTGATGACTACAGGAATTTTCTGAGGACGTCTGATCCCGTATTTCAGCACCTGTTGGCTTTGGTGTCACCATATATCACGAGGCAGGACACCATTATGCGGGAAGCCATCATCGCTGAGCAGAGGCTAGTTGCCACCCTACGTTATCTGGCAACTGGGAGAAGCCTTCAGGACTTAAAGTTCACGACGGGCATCTCCCCCCAGGCTCTGGGCCTCATCATTCCTGATACCTGCTCTGCCATTATCCAGGTTCTGCAGGATGACTATATGAGGGTAAGTTTTCTCCTTTAATATCACATGTAATGTATTTAATGTATGCTAATGTATTTTAATTATTTCCTCCTTCCCTAATTACCATGATTATAATGTGCTGTGAATGTCCCCTTTGCCCCCATGCATGCTATAAGCTCTTATTGATGTCCCTTTTTTGGCCTACATGCGTATTTCCCTTCATGTACCTCCCCAGCATGCTATCCTGGGCCCAAACACACCTAGCCTAGTCACTTCCCAATGTTTTGTGTTATATCCATTGTAATGCTTTACACCCCCCCCCCCCCCTCCAAAATGTGTAGTAAAGTCTAGGTTCACCAATATATATATATATATATTTTTTTTCTTGAACTCCCAAACTCATCTACCCCCCCTCTAAAATTTGGTCAATGGTCCATCAGAGGGGGTGGTGAATGTGCTAATTGTGGCTTAGTTTTTTTGGTGTAAAATGCTCTTTAAAATAAATGTTAGAATGATTATTATGTCTTTGTATAACCTGCTTGCAATGTTATGTGGAAAATTAAATTTGTTTTTTTTTATTCCACAGCTTCCGTCCACGCCACAGGAATGGCAGACAGTGACATCGGAGTTTGCGACGCGGTGGAACTTCCCCAACTGTGGGGGAGCCATCGATGGAAAGCACGTCCGCATCGTGCTACCACGTTCCCAGTTCTTCAATTATAAGGGGTTCAATAGTATTGTGCTGATGGCGGTGGTATCAGCACAGTACGAATTCCTGTATGTTGATGTGGGTAAGAACGGCCGGATGTCGGATGGGGGAGCCTTTAGGCAGACGGAGTTCACGGATCGACTCCAAGACGATGATCTAGCATTGCCACCGGTTGCTGAGAATGTGGAAGGACTCCCCTTCGTCTTTTTGGCTGATGAAGCCTTTGGCCTTGGACCTCATCTTATGAGGCCATTCCCCCAGCGCACCCTCACTTCAGAGAGGAGGGTGTTCAATTAACGGCTGGCCAGAGCACGAAGGGTGGTGGAGAACGCCTTCGGGATAATGGCCAGCCGTTTCCGCCTTTTTCTGACATCCATCCATATGGCGGAGTACAAGTGGAACTATATAATCTTTGCATGCTGCATTTTGCATAATTTTTTGCGGAGACAATCTCCGACCTATATGGCCACGGTTGGGCCCGAGGCTGGACTTAACAATCCTGATCAATCATTGCCGGGCCTCGAACCTGCCCGTACTGGCTTGCCCCCCCAAAGTGCCCGTGCAGTCTGGGATCAATACATGGACTACTTCATGGGTAGGGGGGCCATTCCCTCGCAAGCCAATTTGCCTTAATTTTTTAACACAACCAAGTCAAAATGTGTACCCAAAAATTGAAATGTCTCGCTTGTGTTTATTTTAGCTGCCTCCTCATTTTTCCTAGTGTACTACATGTAGTGTCAAGTGTATTTTCATTGTCAACTATCAACCATTTCCCAGTTAACACCAAAAGTAAACACATGTAAAGTTATAGGTTCTTTAAGAAAAACACGACACACTTTTTTAAATATCCAAATATTTTCATTTTGTAACATATATACAATCAATTATACTTTTTTTTTGTATTTCTACATTTTTATTTTGTGTGTTTTTTTTATTAAAATAATACAAAATCTTGATTTTTTTTGGATTTGTTTTATTAAAATAACACAAAATCTGGTTTTGTGTTTTTTTGTGACCAATTATTGGGCCCACAAACATAAAATACATACAGTACAACCTGAAAGAAAAAGCACATGGCGCAAAAAACAAAGACAAAAAAATATTACACATGAAAATTACTTACTTCTTCTAATCACTCTTTTGATCCTCCTCATTTGTTCTAGCTCACGTAATTTAAGGTCCGACCATCTTTTTCTGATCTGTTCTTTTGATCTTCTGACCCTAAATTTTCTGTGGAGACTCCTCACTACCTTCTCTATTATTTCGGCCTTCATCTTGTTTGGGAATCTGTATGGGCAATGCTTCCCGTCATAATCTTCAGCCTTTAAGATGGTGACCATCTCAACCATCTTGTGAAATGACATGTTGGAGGCCTTGTATCTCCTTCTTCTCCTGGTGGGTCTTGAGGTGTCAGCTTCCGCCTGGCCTCCATGATCAGCAAACGAGAGAAGGGGCGGGGAAAGGACTAGACAGAACGTCAGGGGTGGGGAAATGTGCAGAGCGTCACGCGTGCGCGTGTATAAAGGGATACCACGTGAGTGAAAGCAGCGTTCACAGTCTTTGGAAGAACGCGGAAGTAACGATCGTATCATACGACGGTATGTAACAACATTTTTAACGGTATTAGTGATCAGTGGATGAGTTTGTGGGCTAGATATGGTGATAACCTAGGAGAAAGCTACAATAAACAGAACTTAGATTTTATTCAGCCAAGATCTGGCATGGAAATGGCCCTTTATAGTGCCGTCGTACGTGCTGTAAGTAACCGTGCTTTCCTATAGCATTTTGATAAAACTATGGTTTGTGGGCAATGTCGTTTTTTAGGATGAAGTTTGGAAACACGTAGTTTTTTGCATGATGAAAATCGTCGTTTGAATTCATGACAAAACTTGATCGTAGTGCTTTTAGAACGTTTCACCCCAAAATGATGATCTAGACCTCATTACACACACCTGGTCATAGTTTCCTCATGAACTTGACCGATTATCCAACACCTGGTTAAGCTAATTCCTCCTTGTCGTTTGCCCGACGAAAGAGAAGGGGCGGGGAAACATCGAGTTCATGGGCGGCCGACGTGTGCGGAGTGTATATAAAGCTGTAACACACATGTGTCGTACGTACGTTCGGGGTGCGGAGGAAGACGTTTGAACGACGAGCGTGTAGGTATGCTTTGAACTTGGGACATCAGTGGCCTATACTGCAAAGACATTTAAGGGCTATATGGGGATAAAGATTACTCGAGTTTCTAGACTGTGATTGACATTATTGTTTCTTTTCTTTGTTTTTGTCTGGCAGAAAACATGAATCAGTTCAACAAAAGGGATTTCCTGGAAGTCTTCATAGACAAATGGAGAGAGCTGCCTGTTCTTTGGGCCACAAAAGACCCTAGGTTTAGAAATAAAGATTTAAGAAGGGCAGGACTCAATAGCCTGCTCCCATTTGTGCGCAGACAGGTGGGGCCCCAGGTTACAGCTGAGCAGCTGGACACTAGAATTGGGACATTGAGAGGCTCATACAGGAAGGAACGCAAAAAGGTCCTGGATTCTATGAGGTCTGGAGCAGGAGCAGGGCAGGTATATGTACCATCGTTGTGGTACTACAGCAGACTGTCCTTTGATGATGACCACCTGGAAGTAAGGGAGTCACTTTCCAGCCTTCCCCCCAGACAACCCAGGAGACAGACAATAAGAAGAAGGTCCAGCCTTCCCTCCAGCCTTCCCTCCAGCCAACCTGATCCTCCTTCTGAAGGTGAGCCCTCTCAGGATCAAGAGGAGCCTTCCATCCTGGAGGAACAACCAGATTTGCCTGCCTGGAGCATGGTATAGTACTTTAAATGTGCCAATTTGTGGGGTTTAAATGCTGCAAAATAGATGTTAATATGTTAAAAAAGAAGAATGTTTTAGCTAAATGTGTTTTCCATATCATTAGTCAGTAGTGGCCACAAAAGTTTGGGAGAAAATAATGCAAACTGCTGGGGTCAGAATGATTTGGCTTTTCAATTTCTGGAAAAACATTTTGCAACAGTCATGAGCTGGAAATTGTGTGTGAATTTTAAACACAACATTCAAACTGTTTTTGAGGAGGTGGCAGGGCCCAGTAGCAGAACAAGGCGCAAGGTGCCTCCAATCCGGCTCCAAACAAGAAGGGCCAGGAGGGATATGAGGGTGAGTGAGGCAGCACTGGGCCTGATTTGTGAGGCACAGGCCTCCCTCCAGCAGCCTACCACCACAGAGGAGAGCTATGGCAGTCTTGTGATGGCCAAAAGAGCGAGGAGCAGCGCCTCTTATTTGAGCCCCTGCTGATCAGTCTGCTGAATAAGGGGGTGAGGGGCCCACGGTTCTTATTTTTCTTTTTCTTTGGCAGTCTGCTGTAGGATCACAACCTTGGGACATCTGACTGACCTGCTCCTGTTCCTGACCTCTGGGAGTCCAAGACCAGATTGGGCTCCTTCCTGTATGATCCTGTCATTCCTGTATGATCCTCTCAATGTCCCAATTTTAGTCTCCACAGTCAAGTGCACAAATGGCAGCAGGTTATTGAGTGTTGCCTTTAATTTATTATATTGATTTATTTCTTTATATTCTTGACCTAAATACATGGTCTTTTTTTGGTTTACAGTTCATACTTGTCTATGTGTTTTTCCTCCAAACAAAAATGTTGCTTGTGAGAAGGCAGGTTAACTTTACAAAGAATACAAAAGGTCTAATTATAAAGGACAGATCAGATAAGACCAAACAAGAAGGTTAGAATGGTGGTAACTTGACAGAAAAAAAACATGGATATGACTATACATTTTTTAAGAATAAAAAATTGAATCTTAAATGAAGAACTGGATTTGAAATAAAGCAAACAAAAACGGCAGAGGGAAAATATTGAAAAATATTCATGAGATCAGCATGAAAAAGGTTAAAAAAAACATGTCACTAATCTGTGTGAATATCAGCAGCAAAAGAAGAACATTATTATACTTTTACTGAAGTTGCGCTCCCATCTCATACTTTATTCTGAGCATGCGCAGGTTTCTTAGCATACACACGCTCAAGTTTCTCGTCGGAAACCAGCCCGACCAGGAACTCGTCGAGCCAATTTGAGACTCCCGTCGAGGAAAGAGAGAACTTGCTCTCTTTTTGGCTCGTCGAGTTCCTCAACAGTTTCCTCGATGAAAAATGTACACACGACCGGTTTCCTCTGCAAAAAATCTCTCCCACCAAGTTTCTTGATGGATTCTGCCAAGCAAAACGGCCGTGTGTACGAGGCCAGAAGGTTATTATTTCTCTGTAACATATGTAATGTTTAGTGGCAGTGTTAGTCCACTAAACTTGTTTACTTATGTGATTTAGTATCTCATTCTGTCCTTCCCTCTTGTTGCATGCTAGTTAGTATAGCTTTAGCTAGATCAGCTTTGTTGCTTCCATGTTCCTTCAGTCAGTCCTTTGAGACAGGGCTTAGAAAGTCAATGTCTGTTTATACTTCAAAAGACTGCATAAACATCCTCTGTATTGCAATTAACTTAAAGGGTCACTTTTAGCTAAATAGCTTCCTTTACCTTACTGCAGTCCTGGTTCCATGTCCTTATTGTTTGTTTTTGCTCTGATGTTGCTGTAATTTTGCTCTGTTCTGGACACTTCCTGGTTGTCTGTTTCCTGAGGACCACAGTACTGGGAGCTTCTAGTTTAGTTTTCCAAACCATCACTTCTCTATGGCTCTATACAGCACAGAGGCAGGATAACATGCAAAAACTAAACTGAAACTACAGGTACATTATATGATTGATTTATATATGATTGATTTTTATCTATTTTTAATCGTTTTTAAAAGCAATCAGTTAACTATTAAGTCTCTATACCCTGAAAACAGTCACTTAACCTCCCTGGCGGTATGATTCTGTCTGGAATTACGTACCAAAAGCGGTACAATTATTTTGCAAGGAAATTTGGCGTTTTAAACTGTAGGCCTGTAATTTTTAGAAATAACTCACTTAAATCTGACCAAGCAAGAGTCTTGTAGGCATCCCGGGTATGATTTTTTTTTTAAAACAAAATTATAAATTATAATATAATAAATAATTATAAATAATTATAACAAATAATAATATAATTATAATAAAAATTATTCAATAATGTAATCAACTCAAAATCACTGAAATGTGCTCAGTTGCAGAATTGTCGCTGTCATTATTTTTTTTTTTTTATGACGAATTTCCCCACAAATCGCTATCGCACATTTCTGCAAGTGATTATAATTTATTATCGCTGTTTTCTAGCTGATATAAAACCATTTTTGACATAAAGGGACACTTTTGGACAATCTACAGTTTTTAGGCAGAAATTACATTTTTTATTTTTATAAAAGTACATGTAGGGCACTGGGCAGACCACTAGGGACAAGGGGGTGTGTATTTTTTACATACAGTACTGTAATCTATAAGATTACAGTATACTGTATGTAAAGTGTTTGTTTACTTTTTTGAATTTGGCGCCGTTCTCCGCTCCCGTGCGTCGTAACGTCGCAGGGAACGGAGATCGGCGGCACACGGGGACACTGTGAATCGAGCGAGGAGGTCCCGCTCGCTCACACAGCGGGGTGGCATCGCTGGATCTAGGGACAAGGTAAGTAACTTGCCTGTGGATCCAGCGAAAGGTAAGCCGCGCCGCTGCACACTCTGCACGTCCAGCCCGAGCGTGACTCGGGGTTACCGATCCTAGCATAAAAAATCAACCCCGAGTCACGCTCGGGTTTACCGCCAGGGAGGTTAAGCAAAAAAAAAATTCCTTTACAACTCCTTTAAGTTAACATGCATTGAGTTCAATTTCTATGTCTTATTGGAGAGTTAAGCTGCCTGTGGATGGTGCCAAGTCAGCAGGTGACCATACTGTCTGGACAGATTGGGTCTAATGAGGTATGTCAATGTATAAACTGACATTTGACACAGAGCAATTGCTCAGTCTGCATATAAAAGAACATACAATGTGTAAATACAAGCATTTTATGTAGAGATTCAATTAACAGAATATATATATATATATATATATATATATATACAGAGCTTTTTTTCTCAGAAAATAGGTGCAGGAACTCAACCACGACCCCGTTCAGATTTCACAAACAGTAGAAGGGTCTTAAAGGGGCATTAAATACCACAATTGGATTACATACAGAATGCAGAGTTCAGGGGGGTTACACACAGAGTGCAGAGCTGTCACTTGTAAACACAGAAACCAGACTTATGTGTTTACAAGTGATTGTGGTGAGCAGGCACCAAAGGGTCTGAGCCAGAGGTGGTGGAACTGAGTTCCCCCAAGTTCCCCCTGAAAAAAAGCCCTATATATATATATATATATATATATATATATATATATATATATATATATATATATATATATATATACATATATATATATATATATATATATATACATATATATATATATATATATATATATACATATATACTAGACATGTGCATTCGTTTTCGTCCGAATTTCAGGTATTTTCGTTATCGTTTTAACAAACCATAACGAAAGCACAGAAAATGAAAACCAAAAGATCCAACATAAACAAATGCTTTATTTTCGTTTTCTTTGCGGTCTAATGTGCCTAACCTTAACTCTATTAGTCCAATATTATTCTACATAAAGAGAAAAGATTCAACATTATAGAGCCATGAAGAAGAGTCGACATAGAGAGAAAAGATTTGACATAGAAAAGATTTGACATAGAGAGAACAGATTTGACAAAGAGAGAAAAGATTCGACATAGAGAGAAAAGATTCGACATAGAGAGAAAAGATTCGACATAGAGAGACATGAAGATTCGACGAAGTAGCTAAAAACATACGATCGCAGCAAGCGGACATTTATGGTGAAATGCTCTGCCCATAGGCTATAGAAGAATTCTAATGTTGGTTGACTAGTAATAATAATTAATAAATATAACTAGTATTAGTCATACAACATTAGAATTCTTCTATAGCTTGTAGGCAGAACATTCGACCGGAAATATACGATTGCAGCATCGTACAGTTTTGTTGCTCCGTCAAATCTTTTTTTTTTTTTTTAAAGATTTTGTCAAATCTTTTTTTTTTTTTAAGATTCCATCAAATCTTCTTAGAACATTTAACAGACACCATAAGCCTTCAATGACAGGTTCGACCTTACTAAATTTGGATTTTCGGGCGAATGCATTTTTTTAAAGAAAAGCAAAATAAATAAAAACGAATTTCGGGAGTAACTAAATAAATGTATTTTTCTGACGAAAACGAAATTCCGAAACAAAATATTTCAGTGTGCACATGTCTAATATTTACTAAAGTGGAACACAACTATGCAAAAAAGAGCTAGAAATTACATTTAGAAATATATTTAAAAATGTGTTAATGGCTGTTTTATGTGTTGCTCGTATGTTGACTAGTACTCACGTCAGTGTTATTTGTCAATATAAGTCATAAAACACACACAAGTGTCTGCTGTTTTTTTCAAATTCAAGGACAGTAGAAACAAATTTCTCCCTGGCACAATGCTGTCATTATCCAAAATATATCTTCAGGTTTTTATATATTTTTTTTTTTTCAAAAGCTTTTCATATTGAAACATAGATCTATTACTAACCTTTTTGTACATAAGCAAACCTCTAAATTGTATTCATTGGACCTTGAAAGCCAAACTACAGCTTTCACAAGTACAGTATATAAAGTAGACATCAACCTTGCTACACTGTTTAGCACATATTGGGGTGGAATATTTTAAAGACAAATAGACTGTACTTTTTCAAGTGAAATTCTCTGCAAGTGCAGTTGCACTCATTTTCCCCTGAGCCTAGTGGATGTAGTAAAGCTTTATTTTGTAAAGAATACCCAATCAGGTCCAAGGGAAATAAAAAAAAAAACAGCATTGCTTTGCTTACACATGACTGGATGATGGAAATCAGAAGAGCTTTGCATATTCACTAAGCTCTGCGGAAGTGAGTGCAAATGCACTTATAAAGTGCACAGTCTATTTGTTTTAGTAAATCCACTCCACTGTCTGCTTTACTGCATTTTACTCTTGATCTATCCATTTCTTTAATTTCTGCACCTCCAATGGATGTATCAGTTCTTAATGGATCCTATTGATGTTTCAAAAGACTGCTAAGGCAAAAGTGGAAAATTATAGACATTAAATAACTATTTTCAAATCTGATTCTTTCCTTTCCTTTCTATGTAATATCAAAACTAAGAAAGTATACACATGCAATTGATAGTAACAAAATAATGGTAAACCTCACTATTCATTTTAAACAGAAACCCCTCTGCTCTTCTTATGCGATTAAAGAGGAGGTCCGGGGAAAAAAAAACATATTAAAAGCCAGCAGCTACATATAGGTGTACGTTTATCAAACATTGGTAATTTATCTCATTTCAGTTCTCAGAGAAAAATCTTCTCCTCTGGCACCCTGTTTATAAAGCAGAGAACATTTGTTCTCAGGAGGAGTTTAGAGGAGAAGTTTTTCCTCTGAGAAGACCTGAGATCTGAGTAGAAGAGGGAGGGGCTACCTGTGATCTTCTGAGAAACTTGTGTGATTACAGAGCAGCTGAGTTTTAAAAGTGAAACCAAAGTTAAAAAGGCTGTGTTATTACATGAAAATAATAAGCGCTTTTTTAACTCAGTTTTTTTACACACATTTTGGCACATTGTTTAAATATGTGTTTTTAATTGCTAATTTTGGCATTATTTATGCATATTTTGGCATTTTTTTTAACATGGCATATTTTTTTAACACGCATCTGGCATCAGGTTTTTTTATTGTGCATTTTTTAAAACACACATTTTGGTCCTTTAGCACACATTTTGGCACAGGTTATTTTAAGATGCATTTTGGTATGGTTTGTAATGCACACTTTGGTGCTTATTTTAGCATATAGTTTGACACCTTTTTAACGTGCATTTTGACACCGTAAGCATATCATGCATTTTGCATGTGTTTCTGGAACGCACTCCAAAACGCAGGCAAAGAAATGAGCCAAAATACATGTTACATTTTTCCCTTAGTACAATTTCTGTATCGTCATTGTGTTGAACTTTTCAATACTTTGTACTTTATGATACTGTGATGTCTTACTTGTTTTTATAACCCAATAAAAATACAATTTTGCAAAATACATGTTAAAAAAAGCACCAAAATGTACATTTTTGGGCATGGAGCATTGTGCATTTTTTCAATGCGCATTTTGGCAAGTTGCTAGAGTATTTGTCAAATGACAAAATGTGTGGCAAAATGCATGTTTGCTAACTGCATTTGGGGTGCCATTAACAATGAATGGCACCCAAAAACGCATTGCGTATTTTGACAGAATTTTAGAGCAATTTGGAATTGTGGAAAGAATTGAACAATTCCACCAATAATTCAGCATTGCTCAGATGTGAATGGGTCCTAAAAGAAAATACATTATAACTATACTGTGTATGTGTGTGTGTGTGTAATAATATATATATATATATATATATATATATATATATATATAATTACATATATATATATATATATATATATATATATATATATATATATATATATATATATATATATATATATCACCTATATACATAAATAAACATATATAGTTATTATTTATATCAATCTTTAAGCTTGCTTTTGCTGATATTAGGAGGAAAGAAACCTCCTTCTTCACTCTTCACATCACAGCAGCTTCTCACCCATATTCTCAACCTCTGAGCTGGAGAATCTGGGACGGAGATATTTTACAGAGATAGCCAGTGAGATCCTCAGATCTCACCTTCATAAACTGGTCATCTGTGTAAAAGTGAATGGCAGAAGGGTGTGTCTTGTGATGAGAAGTGAAAAACATGTTCTCCACTCCTCATCTCATCTTCATAACCTGGCACACCTGAGAGATCAGCCGTGATCATCAGGATCTCAGCTCTTCTCTGTTTGATAAACGTACACCATACTGCAGCTGCTGGCTTTTAATAAATGGACACTTACCTGTCCTGGAGTCTAGCGAAAGGCTACACTACATTGCAGGTAAGGGAACTCGGCAGTGTAGCCTTTCGGCTTCACGCCGGGAACCCTACTGCGCATGCGTGAGGCCCACTCCTCTCTCCTATTAGCCGGGCGGCCAGGGGAGGAGGAGAAGGGAGCCCCGCGGTGACGTCACGGCCACTTTACGGCTGCGGCCGGACTCCCAAAAGTGGGAAAGGATACCTGTCTTTGAAATTGTGGCACCGGGGGGGGGGAACCGATGAGCGGAAGTTTCACTTTAGGGTGGAGCTCTCTGCTTTAAGCAATCAGCAGTGAAATACTCTAAATTAGACATAACATTTGAGAATGGATATTTGCTTGCTTCAGAAGTTCAAATGTATTTAAACCATGGGATACAGTTATGTTATGGCAACATGATTTAGCCATAGGAGTTTTAACTATTTTTATGCCTTCAATTTTGTCACCCATTTAATGCTACTAATACCCATACACTGTCCTTAAAATGTAGGAGCGAGTGTTCTGTGTGCAAGCTTCATATGATAAGTTGAGTTGCTATTTGAGAGAAAGCTAACGTAGCCACCACTTCTAAATATTGGTAAGCTGCAATACATTACATTTTTGTTTTTGGATTAGGATTGGATTAGATACTCTTAAAGGCTGCAGACCTGTAGCTCAGACCTTTCTATGCTACTTAAAATATTGCAGCTATGGTAAAATGACAGTTGGAAAGGGCATGCAAACAGTGAGCTTTAGAGAATCTATTTCAATTCATTCTGTCAAATACTTTAAATGTATTCAATGGATAGGAGCGCATGCGCGGAGGACTCCAAGATGGCCGCTTGAGCCCGGAGCTCTGCATCACCCCGGCCTAACGGCACACGCAGCACCCGACTGTGGCCGGTGAGAAGCCACTGGACCGCACCATTAGCTGGGGGAACCATCTGGGAACACTTTAATGCCCAGGGGCTCAGCCAGACGTGACCTAAGGCCACAATTCAGCCCGATCCCGAAGCTGCTCGTCTCCAAGATGGCGGCCGCAGCACACTCAGGCACAGACATGGAGGAGGGAAACACAGAGTGTTCTGCTCACAACCCTCCACAGACACCCCCGGGACACGCAGTAAGTACCCGGCATGCCACAGCACCCTCTCCAGCATCCACGGAATCCCTAATCAGCCACACAATGGAGGATTACCTGCTATCCCCCTGAGGCCTACTGAGGCCTACTCAGTTTCCTGCATCTCCCTATACAGGGCAACTCAGATTCCCTCATCAATACAGCAGAACTCTTTACCAAGCTGTCTGAATTGCTTGACAGAGGGCTAACCACCATTGCTGCTTAAATTACAGGGGAAATAAGGCCGCTTTTCAAAACCTTGGTGACCGTATAGAAGCCATGGAAAACAAGCTTGAAACTACAGTGGTCAGAACCAATCAAAATTATGACCACATTCATGTAGTACAAGAACAACTTGATATTGCCCTGAACGAGATCAATGATCTCAAGAACAGATCTAGAAGGTACAAGTTCAGGTCAAGGGGGCTCCCGGAGTGTATAAAAGACTTCACTGCAGCAGTCCAGGACTTTATTAAAGACCTGACATTCCCCGCATAAATTGGAATTGGACAGAGCTTGCCGGGCCCTAGGCCCCCGAGAAAAGATGGGGCCCCTAAAGATATTGTGGTGAAACCTCATTTCTACTCAGTAAAGGAGGAGATCATGAAAAGATCCCTCGAGCAAACTCCTTTCCTTTGCCAGAAGCATCCGAACCAAATCTTCGCTGACATTTTGCCATTGACCATCCAAAGCTCCGGTCATTGAAAACCCTGCTGACAGTTCTCTCACAGAAGGAGATAAAATATTGGTAGGCATTCCCATTTGCTCTCAAATTCACCTTCAAATCCAAGACATACTCATTCTCTGATCTCCAGGAAGGAGAGAAAATTTGACTGGGTCTGAGATTAATCACACTGTGTCCGCCACAAACCCCACCGAATACCCACTCGGGGGCCATGAAACGTCAAACTCCTTCCAGCCCCATGTCACCAGTGTGGACCAAATCCAACTTCAAGCAAACCAAGGACGGCAGACCCCCCCTGACACAGTACAAGTACTGAATGGTTGCTCTCCTTTTTTCCAAACCTGATCAGGTTTTGGACACATCTTCATTGATCTGTGTACTTATCCACAGCACCTCCTGAGGGGGAGGGGAAACATTTCCCCCTTTTTTTCCTTCTTTTCCTTTTTTGATCTTCTTCTAGTTTTAGGTAGTAGCTCGGCTACCTTGCTTGGTATAAGTTACGCCAGTTTGCATAGTTTACTGCAAGTATACCTCTTTCCAGGACCTGCACCCAGGATGCTATGCTCAAATACTAGTAAGCACAGATAGCTCACATTTCCTGTATCAGGATTAGCACATTGTATTCCCTCTTGATGGGTCCTAATTCTGGGGGATCCCCCCAGACACCTATACACCTGAATTGAGGACTTCCTTTCATACCCCCCTTTTTGCCCACCCCCATCTGTATTTCTTCAAATTCAAGGCTCCAGTAAACAATCCTCCAACTCCCCCTTACCTCCCCCACAAATTTTCAAGCTAGTCCAGCTCAGCCCTTTACTGCATTGTACCTGTTGTAGTCGGACTTTAAGTTTTTCAATATTTTTGTAAAGTAATACATTTTAATGTGCCTAGGCCGGGGTGATATGTTCTAGCGCCCCACCTACCCAATGGCTCTGGACTTCCCGAGTCCATTGGGTAGGACTTTGGTCTCTCAGCAGAGACTGAATCCAATGTTTGTTGTGTCGACAGCAAGTTAGTGCGCTGCTTCTGTCCATGTAACGTCTCACAAACAATTTTTCACTAAATACAATTGTGCTTCTTTCCCAGTTAACTCTCATCTGTTACTTCCTTCCCAAACCTTCTTGAAGTTCAGGAATTGCTGCAGCCATAGTTTCTCTATGCTTGGTACTTCTAATAAGGATCCTGCCATGATTTCTACATTCTAAGTCACCAAGTATAAACGGAAGTCTTGAATGCCTACGCACCTCCTTCTCAAATGTTATTTTGTGCACATATACTACCTATTACTTTGAGGACTTTGCCGTTAGGGTTATTTACATGCCACGCATGCTCGGCTACTTCTGCATTTAACTAGTATCAGTACTACCTGGACTTTATACTTATTTGTTTGAGTTTTCACTGGCGCCTATGAAGGAATATGCGCCATGTTTCTTGACTGAGACTGTGATGGTAGGATTCCAAACTCTCTGCACACAAGAGAGTGAAACCTGGGTCCGAAACTGAGTAGTCTCCGCAGTTGAGATCCTAACTCTCAAATAATATCCGGCGTAACGTTACAGTCCATTAGAATCCCTAGAGGGTTATTTTCTCTTTCTCTTGCCTCTGCTCCTTCTCCTTTCTACCTCTAACCTCTTTTCTTCTCCTCCCCTCTTTGCCAGTCTTCGGGATCCATCACCTGAGACAGCTTCTGAATGGGTGCAAAAATCTTGCTGGAACGGATACCGGAAAAGACTCATGGACATCTCTGAGGTAGGTGACATGATAACGAAATAGGGCCTTTACCCTATGCTCAATGGCTAACACCACCACACCCTTCTCCCCCGCGGGTTGCTTCTCACAACACACAGGGGATGAACTCCCCAGGTTAAATGTTGGAAAATCTTACAATTCATGCATTCACAAAAGTTTGACATAGTCCTACTCCAGGAAACTCACTTTCCAAAGCGTTATAATCCCTCCTTCCTGCATGCAAAATCACTAATGCTGATAACAAAACTAGGGGAGTGGTGATCCTAATATCTAAGAACTGCAAGTTCACACCTCAACTAGAATACAGGGACCAAGAGGGCAGATTCATTCTCATAAAGGGCACAACAGATGACCAAATTTACTTTATCATTTCCTATTATGCACCTAATTGGGGACAGGCTACTTTTTTCAGAAAATACTCAAAACACATGGCGAGTGGGACAGTCATTTATGGGGGTGACTCAAATACCGCCCTAGATCAAGGCATGGACAAAACCAGGCCCCCAGGAACCCAGCTTATCTATCCACCCAAAAGAAGCCTCAAAATAGCTAAACTAATCAATCAATATGGTCTTGCAGATGCTTGGAGAGAACCTAACCCAACTACAAGAGATTATACACACTTCTCACATCCGCACCAGTCATACACTAGGATTGACCAATATTTATCTCTGCATCCAGAATGCTCAAATCCTCTATAAGAGACACGGTATGGTCTGACCATTCCATAGTCCTCCTATACCTTAGAAGAAGCTCCAACCGCCCCAACCTCCTTCAGTGGCCCAGTAAGGGCATCAGAAATTGAGAAAGCTATCGAGGAAAACTTCCTCTTAAACTCAACTGCAGAGGTGTCTGCGGAGACTCTATGGGCCGCTCACAAGGCCACAATCCGGGACAAATTGATTCAAATTTCTTCTCGGGTGAAAATATAACACTCAATTGACAAAGAAAAGCTAGAAAATGAATTTAATCGCTTATGCCACCTACATAAACAAGACCCAAGCCTGGCTTCCATGGCTGAATTGGACGCAGCGTGCTTATCCCTCAACTTGGTCCTTACTTTGAAAGCTGAAAAGCATATCCGATGGAGCGGAGCTAAGTTTTATCACCGACGAGACAAAATGCGCCACATGCTTGCAGTCAAACTGACTCCCCTAACCAGACAGCGAAACTTACCTAAAATACGGGTGTCGGGCAATCAACACACCTTAAACCCGAAACGCATTATGGAAACCTTCCACCACTTCTATGAGAAACTTTACAGCGCGGATAGTGAGCTCCAAATGAATTCCTTAATGAACTCACTCCCATTCCCAAAACTAGACACCAAACACCATGAAATCCCCTATTACTGTAGAGGAAGTGTTGAATGTCATTAAAAACCTAAAGAGGGTATCTGCCCCAGGACCGGACAGATTCTTTGTACCATATTATAAGACATTCGCACAGACTCTAGCCCAGCCTCTCACGAGATTCATTAATGATAAAACCAAAGGAGATCCATAAACCCTAAACCACATAAGGACCAGGGGAGGTAGGAAATAATAGGCCCATATCACTTATAAATAATGACATGAAAATTCTGACCAAGATTCTAGCAGACCGCATAGCCTTTTTTATCGCCCCGTATATTCACAAAGATCAGGTGGGATTCATCCCAAGCAGGTAAGGTCAGGACCAAATTCGTAGGGTAATTAATATCATTTCGATACTATAATCCGGATGGACGCAGGGGACACGACTGGAAGGGTTGCTCCTCTCGCTAGATCTCCAAAAAGCCTTTGATTCGGTTTCCTGGCTGTACCTATTTACCATTCTACCACGATGGGGCTTTGGACAGAGATTTATGGGCTTAATGTCAGCACTTTATTCCCAACCAGAAGCACGTATAAGACTGCAGGGTTACTATTCAGATACCAGAAAAATAGCCAGGGGGACCAGACAAGGGTGCCCCCTATCGCCCCTTATATTTGCAATAGCAATAGAAACCCTGGCAATTGCCATTTGCACTAACCCAGATATACAAATGCGCTGATCTTCTGCTTTTCGTAACATCGCCGATGATCTCCCTTCCAAACATCTGTAAACTACTTGATCAATTTTCCAGAGCCTCGGGCCTAACTGTTAACCTCAACAAATCCCAAATTTTGAATGTGAATACCCCCCCTGCTACCGCAGACCATCTCAAAAGCTCCTTCCAATTAGAATTGAACTAATTAGAATGGAACAATACTACGATTCGATATCTAGGAGTAGAACTCATCCCAAAGGCGGAGCTACTATACTCAGCCAACTCCCCCCCCCATATATGAGAAGCTTAGCAAGGATCTTAAAGGCTGGGCACTCCATGACTTATCCTGACTAGGGAGACTGAACGCAGCTAAAATGACACTGCTTCCCAAACTGCTTTACCTCTTTCGGGCATTACCAATCCTGATTAGAAAAGACCACTTGCAGACATTTCAAAACAAACTGGTACAATTCATTTGGGGCACCTCAGGCCCCTGTCTGTCGAGGAAAGTGCTTTACAGACCAAGGAAACAAGGAGGGTTGGGGGCCCCAAACCTCCTGTGGTATTATCAAGCTGCTAGATTGACACAATTATCAATTTACACGCGCATAGAAAAGCCTGATTGGGTGCAAATAGAGAGGCAAGCAGTGCCAACGCACACTTTAGACTTCGTCATCTGGTGCCCTCCTGTTATGTCCCCTGTGCTCTCCAACTCCATCTCTCTATGGGATATAAATGAGAAAATGGGATAGTCTGAAAAAACACCAATCTCTGACGTCAGCCATGTCACCACTAGCACATATTTTTCACAACCCCAACTTCCCACCGGGCATGAACATCAAAGCCTTTAGCTGATGGTTGGATAAAGGATTATACCACATAGGACACTTTTTGACCCCCCCCCCCCGTGGCCCGCTCTCGCTCAGTTTCTGTAAGAGCAAGCTGGAGATGCCCGAATCCGAAAGATTTTGCTATCTACAAATATTCCATTTCCTAAACGCACAATGGCGTAACAAACCATTGCCCCCATCCATGACTAGTGTTGAGCAGAATATGCCATATTCGATTTCGCGATATATCTCGAATATATATTCGAATATTCGAGATATATTCGCTAAATTCGAATATTCGTGATATTTTATCGAAAGTAAATGATTGCGATTTTTCGCTATTGCGAATGCGAAAATAATTGCGATTTTTTGATAACTGCGGTAGGAGCACTCTGATTGGCTCAGAATATTCGTGATATTTTATCGAAATATCGCAACATGCGAATGCGATATTTATTGCGCAATTTCGAGAAATGCTGGAGGAGCGCTCTGATTGGCTCAGAATATTCGTGATATTTTATCGAAATATCGCAACATGCGAATGCGATATTTATTGCGCAATTTCGAGAAATGCTGTAGGAGCACTCTGATTGGCTCAGAATATTCGTGATATTTTACAATACAAAATAATTGCGAATATTCGGCAAATGCGGAAGGAGCACTCTGATTGGCTCAGAATATTCTTGATATTTTACAATACAAAATAATTGCGAATATTCGGCAAATGCAGAAGGAGCACTCTGATTGGCTCAGAATATTCTTGATATTTTACAATACAAAATAATTGCGAATATTCGGCAAATGCAGAAGGAGCACTCTGATTGGCTCAGAATATTCTTGATATTTTACAATACAAAATAATTGCGAATATTCGGCAAATGCGGAAGGAGCACTCTGATTGGCTCAGAATATTCTTGATATTTTACAATAGAAAATAAAAAGTGTTTTGCATTGGTGGTGATTCTTTACTCTATCCATCTGTCACAGCCGTTTGTCAATCAAACACCTTGAAGATTGAACACGTTCATGCTGCATGCTTTGGACTTTTTTTCACTTCACATATCAAAGACATTTTTATGAAAGATTATTTTTCTATTATTGGGACTATATTTCTTTATATATTTGTTTCACTGTGTATTTCACAAGTTATTTGCGCTTGCTTATTTTATAATTTGCCCACATGTCTTGTCACTAGACATATTTTTTATTCTTGTAGAGCGACTCCATTTTCTGTCTTGTATTAATTTATGTTGTATAACATTTTTGAGTTGCTGCTGTATTCTCCCCTTTTTTAAGGTATGCGCAATTTTTTCCTTCTTACAAAAAATAATAATATCAAACATACAAATATTCATAACATACACATACACATACACAAAGCCCCCCCCTTTTGCATCAGAGACAATCAGAGTTCTCCTACCACAGTTATCGAAAATTCGCAATCATTTTCGCATTCGCAATAGCGAAAAATCGCAATTTTTTTTTTTTCAATTTGGCAACATAATAGGATCGCCTCAGCTTAGCTACTCGGCCCAGGGTCTCTAATCATACCAGCAATGCTTTTAGACGTCGATAGGATGTGATCTGTTTTAAAAATCAAATTGAAAAAATGCGAATATTCGGAATTGCGAATATTCACCGCGAAATTCGAAATATAGCGCGATTTCTCGAATATGCTATATTCGAGTCGAATATTCGCAATGCGAATATTCGTGAGCAACACTATCCATGACATCCTACAAACAATGGTGCAATCAAGCCACTGAACAGAGGGGGGGCATTTCCTTAATTTACCTGTCACTGGCCTCAGACGACTCTAAGCTCCCATACATGTTGGCCTGGGAAAAAGAGACCCAGATCATCTGGAGCGTAGATACTTGGCATAGCAACGTCTTTAGGTCTTATAGTAATATATATAACACAGTCTTAATCAAAGCAAATCTCAAAATATTAACCAGATGGTACCTTGTTCCAGCGAGTTTAGCCATGATGTTCCCTTCCTCCTCACCCCTATGTTTTTGAGGGTGAAACATATACGGTTCCATGTTACACACTTGGTGGGAGTGCCCGAACATTAGGGGATTCTGGAACAAAATATACTATATGATACGCAAGGTAACAGGCTGTCAAATTCCAAAAGACCCACCCATTGCATTACTCAATGACAGGATACCCAAAGTCACCAAAGCTATCCAATCACTGATTTTCTTCATCTTTTTGGGAACCAAATTGACCATAGCTAAGGCATGGAAACAGAATAGAGTCTTCTTCATTACAATGGGCCACCTATGTTATTGCCCCCAAATGATCTCTTATCATTATTCTATGGTAAATGTGGGCCCTGGGGGCTGGCAAGGAGAGAAGGGGAACTTCATCTCTTCATTCCTCTCTCTCCATTCTCCTGTTGTTTCCTACTTTTCTACTTTGCATTCCTTTTACTCTACACTTTATTTTGGAGCTCTCGGCTCTGTGGGATCTACAAGGGGCCAGATTCACAAAAGGGATACAACGGCGTTTCTCCTGATACGCCGTCGTATCCCTGTTTCTATCTATGCGACTGATTCATAGAATCAATTACGCATAGATAGCCATAAGATCTGACAGGTGTAATTGTTTTACACTGTCGGATCTTAAGATGCAATATCGCGGCCGCCGCTGGGGGGAGTTTGCGTGGTAAACCAGCGTCGGGTATACAAATTAGGAGTTACGGCGATCCCCAACGGTTTTTTGCGTTCGCTACGTCGCCGCTAGTCTAGTTTCCCGTCGCAAAGTTAGTCGTTTTTTTTGGTGCCTTAACTTTACACCACAATCGTATTGCTGTGTAAAGTATGGCCGTCATTCCCGCGTCAAAATTTAAAAAATAACGTCGTTTGCGTAAGCCGTCCGGGAATACGGAATTACGCTACGCGCGTCGCCGTTCAAAAAAATTACGTCACTTCGCACAAAGCACGGCGGGAGTTCGGAAACGGAGCATGCGCGGTAGGTCCGGCGCAGGAGCGTGCCTAATTTAAATGGCACACGCCCATTTGAATTGGCCCGCCTTGCGCCGGAGGCCGCCGGCGTAGGTTTTCATCGCAAGTGCTTGGTGAATCAGGCACTTGCGATGAAAAATTGTGGCGGTGTAACGTATCTAGGATATGTTACGCCGCCGCGATTCTACATGAATCTGGCCCAAAGAGCCCAAGGAACGTTTTCTCTGAGGTCAATTAAGTAACATCCTGAAAACGTTCGAAGTTAGACTAATCATTTTCTCTCCTAACAAACCGATGGGAGTTTACCCTCCAGGATGAGCAAATCACTTATCTCATTTTTAAAGCTCAGAAGAATTAGCCAGAGGACTTATGCTATGATGTACGTTTATCAAACAGAGAAGAGCTGAGATCCTGATGATCACGGCTGATCTCTGAGGTGTGCCAGTTTATGAAGCTGAGATGAGGAGTGGAGAACATGTTTTTCACTTCTCATCACAAGACACACCCTTCTGTCAATCACTTTTACACAGATGACTAGTGTTGCTCACGAATATTCGTATTGCGAATATTCGGCTCGAATATGGCATATTCGAGTATTCGCGAATATCTCGAATTTCGCGGCCAATATTCGCTATTCCGAATATAAAAAAAAAATTGCGAAATTTCGCTAATGCGAATTTATTGCGAACATTTTGCGAATTTTTTTTTTTTCTGATTGGCTCTGATGCAAAAGAAGGGCGGAGAAAGTATTCTTGAATATTCGGAAATCGAATATTCGGAATATTTTATCAAAAAAAAAAATGTTGTGAAATATTTTGACAACTGTGGTAGGAGAACGCTGATTGGCTCTGATGCAAAAGAAGGGCGGAGAAAGTATTCGCGAATATTCGATTTCCGAATATTCGCAAATACTTTCTCCACCCTTCTTTTGCATCAGAGCCAATCAGAGTTCTCCTACCACAGTTGTCAAAATATTTCACAACATTTTTTTTTTTGATAAAATATTCCGAATATTCGATTTCCGAATATTCGAGAATACTTTCTCCGCCCTTCTTTTGCATCAGAGCCAATCAGAAAAAAAAAAAAAAAAAAATTTGCAAAATGTTCGCAATAAATTCGCATTAGCGAAATTTCGCAATTTATATATTTTTTTTAAATATCACGAATATTCGATTTTAGCGAATATTTCACGAATATTCGGCTATATATTTGTGATATATCGCGAAATCGAATATGGCGTATTCCGCTCAACACTACAGATGACCAGTTTATGAAGGTGAGATCTGAGGATCTCACTGGCTATCTCTGTAAAATACCTCCGTCCCAGATTCTCCAGCTCAGAGGTTGACAATATGGGTGAGAAGCTGCTGTAATGTGAAGAAGGAGGTTTCTTTCCTCCTAATATCAGCAAAAGCAAGCTTAAATATTGATATAAATAATAACTATATATGTTTATTTATGTATATAGGTGATTACACACACACATACACAGTATAGTTATAATGTATTTTCTTTTAGGAGTCGGACCCATTCACATCTGAGCAATGCAGAATTGTTGGCAGAATTGTGCAATTCTTTCCACAATTCCAAATTGCTCTAAAATTCTGTCAAAATACGCAATGCGTTTTTGGGTGCCATTCATTGTTAATGGCACCCCAAATGCGGTTAGCAAACATGCATTTTGCCACACATTTTGTCATTTGACAAATACTCTAGCAACTTGCCAAAATGCGCATTGAAAAAATGGCACAATGCTCCATGCCCAAAATTTACATATTGGTGCTTTTTTTAAAATGTATTTTGGCTCATTTCTTTACCTGCATTTTGGAGTGCGTTCCAGAAACACATGCAAAATGCATGATATGCTTGCGGTGTCATTAATTGTTAATGGCATCCCAAAAGTGGCTAGCAAATGTGTGGTTTGCCAAAATACACATAAAAAGCAAATCAAAATGCACGTTAAAAAGGTGTCAAACTATATGCTAAAAAAAAGCGCCAAAGTGTGCATTACAAACCATACCAAAATGCATCTTAAAATAACCTGTGCCAAAATGTGTGCTAAAGGACCAAAATGTGTGTTTAAAAAAATGCACAATAAAAAAACATACGGCCAGATGTGTGTTAAAAAAATATGCCATGTTAAAAAAAATGCCAAAATATGCATAAATAATGCCAAAATTAGCAATTAAAAACACACATTTAAACAATGGGCCAAAATGTTAAAAAAGCGCTTATTATTTTCATGTAATAACACAGTCTTTTAACTTTGGTTTCAAAACTCAGCTGCTCTGTAATCACACAAGTTTCTCAGGAGATCACAGGTAGCCCCTCCCTCTTCTACTCAGATCTCAGGTCTTCTCAGAGGAAAAACTTCTCATCTATTCTCCTTCTGAGAACAAATGTTCTCCGCTTCAGAAGATTTTTCTCTGAGAACTGCTGAGAACTGAAATGAGATAAATTATCACTGTTTGATAAACGTACACCAAAGTGTTTTACTCCTGCATACTGAACTTACTCAGGAAATTCTTGTTTCAACTCTATTGTTTTTTATTAGATTTTATTTTCCTTGACTTCTTGTTGTACCGTTGTAATGATCAGCACATATATTGTATGTTTTTTTCTTTTTTTTTATGAACATGTACAATTAACATTTTGAAAGAAAAAAAAATGTATTCAATGAAACTGCTCATTGAAATTAAACACAATGGAAATAATACTCCACTTTCTGCAAATAAATAAGCTATAGGTCACAGAGGAGGTCCATGATCATATAAAAAGTCAGGGAACTAGGAGGTAACCTGTAATATCATTTAATCTATAATAGTATTGCCCACTCTCTGCCCTTTTTCTCATGTTACTTTAACATTTAACTGCATGAAAACTTAAGCACAATCGATATACCTAATGGGCCAGATTCACAGAAGAAATACGCTGATACTCCGGCGTATTTTCAAATTTGCCGCGTCGTATCTTAATTTGTGATTCACAAACAAGATACAACAGCATTTGGCTAAGATCCGACAGGCTTACGGCTTCGTACGCCTTCGGATCTTAGGCTGCAATACTTCGGCCGCCGCTGGGTGGAGTTTGCGTCGTTTTCCAGCGTCGGGTATGCAAATTAGCTTTTACGGCGATCCACGAAGGTACTCGCGTGCGTTACGTTGTCACAAGTCGTTTTTTCCCGTCGCAAAGTTAAGGCTGCTTTTTCATGCCTTAACTTTAGACCAGCCATGTTAAAGTATGGCCGTCGTTCCCGCGTCGAATTTAAAAACGGCAGGAAATTTCCAAATCCTAATTTAAATGGTACACGCCCCATTTGAATTAGGCGGGCTTGCGCCAGACGTCTTTACGATACATCGCCGTACGTTTACACGCAAGTGCTTGGTGAATCAGGCACTTGCGCTGAAAACTTGCGGCGGTGTAACGTACAGACAATACGTTACACCGCCGCAGTTTTTGCTGAATCTGGCCCAATGTTCTTGTTTTACACGTCCATGCTTTTGTTGAATAGGGCAAGAATAGCCTATACCTTTTTATCATTAGCATAGTTTTTTTTATCAATATGCAGTTTATACAGTATGCACACATTTGCATCAAAAACCATACTCTTAACCCTGAACCTACACATTGGGAAAATTATCAGTGCCAAAAAAACAAACATTATAATTTTTTTTGTTACATTTTCCAACTTCTGGATGTATTTTGTGCATAGTTTAACAATTGCCTATTTTCTGTAAAATCTAACACTAATAATGTTCTTTGTATACTTAATTGTAGTTGATATTTGATTAGTTGTTCTTTTCCATACCTCTCTATTTATGAAAAAGTATTTACCCCAATTTTTTAATAGCCCTCTCATAAATCTCAAAGTTAAAAGCAGTTTTCTTGCATATAAATATAATGTTAAAATGTTGTTGATTGCTTTTGTTATGCAGCATTTAATTTAGCTAATTTATATAGGGATTTCTGCATGCATCCTGATTTTACTATTTGATTGTTAACTTAATTGCATGTTTGAAAGTAAGTAATTGTTGTTTCATGAAAACATTGGAAGGCGTGGGAATAAAAACCTAACAAATAAGTTGCATTAACAGAATGTTTCACAGCGTACAATTCTAATGCGCATAAAAGAATGTGTATTCATTTTACTTTAGAAAAAGGTTTCTTTAAAAGCTTTAGGAAAACATTGGGGTGGATTAATAAAGGCAAATAGACTTTTGACTTTACCAGTGTAGATGCACTCATTTTCCCCAGAACTTGGTAAAAGTGGTAAAGCTTTGTTGATTTCCATAATCCAATCATGTGCAAATTGTTTTATTTTTTATTTTTATTTTCATTTTCCTTGCACCCTATTGGGTATTCTTTACAAAGGAAAATGAAAGAGAGTGCAACTGCACTTTCAGTATGCACAGTCTATTTGCCTTTAGTAAATCCACTCTATTGTGTCTGATTCTTTAAAATTATATTGATCAACAATCATTAACAATAATACAGAGTCTGTTTTTTATACTGTAGACACAACAGTATGTTGTGAGAGGTTATCTCTCCAATGTGAAGAAGATTCCTTCCTATGCAGTTGCCACAGGAACAGGCATGCCCAATGGAAGATTTATGTTCTTATGACAACTCAAATGTGTAAATTTTCCTTCACTTTCATTCCCAGTGACAATGGTAGTCAAATCAAAATGTTTGTACAGCCTAGCATAGCTTATCATCAATAATATTAACTGTTGCTATTTTACTTAGGAAACATCTTTGGGCCACAGCAGTTAGGGTAGGATATTTTTAGAATTGTTGGGGTTTTTTAAATACAGGCATACCCCGTATCAACCTCTTTTCCCTTGATTGCAAAATTAAAAGCTGGAACCTCAGTTGTCTACTTGTCACAAATATAGGCATATAGATTTAAAGTTCCGGCCACAATTTCACGTTTTAAATATAAATACCCCTGTAATACACAAGCTTAATGTATTCTAGTAAAGTTAGTCTGTAAACTAAGGTCCGTTTTGTTAGGTTGTTACAGCATTTAGACACTTTATAAAATAGAAATTGACTGGGGCCATCTTAAGTGTGGGCATCATGAAGCCAGACTGTATGACTTCCTGGATTTCAGCCTTGCACATGCACATGCTGCACAAGCAGTGTCAGATCAGGTTTCAGCACCTGTGCTGTCCAAGTCACATGATTCTTTGAGACTGGGGAGTGCACAGACTCCTGGAAAGTTACACCCACTACATTCCCAGGAGTCTGTGCGGTGTACAGTAGGTTAGGAAGAATTAAGCACCTAGGTGCAGGAAGTGGGAAGATTAACTATTCTGCCTAGCAACAACACTTTAAAGGCATCTAAAAAAAAAAAAAATCCGTAAAGGACTAATGACATTTTTTTAAAACTACTGATGTAATGTTATATTTATGGGTGGAACTCCACTTTAAGGACTTGGGGAGATGAATCTTGCTGGTCAGATAATCCAACGGCCTCGTACACACAACCGAACATGTCTGCTGAAACTGGTCCGCGGACCAGTTTCCGCGGACATGTCCGACCGTGTGTAGGGCCTAGCGGACAGGTTTCAAGCGGACAAAAGTTTCTTAGCATGCTAAGAAACTTGTCCACTGGAAAGCTGTCCGTCGGACATGTCCGATGGTTAGTATGACTCATCGGATATGTCCGCTGGTTATGACGTATAACGAGGATAACCTGGATTTTGCAAAAACATTTGACACAGTTCCCCATAAACATTTACTGTACAAAATAGGGTCCGTTGTCATGAACCAAAGAGCAAGTACATGGATTGAAATCTGGCTTCAAGGGCGAGTTCAGAGTGTGGTGATAAATGTGGAATGGTAAGGGGTGGGTAGTGGGATTCTGTGCTGGGACCAATCCTATTTAATTTGTTCATAAACAACCTGGAGAATGGAGTAAACAGTTCAATCTCTGTATTTGCGAACAATACTAAGCTAAGCAGGGCAATAACTTCTCTGCAGGATACGGAAACCTTGCAAGAAGATCTGAATGAATTCATGGGGTGGGCAACTACATGGGAAATGAGGTTTAACATAGAAAATTTTAAATGAATGCATTTGGGTGGAAAAAATATGAATGCAATCATTACACTAGGGGGAAAACCTCTGGGGAATCTAGGACGCAAAAGAGGGTCCTTCGTAGATGATAGGCTCATTAATGGCATACAATGCCAACCTGCTGCTAACAAAGCAAAATATTGACATGAATTTAAAAAGGGATTAATTCCAGGGATAGAGCGATAATTCTCCCGCTCTACAAGACTCTAGTCCGGCCGCACCTGGAGTATGCTGTCCAGTTCTGGGCACCAGTCCTCAGGAAGGAATGGAGCCAGTTCAAAAAAGGGCAAAAAAGCTAATACAGGTATAAATTAGCAAGAAATTATGCACTACAATCAACCTCCTATTAACCAGTTAACCACCAGCCGCCGTCCAAAAACGGTGGCAAGGTGGTTGCTTAACTGGGGGTCGCCGTTCTGAAACGGCGCCCAGCAGAAGCAGTAATGCGCGCCGCCTCGGGCGCGCACACAGAAAATTCTGTGCGCGCCGGGTCTATGAGACCCGGCGCTACACAGATCAAGGTAATTGACCAGTAACAGCGGTCTTTTAACGTGTGATCGCGCCGTCCAATGACGGCGCGATCACAATGTAAACAAAGGAGGTCAGGGAAAGTTAACCTCCTCTCCTCTCGCAGTACAGCCTCACCAGCCACCAGTATGGCAAAAAAATTCTTTACCGGTGAGCAGGCCTTACAGCGTCTACTAGCCATGAGCGATGAGAGCAGCGAGGAGTCTCTGTCCGATTCTGATTCGGCCTATGAACCCGTTATAGACAGTGGGTCTGATTAAGAATCTGAAGAGGAACGTGTGCCCAGGAAAAGAAGGGGTGCTGGCGTGGAGAAGTGGCCTACTCCCAGACGCGCAGGGCCGTCCACCTCAAGCGATGTGCCTACCACCTCAAGCGCTGTGCCGTCCACCACAAGCGATGTGCCGTCCACCCCAAGCGCTGTGCCGTCCACCCCAAGCGCTGTGCCGTCCAACCCAAGCGCTGTGCCGTCCACCCCAAGCGCTGTGCCGTCCACCTCAAGCGCTGTGCCGTCCACCTCAAGAGCTGTGCCGTCCACCTCAAGCCCAGTAGGGTGTCATCTCAGCCCCAAAGGGATAGGGGCCATGCCAGCCTTCCCTATGGCCTTCAAAACCCCCTGTGGCTTCCCCCTAATTCCGGAGCAGCAAATATCCCCCCTTCACTGCCCGGCCAGGTGTCCAGGTGAACACCGAAAACTTTTCCATGCTTAAATTTTCTTAATTTACTTTTCACCGAAGATTTGCTATCCTTCATTGTGGCCCAGTGCAATCTCTACGCACAACAGTACATAAGAAGCAACCCTGGTTCCAGATATGCCTGCCCCTTTGAGTGAAGAGAACTAACCGTGGACGAATTCAAAATTTTCTTAGGCCTAACGTTTACTATGGCACTTTAAAAAAAAAAACAATTGTACTCCTACTGGTCCACCAAACCCATTCACCACATGCCACTCTTCTCCTCCCTTATGCCAAGATCCCGATATTTAATAATTATGCGGTTCCTCCACTTTAACGACAACGCCCAGTGCCCTCCCCCAAATGACCCTGCTTTTGACAAGCTATATAAAATTCGGCCACTTCTAAATTTTTTCGCTCAACAATTTCCCCAATTATATACCCCTGAACAAAACATATCCGTGGACGAGTCCCTTGTCAAATTCTCAGGCAGGCTGAGCATCAAGAAGTTCATCCCCAGCAAAAGGGCCCGATATGGGGTCAAAATGTACAAACTTTGCGACAGAGCCACAGGGTACCTCTACTCATTCATGGTGTATGAAGGGAAGGACTCCCAACTGCATCCCCCTGAATGCCCAGAGTATATGGGAGTCAGCGGAAAAGTGGTCTGGGATCTGATCTATCCACTCTTTGGAAAGGGATACCACCTTTATGTGGATAATTTCTACACCAGCTTGCCCCTGTTTCGCTGTCTTTACCTTCGGAATACCCCAGCATGTGGCACAATAAGACCCAATAGAAAAGGCTTCCCGCAAAAACTGGTGGATCAAAAGCTCAGACGAGGGGAGTCTGCAGCATTGAGGAACCAGGAGATATTGGCTGTCAGGTGGAGGGACAAACGGAACGTCCACATGCTCACATCAATCCACGACGACACCTGCGTGGAAGTCCCCAAAAGAACCGGCCCAATCCAAAAACCAAAATGCATCTATGACTATAATTTGTTCATGGGGGGAGTGGACTTCAACGACCAGATGATAGAACCCTACCTGCCCACAAGAAAATCCCGCCACTGGTACAAGAAAGTGTCCATTTATTTTTTTAGTTTGGCCTTCTATAATTCCTATGTAATTTACAAAAAATCATCAGAGAACTCCGTATCATATCTGGACTATCAAGAAGAAGTCATCACCGCCCTTTTGTACCCTGAAAACCCACCGGAAAATATTCGCTCTGATTCTGTGAGCAGACTGCACGAGCGTCACTTTCCTGAGCAAACCCCCTCCCGTGAAACAGGCAACAGAAATCAGAAGAGGTGCCGGGTGTGCTCCAGAAGAGGAATTCGAAAAGACACCACGTATTACTGTCCCGATTGTCCTTCCCAACCAGGCCTCTGTATTGGAACATGTTTCCGCCGTTACCATACGTTTCTACATTATTAGGGACGTATGGTAAACGCAATTCTCATTTCCTGTAATTTCCCCCCACACCCCTTATGCCACTGCACTGAACTGTACATACCTCTGCCTTCTCCGGAACCGACCATGGCCTGTTATACGACCACTATTTTGCCTAACCCTAAACATACTTCTGCCTTCTCCAGAACCGACCATGGCCTGTTATACGACCACTCTTTTGCCTAACCCTAAACATACCTCTGCCTTCTCTGGAACTGACCCTGGCTTGTTATACGACCACTCTTTTGCCTAACCCTAAACTGTACCTACCTCTGCCTGCTCTGTAACTGACCCTGGACTGTTTGACCACGTTTTTTGCCTGCCCCTTGGATTGATCTTTTACCCTGCTATACTAGTGGGAACACAGGGGTCTCACATATGTGAGGGGCTCCAGAATTGTTTTTCTGGATGAAAAAACTATTTTTTTAGTTTTCTCATTCCCGGATTAGGGTCTGGTTGCCTGGAGGCTTCAAAGAGATTTGGGTGGGAGAAGCCTGTCCCCATTTTTCCTGGCCCGCTACTTGGACCATGTTCCTACCAGGACGAATATTTTGCCACTGCTGGCACTGTACTGACTATGGACAATATTCCTGCCTGCTGCCTGCTGCCAGGACAATTCCATTCACTGTCGCTGACCAGTGACCACGTCCCTGCCTGCTGCCTGGATCGGGGCTCTCCTTCTGTGGACAATTGCACTACTAAAACCACAGGTAATCTTCTTTTTTTTTTACCCATTACTCAGCAGAATGTATTTTAGGGTGTAATTCTTGGTATGTACATGCTGTGTTAGAAATATGAAGGCCCTTCAAAAATGTGATAGATTGTAAGGAAATTGGATGTGTAATTTATGTCCCTAGAACACCTGATGGTGCTTCTTGGATGTTGGGCCTCTGTATGTGGCCACGCTGTGTAAAAGTCTCACACATGTGGTATCGCCATACTCAGGAGGAGCAGCAGAATATATTTTGGGGTGTAATTTTTGCTATGTACATGCTATGTGTTGGAAATATCCTATAAATGGACAACTTTGTGTAAAAAAAATGCGTTTTCATTTTTTTTCCACATTTTCCAAAAACATCTGCAAAAAAATGAACTGTTCAAAATACTCATTATGCCTCATAGATTATACGTTGGGGTGTTAGCTTTCCAAAATGGGGTCACTTTGTGGGCGTTTCCATTGTCCTGGTGCTCCAGGGCCTTCAAAAGTGTAATAGGTGGTTAGATGTGTAATTTATGCTCCTAGAATGCTTGAAGTTGCTACTTCGGTGTTGGGCCTCTGTATGTGGCCACGCTGTGTAAAAGTCTCACACATGTGGTATCGCCATACTCAGGAGGAGCAGCAGAATATATTTTGGGGTGTCATTTGTGGAATATACATGCCATGTGAGAGAAATAACCTGTTATAATGACAATATTGGTATGAAAAAAAAAAAAAAAAAAAATCTTAATTTTGCAAAGAATTGTGGGAACAAATGACAACTTCAAAAAACTAACTATGACTCTTACTAACTACCTTGGAATGTCTACTTTCCAAAAAGGGGTCATTTGGGGGGTATTTGTACTTTATTGGCTTGTTAGGGTCTCAAGAAATGAGAGAAGCTGTCAGTACTTCAGGTGTGATCAAATTGTTAAATTTTCAGAAATTGGTACCATAGCTTGTAGACCCTATAACTTTCACCCAGACTAAATAATATCCACATTTTTTATTTTATGTTTACCAAAAATATGTAGCAGTATGCATTTTAGGCCAAATGTATGAGGACAAATTACTTTTTTACAAAATGATATGATAGAAATGAAGAAAAATTATTTTTTTTACAAAATTTTCGTTCTTTTTTCATTAATAGCGAAGAGGTGATCAAATACCACCAAAAGAAAGCTCTATTTGTGGGAAAAAAAGGACAAAAATTTCATTTGGTTACAGTGTTGTATGACTGAGTTATTGTCATTCAAAACGTGAGAGCACCGAAAGCTGAAAATTGGTCTGGTTATTAAGGGTGTTTAAGTGCCCAGTTGTCAAGTGGTTAAAGCACCGAAAAAAAAAATATATATATATATATATATATATATATATATATATATATATATATATATATCTTCAAACAATAGTGACAAGTAATACTTCCCAGTGTGCACAATAGTCACCACCATCTAAATTGATTAGCCTGTTCAATTAGTAAAGCATTGGGTCTTTATTGTTTTCTCATATATAGCACTCCTGCCAGCAATCAGTTTATCGATTTATATTCAGGTGATTTCTTTTAGTTTCCTCTGGGATTCCTTGTGTGTATTGGTTCTCAAATAAAACAAGAGAAATGAATCATTGCGCAGTGTTTAAACTGTCATTGTGTCTGGAGTACAAACTGTTTCACTCACATTTGTTCAATTAACCAGCGCGTGTTAAAAACAATCAGGCGCATTTAGCGAGTATTATCCTCAATCCGCATCTACTATGCTCAAACATGATAGATGTTGTCACTGGATCTTCCCGACACGTTGCGTCACATATCACTTGAAAAAGTCATGTGACATGTGACGCAACGTGTCAGAAGGAGCCAGTGACGACATCTATCGTGAACTGATTGCTGGCAGGAGTGCTCTATATGAGAAAACAATAAAGACCCAATGCTTTACTATTTGAACAGGCTAATCAATTTAGATGCTGGTGACTATTGTGCACACTGGGAAGTATTTCTTGTCACTATTGTTTAAAGTTTTATATATATATATATATATATATATATATATATATATATATATATATATATATATATATATATATATATATATATATATATATATATATATATATATATATATATATATATTTATATATATATATAATGTGTATATTTATTCTGTTCTTTAATAGAAG
Organism: Rana temporaria; assembly: GCF_905171775.1. NCBI lineage: Eukaryota > Metazoa > Chordata > Amphibia > Anura > Ranidae > Rana > Rana temporaria. The sequence goes on along the minus strand of NC_053491.1, from coordinate 286,618,480 downwards.
GTTGATTGTAACACACTATTGCTTGCTAATTTATCACTACTTCACAGTGTCAGAACACTATTTTAATGGTTGCAGCTTTAATCATTTATTTATCTTTTATTAATTATCTTTTTAAATATTTATACCAGCGCTTAAGTATATTTCACTTTAAAGCTAATAAAGGGTCTGGATGACATTAGTTATGAAAAAAAGTTGCGAGCACTGATTCTCTCTGGAGAAGAGCTGCTTGAGAGGGGATATGATTTCAATTTACAAATACCAAACTGGTGACCTCACAAGGAAATTTGTGTCAATAATTAACTGAATTTAATAGCATGCAACACAAATAGAAATATCATTTTGGGTGGGTGAACTCTTTAGCGTTAGTTGTGTCACAGTAAACAACAGGAAATACCATCAAACATTAACCTAAACTGTATAGGATTATAATTGTATATTATTACAATTCTGCAATTGTACAGTGAAAATAGCAGTATATATTACAATATAAATTAATTGGAAGCTGTCCTTCTTAGCACACAGACTGAAAACAGAGGGCTTCTGCTGTCGATAAGTCCTCAAAATTAGTACTAAATGCATTGCCAGTAATAAGTTCAAGAAGACAGTAACTAGATTATGCTCTCCCAATGAACTGCAGAGTTCGCTTTTGAGAATATGAAAGCATTTGTTTTAATTTTTTTTGCACGCTATTAAATTCAGTTAATTATTGAGACACATTTTTAGGGTTCACCTCCAATGACATATTTACACTTATATTTTTACATTTGAACGTAGTGGGATCTTATTTGGACATATACCACATACTATTTAAACACATTTAATGTGGTTTTCACTTTATGTTTATTTTTTGGGGTTATTTATCAAAATCATTGTAGGTTTACACATTTCTAGGTATTATTCCATTATTAAGGCCCCTTGAGTTTGATTAGTGCTACGCTTGTTTTCATTTATTTAATGGTTTAACATGGGATACAGATTTAAGTATTGGTAGTTTCAAGGAAACTCAACAACTCAACAAAAGGTTTATAAAAATAAAATCAGCCTTCTTTGTAGATAACTTTAGGATTTGAGTTCCAGAGTTCCGCATTATTAACTTAGCATATACTTTTCCTACTGCCCATACATTGTTCTCTCTATAGCCTTTAAAGGATTGCAAATCAAGTGATGTTGTGGATGCTTGTAGTGTTTGGATGCTTTCAGGTACAGATGCTTATATTTCCTTTGAAGCATACTACCTACATATGTAATACTTCTAAGTGAAATGGAGGGCAATTAAAATAGTGATAGAAGACAACCACTAAACATCACACGCCATTACTCTGCACAGACCTCTTACTGCAGTAATTTCACATAATATAGAATTTACTTTGACAGAAAAATACATCAAGATGTGATTAGTACTTTTATTGTTTTCTTAATTTTAACATAATTAAAGCACATACACATCTATATGAAAGACTGGATAGCTTGCATGATATAAATATGTCTTTATCCACAAAATCAAATGCTCCATAATTAGATCCAACAAAATGGGTTTTATACTTTTTTTTAAGCTGAAAGTTTTATTACATGTAATATTGCAGTAGTTTGTTTAAATTGCTTCCATATTCTCAATAGTGAACTCTGCAGTTCGTTGGGAGAGCATAATCTAGTTACTGTCTGCTTGAACGTATTACTGGTAATGCATTTAGTACTAATTTTGAGGACTGATCGATAGCAGAAGCCCTCTGTTTTCAGTTTGTGTGCTAAGAAGGACTGCTTCCTATTAATTTATATTGCAATATATACTGCTATTTTCACTGTACCATTGCAGAATTGTAATAATATACGATTATAATCCTATGCAGTTTAGGATAATGTTTGATGGTCTTTGCTGTTGTTTACTGTGAACTAATGCCATCTATTAAAGAGTTCAACCAGCTAACCAGCTACCTCAAATTCTGCTTCAGCCCACACCAAAACCCTTGCCAGTCCTCATTCATCGATGAAATGCTTCAATGTAACCAATATTCTATCTCAGAGTATTACTCTAACCTCATCACATACCAGGCTTCCAAATACCACATTGTTCCCTTTCCCCTTGGTCATCCATCCAGCACGGATCCTTGCAGGATACCCAAAAATCCGCTCTCTGGTGGTCTGCGAAGCTTGACGAGAAACTCAATTCAAAATCGCCCATCAGCATACATCCCGTTTCATCACAACAAAGAGGACTCCTCTCTCTCTCTACATGCCCTTGGTGTACTACCTCCTGGCTATCTCTTTTCCACAGACTGTGGACCTGCCGAGCTTCCTCCACCTTCTGGGATCAGGTTGTGAAATATATAGACAAGATTCAGAAGATATCTATTCCCAGAGGCACTAAGTAACCCTGATGACAGCGCTCAATCTATATGTGCAACCTGCACTTCCAGCCACTATTATAAAAATCAAAACCAATTTAAAACCATATGCCTAGCTACAAAGCAAAGCATTAACAGTGCTTCATGTGAATAACATAAAACATTTCAACAGTATAATATTTCATATATTGCAGTAAAAAAATCCTTCCATGTTTTGCAACATCATACATAGAACATGGGAGACAACATCCACTTAAATGTCCATCAATCAACTGAAGTTAGCATGCAAAGAGTGGTGCAAAGAACCTGCTCCTCCTATGTACAGTTCAGTGAATTCAATTCATATAATAAAGGTGTTGTGTTATGCTTCTGATCCAAAATGATCTTATGACATGAATCATTTAAACAAGATTGGATAATATGGCACACTCATGTTCAGACTCAGTACAAATAAGAAGGGATTGGGTGGGGAGGCCAAGGGAATAGCAACAGTTCTTTTTGAGGGTTTAATCCATGTGAAGTTCAAAATAATAGTAATAAGTAAATAACTATTCAGAGAAGGCCACCGATTCCAAAAGTTTTAGAAGGAAAAAGAAAACTCTGAAATATAAAAGGGAACAGAGAACAGTGCCATCTAAGTGCAGTAAGTATGCAGTTTAATAAAAGAAACTTAATTGAGTACACTCACAAGATTGTGGTGAAGACAGGCATGAATCATTCAGTTTAAAAAATATTCGCCAGCACACCACGGATCGCAGACAGCGTCCAAAAATGTAATACAAATAAGGCATTACAAAAAAGTGCAATGTTTCGAGGCCACGCAGGACCTCTTAGGCATGAATCATTAGCTGCTACACCTTCACCGATCCACCTCGTGCACACCCCTTTCTATATCTGCTTACCGGAGGTAAGTATTAACAGGGCCTGTAGATTCCTTCCAAAAGCAAGTCTGCAGCGCTTTACTGGAAACTCAGCTCTCTTTAACAGGAATGGTTCAATGAGGTGGATGAAGCATGTAAGAATGCAAGGGGATGCTTTCCATAATGTCAAACTGTTTATTAAAATAGCCAATTCCCCCGCACACAAAATATGCTTACAAGAAAATTCTTAAAAATCCAGCATGTCTCTCAGTTATAGCATCAAGCTCACCGCCTTTAGAAGTTCCAAACAAACCGCCCACCGCAATAAGTCCCAGGATGACGCTTGCTATCATGGACTGGTGAGTCACGTGGTAACCCCCTGGTGCGTTTCGTCGTTCTGTCTTCAGTGGGTGTGGTCACGCAACACAACTCATCACTTAAATACCACGGTGGGCGGGGTTTTCCGCAAACATCATTGTGAGCATCATCGGATTGAACACCGCCCCACAACTAGGGATCGTACAGAGCAGACGCCTTGAGCTCAGCGTCCCATTCATCCCTAGTGGCTCTGTCACATCCTGCAATTCGCTAGTAATGCTCACTGTCCCAATGTATCTGTATGGTAGATCAGAGCCTCTATGAATATCGTATCCAATATCAACATGAATATAACGGCATAAATTATTTCTTTAAAAACATATATCATTACACATATATTCCAAACAAAATATTTTTAAAAAAACACAAAGACATCCTATGTCGATAAAATTATTGAATTTTCCAAAAGTGTCATGGTTTGGCTAATAATAATTAAGATAAGATAAGATAAGATAATTTTGGATCAGAAGCATAACACAACGCCTTGATTATATGAATTTCATTCACTGAACGGGTTCTTTGCACCACTCTTTGCATACTAACTTCAGTTGATTGATTGACATTTAAGTGGATGTTGTCTCCCATGTTCTATGTATGATGTTGCAAATAATGGAAGGATTTTTTTTACTGCAATATATGAAATATTATACTGTTGAATATTGTCTGTTATTCACATGAAGCGCTGTTAATGCTTTGCTTTCTAGCTAGGCATATAGTTTTAAATAGATATCTATTCCCAAAGACCCCTTACTATGTCTTTTTAGCTCTGACGCTCCAATAGCCTCCTCATCATCATCTTCATGTAACTCTCTCCCTCACTGGGTACATATCTGCCTTCTAATAGCTTGCAGAGTCCTCATTCAAGCCCGGATCCATCCCAGCCCAAATCGCTTTGGTGAAACAATCGCTGCATACCCTATTTCTCCTGGACAAGCTGGACTTTGTCATTCAACACACTAAGGCCGCATACACACGACCGGTCCATCTGATGAGAATGGTCCGACGGACTGTTTTCATCGGTTCACAGCTGAAGCGCTCTGATGGTCTGATGTGCGTACACACCATCAGTTTAAAATCCGATCGGGTCAGAATGCGGTGACGTAAAACACAACGACGTGCTGAAAAAAACGAAGTTCAATGCTTCCAAGCATGTGTCGACTTGATTCTAAGCATGCGCTGGTTTTGAACTGATGCTTTTGTGTACTATCCATCGGTTTGGACATATCAGTCAGCGGTTCATCGGTTTGATTTTAAAGTAAGTTCTCTAACTTTTGTCCGAAGGACAACAGACCGGTTTGGACCGATGAAACTGAACTTCGGTCCGTTTTCATCGGTTTGAATCGATCGTGTGTATGCGGCCTTAGTCTCTGAAACATTTTATCGCCAGATGGCGCCACTTCATGAAACAATGCTTCTCATCAGAAGAGATCTTTATGCACATAACATCCTTTCGATACACGGACTTGTATCTACATGCAGACCTTACCAACACACTGGGCAAACTCAGATTCAGGGACGCCCCTGAATTCCAGACCCCTCTCACCCCCCCTAGGCATTACATAAATCTCACTTGTTTATCTACTATTCTATTCAATTAATCCCTTATATGGTTTGAAGGTTTATCCGCTTCCAATCCTTAGATTGCTTTGTTAGTAGAACTCCTAGTTAGCTACATATGTCTGTATAGATATGTTGTATGCCAGTTAACCTACAAATGCTTGCTGACTCTAAGCCTTGCTGAGGAGACCATTTACCGATGTTCTCTTAGCCTAACCCTGTGAAGGCTATGCTGTTTCTCCCGATGCCTTTGCTGACATGTAATTCCTGTCTATGATATTTTTCTTCTTTTATATGGAAATTCCTAATATACATACTGGGCCAGATTTATGTAGACTTACGACGGGCGTATCAGTAGATATGTTGTCATAAGTCCGAATCCCCTCCGTCGTATATTTAAGCGTATTCTCAAACTGAGATACACTTAAATATTGCTAAAATACGACCGGCGTAAGTCTCCTACACCGTCGTATCTTAGCTGTCTATTTACGCTGGCCGCTAGGGGTGTGTACGCTGATTTACACCTAGAATATGTAAATCAGCTAGATACGCCTATTCACGAACGTACGCCCCGGCCGTAAAGATACACCGTTTACATAAGGCGTTTTCAGGCGTAAAGATAAACCACCAAAAAGATGGCACAGCCAATGTTAAGTATGGACGTCAGGACCGCGTCAAATTTTCCACGTTTTACATCGTTTGCGTAAGTCGTCCTTGAATGGGGCTGGGCGTAATTTACGTTCACGTCGAAACCAATGAGTCTTTGCGGCGTAATTTGGAGAATGCGCACTGGAATACGTCCACGGACGGCGCATGAGCCGTTAGTAAAAAACATAATTTACGTGGGGTCACAATGAATTTACATACAACACGCAACACGCAACAAATCTTACACATTTGAATTAGGCGGGCTTACGCCTGCCCAGTTACACTACGCCGCCGTAAGTTAGAGCGCAACTTCTTTGGGAATACAGGACCTGCTGCTCTAACTTACGGTGGCGTAGTGTAACTGAGATACGCTACGCCTGCCTAAATCTCTCTGAATCTAGCCCACTGTATTTAACCACTTAAGCCCCGGACCAATATGCTGGCTAAAGACCCAAGGTGTTTTTACAGTTCGGGACTGCGTCGCTTTAACAGACAATTGCGCGGTCGTGCGACGTGGCTCCCAAACAAAATTGGCGTCCTTTTTTCCCCACAAATAGGGCTTTCTTTTGGTGGTATTTGATCACATCTGCGGTTTTTAGTTTTTGCGCTATAAACAAAAATAGAGCGACAACTTTGAAAAAAATGCAATATTTTTTACTTTTTGCTATAATAAATATCCCCCAAAAACATATATAATTTTTTTTCCCTCAGTTTAGGCCGATACGTATTCTTCTACCTATTTTTGGTAAAAAAAAATCGCAATAATCGTTTATCGGTTGGTTTGCGCAAAATGTATAGCGTTTACAAAATAGGGGATAGTTTTAATGCATTTTTATTTTTTTTATTTTTTTTACTACTAATGGCGGCGATCAGCGATTTTTTTCGTGACTGCGACATTATGGCGGACACTTTGGACAATTTTGACACATTTTTGGGACCATTGTCATTTTCACAGCAAAAAATGCATTTAAATTGCATTCTTTATTGTGAAAATGACAGTTGCAGTTTGGGAGTTAACCACAGGGGGCGCTGTAGGAGTTAGGGTTCACTGTGTGAGTGTTTACAACTGTAGGGGGGTGTGGCTGTAGGTGTGACATCATCGATCGTGTTTCCCCTATAAAGGGGATGACGCGATTGATACGCCGCCACAGTGAAGCACGGGGAAGCCGCGTTTACACACGGCTCTCCCCGTTCTTCAGCTCCGGGGACCGATCGCCGCACTCGAGCGGTGATCGGGTCCGCGGGACACGCGGGACCGGTCCCTGGAGCTTCGGACCGGGCCGCGACCCACGGCTGGGTACAAGTACAGGACGTATATATACGTGCTTGTGCCCAGCCGTGCCATTCTGCCAACGTATATGTGCAGGAGGCGGTCCTTAAGTGGTTAAAAAAATAATAATAATTCAATCACTCAAAATTATATTTCTATTTTTGTTACACGCTATTAAATTCAGTTAATTATTGACAGAAACTTCTAGGGTTTACCGCCAATGGCATATTTACACTTAAGCCTACATGAAAACATACATTCAGTAACCTTTAATGACTCCATGATGAATGATTAGGATGTTAAAGAGTACATTTTATTAGGATATACAGTATGCATCCTAAAACAACAGTGGGGGTTATTTACTAAAACTAGAGAGTGCAAAATCTGGTGTAGCTCTGCATAGAAACCAATCAACTTCCATGTTATATTGCCAAAGCTTAATTGAACAAGCTGAAGTTAGAAGCTGATTGGGTACCATGCACAGCTGCACCAGATTCTGAGTGCACCAGTTTTAGTAAATCTCCTCCAGTTTTCCTTTAAAATACATGCATCATACTTACCAGTAGATATGAGCTGAATGACCCCCGGTTTGATTTGCAGCAGAACTTTCGAACATCGCAAACATTTGGAACTGAAAAAAATACCCATTGAAGTCTATGGGACCGAAGCTGGAAAAATCTAAACTGCCTAAGGCTGAAGGCTTATTTACAAGTAATTTGGCATACAATGGTTATGGGGGTCCGAGTACTTCTCTGGGGAATCAATGAAAAAAGTTTGTAAAAAAAACATCATTTTTAAATGAGCAGTGATTTACTGATGATTAAAGTGAAACCATAAAAATGTTACTAACAATAACATTGAAATATGGTGCCTGGGGATCCCCCTTAGTCTGCCTGTAAGGTGCACATATTTACCTAGTATTGAACCTGCTGCAAAGTCTTGCACAGATTCCACATCCCCAAAAAATGTAAACATTTTTAAAAAAAATTCGGCAACATCGGCTGCAGGGGCTTGATAGCTGCTGCTAATCCAGGACTGATTAATTTTTATAAATGTCAGCTGGTCCACGGAGTCTGTGGACAGACACACTCTCTTATCTGTCACAAAACCTCCAGCAGCACTAAATGCTCATTCAGAAAGCATGCTGGATGCAGGGTAGCCCAGCAGCTCAACTGTATACTGGGCAAGTTCTGGCCAGTGGTCTATTCTTTTGACCCAGTAATCCAGTGGATAATCAACTGGAAAGCTCTCCATGTCTGTTTTCGCTCCTAGATAATATCATATGATGCAGATGCTTCTGATGGGATGCTGACAGCCCTGGGCACTGAGGACTAAACAATTTTGAAAAGCATCATTGAGGCGGCCCTCTTCTTCACGGCTCCTCTCTTGACTAGGGATGAGCTTCGAGTTCGACTCGAACATTGCCTGTTCGCCTGTTCGGCGAACAACGAACAATTAGGGGTGTTCGCAGCAAATTCTAAAAGCCGCGGAACACCCTGTTAAAGTCTATAGGAGAAATCTAAAGTGCTAATTTCAAAGGCTAATATGCAAGTTATTGTCCTAAAAAGTGTTTGGGGACCTGGGTCCTGTCATAGGGGACATGTATCAATGCAAAAAAAAAGTTTTAAAAACGTCCGTTTTTTTCGGGAGCAGTGAATTTAACCACTTCCATACCAGGTACTTACGCAGGTTCCCGCCCAAGCCAATTTTCAGCTTTCAGCACTGTCGCACTTTGAATGGCAATTGCGCGGTCATGCTACACTGTACCCAAACAAAATTGGCGTCCTTTTTTCCCCACAAATAGAGCTTTCTTTTGGTGTTATTTGATCACCTCTGCGATTTTTTTTTTTTTGCGCAACAACTAAAAAAAGGCTGAAAATTTGGAAAAAAAATTACGTTTTTATTTTTTTCTGTTAATTTTTTTGTAAATAAGTTTTCTCTTTCAATTACGGGCACTGATATGGCGGCACTAATGGGCACCGATGAGATGGCACTGATGGACATCGATGAGGTAGTACTGACGGGCACAGATGAGGTGGCACTGATTGGCGGCGCTGGTATGCGACACTGATGGGCACACATAGGCGGCACTGATGGGCACACATAGGCGGCACTGATGGGCACACATAGGCGGCACTGATGGGCACACATAGGCGGCACTGATGGGCACTCATGGGCGGCACTGGGCACTCATAGGCGGCACAGATGGGCACTCATGGGCGGCACTGATGGATACTTATGGGTGGCACAGATGGGCACTGCTAGGTGGGCACTGGGCATGGATGGGCACTGTGGGGTGGCACTGATGGACACTGGGGTGGCGCTGATGGACACTGGGGTGGCGCTGATGGACACTGGGGTGGTGCTGATGGACACTGGGGTGGCAGCACTGATTGTTGCCAGTCAGTCCCCATTTGTGGGCACTGACTGGCATCTTTTTTCTTTATGTTTTTATTTTATTTATTTTTTTAGACTTTTTTTTTTTTTTTGCCCACCCTGGTGCTCCAGGGTGGGCATCCCTGGTGGTCCAGTGTGGCGATCCGAGGGGGGGCTGCGCTGATAAACAATCAGCGCGAACCCCCCCTGACAGGAGAGCCGCCGATCGGCTATCCTCTACTCGCGTCTGTCAGACGCGAGTGAGGAAGAGCCATCGGCGGCTCTTCCTGTTTACATCGTGATCAGCCGTGATTGGACACGGCTGATCACGTGGTAAAGAGTCTCCGCCGGAGGCTCTTTACCGAGATCGGAGATGCAGGGTGTCAGACTGACACCCCGCATCACCGATCGCCGCGATGCGCGCCCCCACGGGCGCGCGCGGCATGAAATCCTGCAGGACGTTCTAGAACGTCCTGTCAGGATTTCATAACCACTTCCCGGACGTAAATCGGCCATAGGCCGGGCGGGAAGTGGTTAATAATGCTAAAAGTGAAACAATAAAAGTAAAATATTCCTTTAAATTTCGTACCTGGGGAGGTGTAAAGTTAGCATGTGAAATAGCGCATGTTTCCAGTACATAGAACTGTCCCTGCACAAAGTGTCATTTCTGAAAGGAAAAAAAGTATTTTAAAACCAGCTTTGCGGCTATAATGAATTGTCGGCTCTGGCAATTCAGAGCGAATTCATTCATAAAAAAAATAGCGTGGGGGTCCCCCCAAATTCCATTACCAGGCCCTTCAGGTCTGGAATGGATATTAAGGGGAACCCCCCAGTCAATTAAAAAAAAATGACGTGGGGTTCCCCCCAAATATCCATTCCAGACCCTTCAGGACTGGTGTGGATTTTAAGGGGAACTCCACTCCAAATGTAAAAACAATGGCGTGGAGTTCCCCCAAAAATTCACACCAGACCCCTTATCCGAGCATGTTAACCTGGCCGGCCGTAGAAAAGAGGGGGGACAGAGTGCGGCCCCCCCTCTCCTGAACCGTACCAGGCCACATGCCCTCAACATGGGGAGGATGTCCCCATGTTGATGGAGACAAGGGCCTCATCCCCACAACCCTTGCCCGGTGGTTGTGGGGGTCTGCGGGCGGGGGGGCTTATCAGAATCTGGAAGACCCCTTTAACAAAGGGGACCCCCAGATCCTGGCCCCCCCTATGTGAATTGGTAATGGGGTACATTGTACCCCTACCATTTCACGAAGCAAGTGTAAATAGTTAAAAACACACACACACACACCGTAGAAAAAAGTCCTTTATTAATAAAAAAAAGAAAAAAAAATCCAGCGGTGACACTTGTTCCCGGCTTCCTGCTCCAACGTTGTCTGTATCCAGCGATGGGTGCGGGTGATCTCCAGTCCAGCGATGAGAAGATCCATCCATCCAGAGCGCAGCATCGCCGACCTCCTCTCATCGCTGGACACAGCCCAGCGAATGAGCGGCTGAAGCTGTGACATTTCTTATATAGGGGAGGCGGGGCCACCCATCACGTAACCCCGCACCCTCTGACGCACCCTCTGCTACGTCACTGGGGAAGCCCAGTCTTCCCCCTTGCTACCAATTCACATAGGGGGGCAGGATCTGGGGGTCCCCTTTGTTAAAGGGGTCTTCCAGATTCTGAAAAGCCCCCCGCCCGCAGACCCCCACAACCACCGGGCAAGGGTTGTGGGGATGAGGCCCTTGTCCCCATCAACATGGGGACATCCTCCCCATGTTGAGGGCATGTGGCCTGGTACGGTTCAGGAGAGGGGGGGCTGCACTCTGTCCCCCTCTCTTTTCTGCGGCCAGCCAGGTTAACGTGCTCGGATAAGGGGTCTGGTGTGAATTTTTGGGGGAACTCCACGCCATTTTTTTTTATTTGGGGTGGAGTTCCCCTTAAAATCCACACCAGACCTGAAGGGTCTGGTAATGGAATTTGGGGGAACCCCCACGCTATTTTTTTTTTCTTATGAATGAATTCGCTCTGAATTGCCAGAGCCGACCATTCATTATAGCCGCAAAGCCGGTTTTAAAAGACTTTTTTTCCTTTCAGAAATGACACTTTGTGCAGGGACAGTTCTATGTACAGGAAACATGCGCTATTTCACATGCTAACTTTACAACCCCCAGAGTACGAAATTTAAAGTAATATTTCACTTTTATTGTTTCACGTTTAGCAATATTAAATTCACTGCTGCCTAAAAAACAGACGTTTTTAAAACTTTTTTTTGCATTGATACATGTCCCCTGGGACAGGACCCAGGTCTCCAAACACTTTTTAGGACAATAAATTGCATATTAGCCTTTAAAAATAGCACTTTAGATTTCAAATGTTCGAGTCCCATAGACTTTAATAGGGTTCTAAAGTTCACACGAACATTTGGTGTGTTTGCAAGTTCTGCTGCGAACCGAACAGGGGGGTGTTCGGCTCATCCCTACTCTTGACCAACAAAAGCTTCAAAACTATGTTTTCCACCAGACTGTAACCTACCAGAGTCTGGAAAGGTGTTAAATAAACTCCTCTTTAAGGTGTCCTCAAGAGATGTCATCTTCAGCTCCCTCTGTGGGAAAGGCATGAGTTCCAAGACTTTTCCCTTGGGTTGCCAACCAATAGTGATCCTTCTCCTTGATGCCAAATATTCTTGGGTCTTTTGAAAAATGAGGGAGACCATGCACCACAGGTTTGTGGAGGCATGATAAGCAGACTCCTTGGGGTCGCTGAGGATTACAGTATCTAAAACTGCCTTCTTCCAGCCATGTACTACTCACAAGGGTTCTGGGGATGGAAAACCATCTGTTAAGGGTTAATGTATGATTTCCCCAGCTTTAATGCCTCCAAAATTGTCATAATCCTCCTCTTCCTCCTCCATTATTCTTGATATATAGATATACCCATTCCCCTTATTTACCCTCTCTATTCTTGTGATAAAGGGAATACCCTTGAATGGTTGCCAGCCAGTCATGAGAGCTGTTGAAACAGGTCTAGGAAATTCCAACAAAATTTAAATCCTCCTCATCCAGCAGTATCTTTAGTTCACCCATCTTGTCCCCCAGGCTCCTGGCATCAGTGAACATGCCATGTTGTTTAGACCGGTCGCATTCTGTTCTCTTGTTAAGTGTTCTGAGATTGCAAATAGGACTTGCTACTATACTTTCCTCGGGTTTATGTGCTTTAGTCAACCTACCACTAATGCCCCCATTACTACCCTGTGGAATATGTTTATTCCTTTCTATTTCTACCTCTGAACCCTCCCCCCGTCACCTAGTTTTAAAGCCCCTCTAACTTTTTGGCCATCTTCACTCCCAGCAGATCATACACTATACTTTATTTTCTCACTTAGAAGCCAACTAAGGCTCTCCTACATGGGGGATGTTACATTTTCCTTAAAGGGTCACTAAAGGATTTTTTTTAGCTAAATAGCTTCTTTTACCTTACTGCAGTCCTGGTTTCATGTCCTCATTGTTTGTTTTTGCTGTGATGTTGCTGTAATCCTTCTCTGTTCTGAACAGTCTGTTTCCTGATGAAAAAAGTCATGGGAGCTTTCTCTCTGTGGTCACTAATCAAGGAGGTGTGATTACTGTGTGTCTAAAACCCCTCAACACCAATCATTTTAGTTTTCCAAACCATCACTGCCCTGTTTTGCCTCTTTGTCTCTGTTCATCACAGAAGCATGAAACAGCATGCAAAAACGAAACTGAAACTGTAGGTACATTATATTATTTATTTGTATCTATGTTTAATCATTTTTAAAAGGAATCAGTTAACTATTATGTCTCTATACCCTGTAAACAGTCATTTCAGCAAAAAACAATTTTTCCTTTACAACTCCTTTAATTCTTTTTTAATTTAGAAAATATTTTTCTGGCCTTGACATCACCATTATGACTAATTTGACAAGTTCATTCGAATATACTGACCTTGACAGTGACATGAAGACATTTTAACAAGAGCTAAGAAACTATGACTGCGATGCTACATTAAAAAACAATCATTTTAAATCCTTGTCAGATAAATGTTGTCAGTATCATGAAGTTTATTAATACTGAAGTACAGAAATTGTCCTTTTGCTGTCTCACTTTTCCAAGTTCAAAAGCAGTTTTATTGCAAGCTGTTTAAAATTACACTCTCCTTTAATTTTATATATACCGCCAATGCCACAATGATATCAGATGTTTGATAGAAAAAAGGGCAGTAGGAGATTTGTATTGGTTAAAAATCTTTTGGGTTACTTATTCAGCCCTGCAATAGTAAAATATTTATAGATGAAGTCTGCTGAATATGTTGTGTCACTTAATATTACTTGTAATATGAAGGTTAGCTTAAACAGTTAATCAGGAACAGACATGGGCTCAGGAGGGACTTCACAAAAAGTCTAGTGGGGGAAACTTCATGAATCCCTAGCAACACATTTCTGGCACTATAGCCTTTTAAAATGGCCTGCTGCAGATTCAAAAATCCTAACAGCTTGTTTTTCAGTAGTTTTATCAACATGTGCAGCAGATTCAGATAGTTCTTAAGAGTGCCACCTTTACAAAATGGCTGTATTATTTGCACCAAGTTACACAAAATTACCTTCAGTTTGTAGATAATGAAATTGGAGGTAATTAAGACAAAGTATAAACTGGTGTTTCTGCATGCTGTGTAGCAGATCCGTATATTGCTTCTTCTACCACTTCCCCACCTCACCAGGGAAATCAGTGGGTTGATCTGATGGAAAAGCTGAGACACCATCAGGTCGGCTCTAATCCTGTGATTAACAGTAGGCAGTGGGTAGATTTTATAACCAATAGCAGGTTGTCTATTGTCTAAGAGGCCACCCACTGCCTGCTTTCTGTGTGCTGTCTGTGTGAAAAGCATGTGTAACGAAGACTGGTGTCTGTATGGACATTCCAGCCTCAATGCACTTCCACATGTGATGCATGCTTTAGATCCATGTACCTATCTACAACAGGTAGTCAAATCTGTTGCTGTAATATTTGTAATGAGGAATGTGGAACAAGCCAAAGACCAAGAGAATGAAGGACAATGGACCGTCCTGAAGCGGGGAGGCTACTGCGGCAGCAGTCTCGCTCCCCCATTCCTTCATTAGGTTGCAGTAACCTGTATTTCCTCATTCATTTGACTAGGGCTCAAGCTCCAAGGGTCCGGTTACTCATTTCTAATTGATCCTTATTTGTCCCTCTTGCTCCGGAAGGGGACAGATTCAAGGATTGGTATACAGTGTCCCTGTTGGTCCTGAGCCGATTTGATCTGCGGACCACCTAGAAACTCTAAGTTTAGGTTTGTTTTTTCTTTAAACAAAAAAAAGTTTTGTGGTCTTACTCAATAGTTTTTAGATGAACTGTTTTCCCAACACCGTTTAGTTATGGACTTGTTAAGGGCCTAAGTTCCGAGCCTGCTACAGATTAATCATGCCTTTCTGACGTTTTTTTTTCTGATAGCCTATTTGTTTCGGGGGTAGAGGAGGAGGAATCCTGATAACCAAGAAGTTGCCTTGGGTTTAATACGTAGCCTTCCTATACATCTACTTTGCTTATTTTCAACCAAAAAAATATTTTGAAGTGTTTACTACATTTATAAGGTTGCCTTATTCCTAGATGCTGAACATGTGCCTCCACCTATTCCCCAGACCCCTTTTTAGTCTCTGGGGGGCTAGGTTGTCTGCTCCTTGTGGATCAGACACCATTTGTTTGACAAGATCTCTAGGGTGGAGTTTCCCCCTGGATTCTGGTAAAAACCTTATGAAGAGGCTTCAGTTTGCCTCCTAACCTCTCTTTGTTTTCATTTGCTGTCTTTCCTTCTTGCTTTTCCTTCCCTGTTCTTTCTTTTCTGGAGATATTAACGCTTGTTTATTATTCAGTCACTCACCGGGTTCACCCATGGTCTATCAAACCTCCAATGGTCCTGCTTGAACGTCCTCAGCCCTCGCAGGGTGGCTACATGGTCCTCCATAAGGTAAGTAATGTGGGGTGTAGAAGCTTCCCCTCTCCTCTGTTCCATGGCTAAAGACACTGGTCCCACCCTCCATATAGCTATGCATAACGTTCAGGGCCTAAACTCCCCTATCAAGAGAAGAAAGATCTTTGAAAAATACAAATCCCTCAAGCTAGACATTATTATGGTACAGGAAACCCACTTTCCTCAAAGGTACAGTCCTAAATTCCTTCACCAACACTTCCCCACATTTTACTTGGCGGAGGGTAAGTCTAAAGGTGTTGCTATCCTATTTTCCAAATCATGTAACTTTACCTGGCAGGCAGATTATAAAGATCCAGAGGGCAGATATATCTTAGTCAAGGGTCTCATAAAGGGCCATGTATATATGTATTCGTCTCCTATTACACCGCCAACAAAGGCCAAAAAAATTCTATGTGGAACAAATTAAACCCCTCCTAGAGTGGACTCCTATTTTGGGAGGTGACTCTAACGTAGCATTCGACTGGGGGATGCATAAGTCCAACCCGTCCAGACTGCACCTGACCCGTCCTACTAGAGCCAGCCTTAAACTAGTGAAACTAATTCACGCAGAGGGCCTAGTGGACTTCTGGCGAGAGAAGAACTCATCTAGGAGAGACTTTACTCACTTCTCGAACCCCCACCAGTCCTATGATAGGATAGACCACATCCTTATTCCCACAAATCATCTCCCCCAAGTCTCGGATTCCAAAATTATAGACACTGCACTATTGGACCATTCCATAGTGACTGCCTCACTATTTAAAACATCAAAACACCACAAACACTTTAGATGGAGATTAAACAAATCAATTTTATCTGACCCAATTAGGGTCCTGGAAGTTAACAGGGATCTTATAGAATACTTCAACCTAAACATCACAGGCGACACCCCAGCGGAGTTGGTGTGGGCTGCCCAGAAGGCCACCATACGAGGGAAGCTAATCCAAATCTCCTACCAAATTAAAAGAGAAAGATTGGCAGACATAGATAAACTGGAACGGCCTAATCCTTCCTTAGGGCTAGGCACAAGAAGGAACCATCAGAGGTCCCCCGTCTCAATTAGATGCTGCCAGGATAGAGCTAAATCTAGCTCTAACAGTGTGAGCAGAGAAGAAAATTCACTGGAGTGGCACTAAATTCTATTCCCAAAAAGATAAAGTGGGCACAATGCTAACATTCAAACTGTCCCCCAGGCAGAGGCTCCCATTTCTACCAAAAATCCAAACACAGGGGCAATCCACGACATCTGACCAACTAAAATCCTGGAAACGTTCAGGGATTATTATGACAAACTCTATAGACCTCCGGAATGGGACTCCCACCATAAATCTCTCAATTCCTCGAGACCCTCCCCATCCCCTCACTATCAGACCAGCATAAATCCATTATGGAAAAATACATCACGGTAGAAGATATTTTGGAGGTAATTGTTTAAAAAGGGGTTCTGCCTATGGCCCAGACAGGCTGTCAGTCCCATATTACAAAACATTTGCGGACACTCTGGCCCCTTACATGGCTGAATTTTTCAATGCCAAAGTAACTGGTGATCCACTTGGCTCTGACCTAAATACAGCTTGCAATACTATGATTCCAAAGGCTGGCAAAAACCTAGAGGAGGTGGGTAACTACCGACCGATATCACTCATAAACAACGACCTGAAAATTCTCACAAAGATCCTATCTTCATTTATAAGTTCTTACATACACAAGGATCAAGTGGGTTATATCCCAGGGAGACAAGGCCCCGACCAAACCAGAAGGGTCATTAATGTTATCTCCATCCTCCAATCTAATTGGCCTGAAAACGCTAAACAACAGGGCTTTCTCCTTTCCCTTGACATTCAAAAAGTGTTTGATTCAGTTTCCTGGCCATATATCCTATCCCTCCTGGAGCGTTGGGGTTTCGGACAACACTTCTTGGACACCTTGAGAGTCCTATATTCCGCCCCCAAAGCACTGATTAGATTACAAGGGTACTACTCTACCCCCATTCATATTGCTAGAGGCACTAGGCAAGGCTGTCCCTTGTCACCACTGATTTTCGCTATTGCTATAGAAGCTCTAGCAATTGCAATTCGTGAAAATCCTGATATCAAGGGGGTATCTTGTGGTCCTCAGAAAATGTGGCTTATATGCGGATGACTTAATTCTATTCATCACATCTCCACTTATTTCCCTTCCCAACCTATGTGGTATCCTTACCTCCTTTTGGAACTTGTCAGGCTTACAGGTTAATTATACTAAATCCCAAGCCCTGAACATCTCTCTTACCCCTGAGACGGTATCTCTACTAAAACAAAAATGTAACCCCCCTGGCAGTATCCCCGAGGATATCAGGGTTGATTTTTCATGTTACGATCGGTAACCCCGAGTCACGCTCGGGGTAGACATGCAGAGCCTGCAGCGTGCGCTGGCTTACCTTCTCCTGGATCCAGCGATGTCACCACGCTGTGTGAGCGATTCACAC
Source organism: Rana temporaria (assembly GCF_905171775.1). NCBI lineage: Eukaryota > Metazoa > Chordata > Amphibia > Anura > Ranidae > Rana > Rana temporaria. The sequence goes on along the minus strand of NC_053491.1, from coordinate 286,600,584 downwards.
AGCGTCCTCCTGTGCCGCCGATCTCCGTTCCCTGCGACGTTACGACGCACGGGAGCGGAGATCAGCGCCAAATTCAAAAAAGTAAACAAACACTTTACATACAGTATACTGTAATCTTATAGATTACAGTACTGTATGTAAAAAAAACACACCCCCCTTGTCCCTAGTGGTCTGCCCAGTGTCATGCATGTCATTTTATATAATAAAAACCTTTTTTTCTGCCTGCAAACTGTAGATTGTCCATAGCAACCAAAAGTGTCTTTTTATGTCAAAAATGGTTTTAGATCAGCTAGAAAACAGCGATAATAAATTATAATCACTTGCAGAATTGTGCGATAGCGATTTGCGGGGAAATTTGTCATAAAAAAAAAAATAATGACAGCAACAATTCTGCAACTGAGCAAATTTCAGTGATTTTGAGTTGATTACATTATTGAATAATTTTTATTTTAATTATATTATTACTTGCTATAATTATTTATAATTATTTATTATATTATAATTTAAAATTTTGTTTTTAAAAAAATGTCATACCCGAGATGCCTATTAGATTCTTGTTTGGTCAGATTTAAGTGAGTTATTCCTAAAAATCACAGGCCTACAGTATAAAACACCAAATTTCCTTGCAAATAATTGTACCACTTTCAGCATGTTTTTTCAGACAGAATCATACCGCCAGGGAGGTTAAATTTGACTGAAATGACTCCTCAATCAATTACCTAGGCAGATCCATCACCCCTAAGTTTGAAACGTTGTACTCCAGTAACTACCCCTCTATGTACCGCAAGCTAGAACAAGATCTAAAAACTTGGTCTAAACAAAACCTCTCCTGGTTAGGGAGAATAAACCCAGTCAAAATGACACTATTACCTTGAATACTCTACCTGTTCCATTCGCCACCCATCCCAATAAGAAGGGATCACCTTAGGTCGTTTCAGAGCAAAATTCTCAAGTTTATTTGGGGCTCATCAGGTTATAGGATAAGACAACAAACTCTGTACTGCTCCCGTAAACAAAGTTGGCTGGGTCTCCCTCACCTCCACAGATACTTTCCTCCTCTGGAGTTCCCCCAAATTCAGCTCTCCTATCCTGACCCTCTCCCTATCCCACTCCTTTGCCCTTTGGGACACTTTAAGACAACGCCCACACCTCATTTCAGGTATAAGACCTCTGTCACATTTCTTCCGCAACCCTAACTTCCCCCCCCATGGCTAGACATTAAAGTTTTCCAATGGTGGTTGGACAAGGGACTGTACCGGATAGGACAATTCTTAACATCTAGAGGCCCCATCTCCCTGACCCAGTGTGTAAGCAAACTGGACCTTCCTGATTTAGAATGTTTCTGTTTCCACCAAGTTTCTCACTTCCTTAACAGCATCTGGAAAGATACATCAGTTCCTCCCAAGTTTACAGCATACAAGCTTTGGTGTGGTCAGGCCATGGAGCAGAGGGGCAGGATTTCAGTCATCTACACATCACTATCTACCCCATTAAGCAAATCCTCATATATGAAGGCCTGGGAGGAAGACCTCCAATTTCAATGGGACCTGGAGACCTGGCATTCGGCTCTGGCCTCCTCATTCAAGGGCATCCTCAATACTACCCTAATGGAAGCAAACATAAAGGTATTGACCAGATGGTACATGTCCCCCTCCAGATTAGCCACAATTTATCCCTCAGCTGACTCCCTCTGCACATTAGCCCACATCTGGTGGGAATGCACTAAGATCAGGTCTTTCTTAAGAAGGATCTTTAACTTTATCAGGAAAGTCACGGGATATAAGGTCGCCTGGTCCCCAGAGATCGCTCTACTAAATTTTCAGATCCAGAGGATCTCCAGAAGTAATCATAGACTGATTTACTTAATTTTGTTAGGAGCCAAATTAACCCTTGGAAATGTCTAGAAACAACCCTTGGTCTCCATAAAGGCGACCAAACAGAAAATCTCCTGGATTATGGCCCCAGAAAAGTTTGCTAGTATCATTTCAGACTCGGTACGCAAATTTGAAATCATATGGGAACCATGGGCACGATTCATGGGAATTTCTCCCCGGCATGTTTCACCCCCAGGAATCTTCAAACCAACACTCAGGTGAATGAATCTACCTCAATATCTCCACCCCTCCCCACTCTCCACTCCCTCTCCTTTATCACTTTTCTTTCTTTCTCCCACTCTGGGAATCTCTCCATTTATTATAAGGATCACACTTCGGCCTGTCCCTAGAACACAATAGCATCTGGTGGGGTGTCCCGGACTGGGGGGCACGGGGGACACGGGGTGCAGGGACACACTGTCTTCCAGCACAGTATTATCCCATTAGGGGTGCTGGAGGGGGGCGGCTCCCCCTACTCCTCGGGTCCTACCCAGTTCCGGCCCTTTCCCATGACCCCAAAACCTATATCCCTGGGCGGCTTCAAAGGAGGGTATAAGCACAAGAACATTTTTGCACCCTAAAGTCTGGTAGTCAATTTTGCTCTTTACTCGGACTGTTAGGCAAGTTCCTTTTATTTTATGCTTCCCAGTACCACTTGTTTTGCACCCCACGTTCCCTATTGCATACTCAATGTTTATTTTTGCCATATGTGAGAGTTTCTCTGTTTTGTCTTTTTCAAAAAAAGAAAATGGCCCTGATTCAGATAGAATTTACGTTGGCGTATCGATTGATACGCCGCGTAAGTTCTAGGAAGCGCCGGCGTATCTTCTTTCTGTATTCAGAAAGCAAGATACGCCAGAATTTTACTAAGATACCGCCGGCGTAAGTCTCTTACACAGTCGTAAATTAGTTGCATATTTACGCTGGGCGCTAGGTGGCGCTTCTGTAGATTTACACATAGAATATGCAAATTAGGTAGATACGCCGATTCACAAACGTAGTTGAGCCCGGGGTATCTATATGCGTCGTTTACGTAAGGCGTCGGACCGGCGTAAAGTTACCCCTGCTCTATGAGGCGTAGCCAATGTTAAGTATGGACGTCGGGACAGCGTCGAATTTTCCGTCGTTTGCGTAAAATGTTCGCGAATAGGGCTTTGTGTAAGTTACGTTCACATCGAAAGCATTGACTATTTGCGCCGTTCGTAAAGAGCGTCAATTACGTGGGGTCATGATAGATTAACATACAACACACCCACTACCAGCCAAATTTGAATTAGGCGGGCTTACGCCGACACATTTACACTACGCCGCCGTAACGTAGGGCGCAAGTTCTTTCTGAATACGGAACTTGTGCCCTAAGTTACGGTGGTGTAGTGTATCTCAGATACGCTACGCCCGCCTACAACTTAGACTATTCTTTCTGAATCCGGGCCTATATTTTGAAAGAAATGTTACATAGCCTAATTATTGTAAAAGCTAGCTCTTACAATAAGAACAGATTATATTAGAAACCCGGGTGAGGGTGTTTACATGGAAATAACACTGTGGTGGAGTTCTTGCATGTGCATGTGTTAGACCCTTGGGGCCAGATTCACAAAAGAGATACGACAGCGTATCTCCTAAAACGCCATCGTATATCTGTTTCTATCTATGCGACTGATTCATAGAATCAGTTACGCATGGATATCCCTAAGATCCGACAGGTGTAATTGTTTTACACTGTCGGATCTTAGGATGCAGTACCGCGGCCGCCGCTGGGGGGAGTTTGCGTCGTAAACCAGCGTCGGGTATGCAAATTAGGAGTTACGGCGATCCACGACGGATTTTCGCGTTCGCTACGTCGCCGCTAGTCTAGTTTCCCGTCGCAAAGTTAGTCGTCGTTTTGGGTGCCTGAACATTAGTCAGCAATCGTATTGCTGTCTAAAGTATGGCCGTTGTTCCCACGTCAAAATTTAAAATTTAACGTCATTTGCGTAACACGTCCGGGAATACGGAAGTATGCTACGTGCGTAGCTGTTCGAAAAAATGACGTCACTTTGAGCAAAGCATGGCGGGAGTTAAGAAATGGAGCATGCGCAGTAGGTCCGGCGTGGGAGCGCACCTAATTTAAATGGCACACGCCCATTTGAATTGGCCCGCCTTGCGACGGACGTCTTTACGATACACCGCCGCAAGTTTCCAGGTAAGTGCTTTGTGGATCGGGCACTAAAACTGGAAACCTGTGGCGGTGTATCGTAAACGGATTACGTTACACCGGCGCTCTTGTACGTGAATCTGGCCCTTAGTGCCCAAGCTAAAAGGGTCAGTGGTGGAGTCCTCAGGAAAGATGAAAACCTATTCTTGTGTCAGTCCCTACAAGGTGCTCAGATACTGTTTTCAATTTTAGCATATGAAAGTGATGCCCAGGTTTTGCAGGTTTAAAAGGGCACGGCCTCGGGGCGTGGCTTGGCGCATGGAGAGCTAGGACGTTTGTTCCAGGAGCTCCCGCACACACCGCCTAACTACGGCTGTTACCGCGACCCTGACACGCCACTCACCTCGGTAATGGGACGCAAAGGAGGGGGAGATACTCACCACCCTGCCGACGCAAGCAGGGACGGCGACATTGATCGTTTCTTCCCACGATTGAGGCCGGAACAGCGTGGCACCCCCTCGTCCAAGATGGCGGCGGCCCGCTCCACAGGACTCCACGAGGCCTCACATGGATCCTCCTCGCATCGCTCAGCGGCAGGTATGAAGACCAGACAGAGAGCCAGCTCTCCCCCTGACTCAGACGCAGGTTCCATCCTCTCCGCATGTCACTCCCCAGACCCTCACCGCTCACATCCAGACTGGGACTTAGAGGCCTACATTAAGGCCCTCCCGACCAGGCATGACTTTGAGGCCTGTGTCCAACGTATGGAGCGCTCTTACAAGCAGGAGATCTCTGAGCTCCGCAGAGATGTTACTGACAGGCTGGAGGAAGTAGAACAGAGCGTGGAAGAGACTGTAAATACCTTGCAAACCCATGAGCAGATACTGAATGAACATACTATCCAGATCCAACAGCTCATGCTAGCCCAAGACGACCAGGAAAATAGGGCCAGACGCAATATCATTCGCATGCGTGGCCTCCCTGAACTGATCGAACCCAAAGATCTGGCCCCTGTGATCACCGCTATTTTTCATGATCTGCTCCAGAAAGATAAAGAGGCACACATTGAGCTGGACCGCGTCCACAGGGCGCTGGGTCCCAAGAATCCGAACCCGGACCACCCCAGGGATGTGATCTGCAGGGTCCACTTTTACGCCATTAAAGACGCCATCATGCAAGCAGCACATAATCAGGAATCCATCCACTATAATGAGGCCCGTATACACCTCCTTCCCGACGTCTCGAAACTGACTTTGGACCTCCGCCGGGCCCTGAAGCCTCTCACAGAGGCCCTCTCCGCTAAACATGTTAAATACCGTTGGGGGTTCCCGTTTCAACTGTCCGCCTCCCACGAGGGTAAATCAGCAATTTTCCGCACCCTGGGTGACCTCCCTAAATTCCTGGGAACCTTTGAGCTGCCACAGATCGCCATACCAGACTGGCCCCTGCGGGCCGCAACCCCTGGATTTCGGCTCCCTTCTGGCTGGAAGACGCAGTCTAAGAAGCCACGTCGCTCCAGAGCAGAGGCGTCCAAGTCCTCTGTGGGATGACCGGACAATCAGCACTACCGGCTTATTTTTTTTTGCCGCATCTCATCCCGTTTTCTGTTGTAGGCCCTGCCTCGCTGTTATTGACCTGGCCCGTGATTCTTGGCCTTGATTTTTTGTTTTTAGTTGCAACGGGACGCTGTGCAGAAGGCCCATGACTGATGAGACATGATGGGGGGACGTGTCCCTCCTTATCCCTCTACCTCTTTTTGTGGGTGGGGGGAGGGGGGTATTGTTTGCCTTATGTGTTATGTTGATAGCATTTATTGCCCCTTGCCCTCTTTAGCACAGTGGCCCCGGGATTAGTAGGCCTCCCTGTCTCACCTAATATGCCTATCCGCTGGCCGACAGCGGTCCCCCTCCGTTCCCTGAGATCACTCCCCGATTGACATGGCGCATCAGTACTTCTCCATAGGTCCTAGTGGGGCGATGGGGATTTAGAACGCAACTGGGGTCTCGCCCTCCACGGATGGTGGGACTCTTTTTGACATCCATGTGTAATCTCCCCCCCCCGTAGCCCCTCTGGGTCTCAGGTTGGACCCCTCTGGGCGAGGGGTCCTTCCCCCTCGCCCGGCTCCCGCCCCCCCCCCCAGGGCCTCTCAATCGGATCATACCATTTTCTTTTTTCTTCATTTCTCTTTAGTTTCCCATAGGTTGGATACACTGAACGAACCCTCGGGTCATGGTGCATTCCCCATATTGTATAATTGATCTCTTTCTCCCGGCACTTAATATGTTAACGATACAGACAGAACTGTCCTGGCTCCTGGCCGCAGCAGGTTCCCAATGGGGCGGCCGGACCATGGGTAGTCTCAGCCCGATGCTGGATTGCGTTACCAATACATGTATGTACCACCTTAGTGCCTATTGCATATTTGTTTGTACCTCTTCGCTTACTAGGTATGGCAATGTAACTGATTACTGTTTTACTCCTACTCTTACTTTTTTATGTTTCTATGTTTGTCGATCGGGTCGCCCACTGTTGGGTGCTTGACCCGGTGGATACTGTTATGTCTTCTTATAAAAACAATAAAAACGTATTGAACCTAAAAGGGCACGGCCTTTATGTGTCAGAAAACTCTCCAGTCGTGGTCTGTTGTAGGTAGATGAGGTGTCTTAAAAAGTGCAAACAATAATATGGTGAAATTCAAATTAACTCAGCAAGCTCCATAAAAGCTGATTGCAATTACTGTAGTTAGAAATCACTGAAGTAAGATCAAAGACTGATTCGAGCAGAGGAATGTAAGCTCTTGTAGAGGTCAAGGTCACATTAAGCAGATTGTACCATATTTCTGACAGTGTTTACTATTATCGGAGGCTCCAGGGGGCTTATTTAGACAACCAAGAAGAGGATTAAGTAGAAACAGAAAGGATAAAATACTGCCTATTTCAGAAGAACATCATTAGGAATAGCTGTAAGCTGTCAAGATGCATTAAATGGACAGATAATTATATAAAAAAGACTGTCAACATTTTAAAACAGATAATTAAGTAGCATATAAACTAGGTGGAATTTTAACAATTATTTTCAGACACTGATTAGCATTTAGAGAAAAAATCCAGTTTTTCCTTGTATGAAAGAATTTTTTTCACTTCATCTAATGTATACATTTAACGATATCCCACTTGACAAGCAAATAACATGTTTCTCGTTAGGCATTCAAAATCTGTCTTGTTTGAACAATAGGAAAATGCATTTTCTGAATTCTCTGGGTCAGCTTCACCTTGAAAGCTGCCACAGGGGACCATTTCCAGGTCTCACTGCTGCAGGTCAATTGTCTTTTTAGAATATCAGTAGAAAAACAAGCATAGTTAGTATTCTGCAGAACCTGCAACAAGTCGTGCAATGCATTGAAAACATCATGTTGCAGCAAAATCTTCCACAGCTAACGTAAGAGAAGAAAAAAAGCAGTTAAGCTAGGACAGCACTAGCCTACTTTATACACTGGAGAATGCTGTTGATTGCAGGGTTAATGTTAATTAAACTTTGGGTCTATATTAATTAGAAGCAAGTTCATTTATTTGAAATTAATTAGTAATTTCAGCTGATTTATACAGTAAATAATAAAAATGGTTTACGGATCTAAAACTAAAGCAACTTTTCCAAATAACAGAAAGTAAATGTGAGTTTTGTTTGATTAAAATACTTTGATCATTAAAGGGGAAATATGTTAGGAAGAATATTGCTGGTAATTGTAACCACTGTCAAGTCATTTGCAGTGATGTCTGTATAGAATATTGCAAAATTGATTACATAAACAGAATATAAAGAATAAATTACATGGACATTTTAGTCTTACGCTACCTATTGTCTTAAAAACTTACTGGTAATCTCCTGATTTACAACACATTGATTTCAGCAAGCCATGTAAAAGCACAGAAAAGAGAGAGAGAGAGAGAGAGAGAGAGAGAGAGAGAGAGAGAGAGAGAGAGAGAGAGAGAGACAGAAGCACCACTGACTAAGTGTAGTAAATTTACAGTATTAAGGATAAAATAGAATAGAACATCAAAATGCACTCACAATAATTTCCCTTAAAAAAAAAAAAAAAAAAACATAAATTCCATGTAGCAGGGGCAAAGCAAGGGGGTGCATGCTATTGATCGAGTACTAGAAATATTATCCTCAACACCCCCAACAAAGTGTGGGCCTAGCTAAAATCTTACTAGGTAGAGTACATAACACATTGCACTCAGTGAAATTTAGTGCTCAACTATAATATTACAAGTTATCTAAAAGTTATTAAAAAAACAGTTCTGATTGAACTCGACGTTTAACTGGTTTAGTACCAATGTTTGTAACTCAAAAATGTATTAGGACTCCCATTAGCTCAGTTGTTTGATTTCATTGCCCCCGGCCAATTTTAATTTTTTTTGTTCCAAAAACATTTTATTGAAAATAAGTATCAAACATTTGACAAAAGCATATTGGGCAAATAATATAAAGTCAAAATCATGCAGGAGGTGTCACATTCCCAAATACATTGTACATTTATTTCACCAATGCAACTTAAAATGTGAAACTAATATATGAGCTAGACTCATTGGGCCAGATTCAGAAAGATCAGTGGATCTTTCTGCTGGTGTAACGTAACTCATTTACGTTACGTCGCCGCAAGTGCTGTATTCACAAAGCACTTGCCTGTAAAGTTGTGGCGGCGTAGCGTAAACTACCCGGCGGAATTCAAATTTGGCGGGTAGGGGGCGTGTATCATTTAAATGATGCGCGTCCCTGCGCCGAACGAACTGCGCATGCGCTGGCCGCGAATGAATCCCAGTGCGCATGCTCCAAATGACGTTGGCAACTCATCATGCTTTCGACGTTTACGCAAATTACGTCCAATGGACCATTTTTGGTACCATTAAAAGTGATATTTAAATAATACCACAATATCTGTGCATACTCCCTATATGCTCGGAGTTTTTTGGATGGATGCACCTACCGCGATGCATCAGGGGACGTAACCATGTGATGTAGCCCTTGTCTGTTTATCTTCCCCATTTTTAAATAATTCAATAAGTCTGTTTTCTCTCTTGTAAAATCATTATCATTGTCTTTGTGCTGTATTAATGTGATATGTATTGTTCCAGATTATGAAACAATATCTACATATTAGCAAAAAATCCTGTTTGTCTCGTCCTGAAGAAGATCCACGGCGAAACGCGTAGGCCACTTCAAAGGATTTATCCACTACTCATGAATTTCTAATCTAGATGGTTTTTACTGTGATTTTATTTATTCACCCTTTATTATACCATTGCTATTGTGTTAAATATTTTCTAATTTTTGTAATAAATAATATATTTTATATACTTCCGCTTGCCTCAAAGTCCGACCTTTGCTCATTCCTTGGTTTGGGTTTTTTCTATATTCTTTGGATTTCAAGCATCTTGCAGTGTTTGCCTCTCCATTCTTCCTCTATACTCTGGGTCCTTGGTTTCCAAAAGAGATGCAAAATTTACTCTCATCAGAAAAGAGGACTTTAGACCACTGAGCACCAGACCAAGTCTGTTTTTCTTTAGCCCAAGTAAGACGCTTCTGACGTTTGTTGTTCAGGAGTGGCTTGACAAGAGGAATATGACATTTGAAGCCCACGTCCAGGATCCGTCTGTGTGTGGTGGCTCTTTATTAAACATGGCCTGGCGGATCGCCCAGCGGTCGGTTCACGGCGAACTTTGCTCGTTCGCCGAACAGGCGGACATCTGGCGATATTCGCCCCCATCCGCAATTTTACATTGAGAAGAACTTTGACCCATGACATCAGGTGGTACAGGACAGCCAATTGAGACAATTTAGCACATGAACATACCCCCTAGCTTATAAATAGACCTGATCTGGTGGCCATTTTACATTCTACTTTTTGTCAGTGTAGGGAGAGGTTGCTGTGTGGAGCAGGGAGAGGCTGTATTGAAACAAATCCCTAGCTAAATGGTCCACAAAAGTCCTTTTAAGGACTGGTATAGGTGTACTATTGTTTGGTGTGCAGAATATAGGGGTGTAATACACTTATAATATACTTTCTAATATAGAAAGCATATTATAGTGGATTTGTATTGTGCAGCATTGTGACTGGTGTATTTGGGTACTGCAGATTTTTTTTTTCTGTTTTGCTGGTTTACCTCTTGCTACACACCGTGACAAACGATACTGGAAAAAAAAGTTTTATAACTGGTGTGATATATTCTGCTTTTTGTCAGTGTAGGGAGAGGTTGCTGTGTGGAGCAGGGACAAACTGTAGTGACACAAATCGTTAGCTAACAGGTCCACACAAGTCCTTTTAAGGACTGGTATAGGTGTACTATTGTTTGGTGTGCAGTATACAGGGGGTGTAATACACTTACAATATACTTTCTAATATAGAAAGCATATTATAGTGGATTTGTATTGTGCAGCATTGTGACTGGTGGTGTATTTGGGTACTGCAGACTTTTCTTTTCTGTTTTGCTGCGTTACCTCTGCTACACACAGTGACAAACATTACAGGAAAAAAAGTTTTATAACTGGTGCGATAAACAAGTGGCCCCCCAAAATGAAAGATTGTTTTTTAAAAATATACTTTCATAATAGTGTATTTGGGTACTGCAGAATTTTTTTTTCTGTTTTGCTGCTTTGCTGCTGCAACCCGCTTTAACACCCTGAAGCGGGGTGTTATATATATTCTTCCACATATACTGCGCTTCTCTAGAGACTTTTGTCACAGGGTCATTTAAAAAATGACAGGCAGAGGAAGAGGCAGGCCCTTCCGCAGGGGTGGTAGGAGTAGGGTAGGAGCACCAGGCCAGAGCCAAAGTGGGAAGTGACACAAGGTGCATTCGATTACGTCAAAGGATGCACCAGACTTGGTTGAGTGGCTCACCACCACCACCATATACCCTCTGCTTGAGTCACAGGAATTATTTTCCGATTCATCAGAAGACATTTCCGATGCGCAGCCATTCTTGGCATTGAATCAGGAAGAGGAGGTAGCAACAGCCGCCACTCAGCAGTCTGACGACAGTACCCAGATCAGCCCAAGGAGGTTGGTCCCTGCTGTTGCTGCCTACTCTGAGATCTCTAATGTTAGTGGTGGGGAAGGTGACGTCAATGATGACGTGTCTACAGACGTCACGTGGGTGCCCACAAGAGAGGAAGAGGAGGGGAGTTCAGAGAGAGAGATGGACCAGCAGATAGGGAGGAGAAGCAGGCCGAACTTACATTGCACAGGAGGGACAAACCAGACTCCTAATGTATCAGGAGCAAGCCATCAACCATGTACGGTCACATTTAGCGCTCCCAGGACGCTGGCCCATGGCTCCGCAGTGTGGGCTTTTTTTAACGTGTCCGCTGCTGACAATAGTGTTGCCATCTGCAGCCTTTGCAGTCAACGCATAATTCGCAGTAAGCCCAACAATCACCTAGGGACGACCGCCTTAAGAAGGCACCTGGCCTCCCATCACTGAGCCCAGTGGGAGCCACGTCATCAGAACCCACAAAGCCACACTCCAGTCTCTCACCGTCCAGCCTCTTCTCCTTCATTCCTTCATCTATATCACCTCCGGCATTCTAGTTTCTATTCTCTCATTCACTTCCTGGTTTGTGGCGCTCGTTCATGTAAGAACTACATTTCCCAGTATTCATTGCGGCACGCCCAGTAATTCACACCTCCTTTAAGTCTCTAACACATAGAGAGCGTCCTACCACACAGTTGCAGTTCCCAGGAGGGAGCGAGCACGTCACTGACCACCGCAGTAAAGCCTTCCTTCACAGTGAGTAACAATCAGACAAGCAGGAAGTGAACAGAACAGAGAAGAAATAGAGCAACTTCTGAGCAAAAACAAACAATGAGGAAGTGAAAAGAGGAATGTCTGCAGGTAAAGAATGCTTATTATGAAAAAAAAAAATCCTTTACAACCCCTTTAAACTTCAAAAACAGGTAAGTTTTCCGACAGGTAAGATTTTTCTGATAGAAGAGACCCTGCTTTTCTCTGCCTATCAGCATTAATGTACATTTATGGTGTAATGATGTGGCTCCTGTGGCCATGATCTTGTTCAATAATAATGATTGGGAGAGAAATTACTCGGCCAGTCAAGCAGTCTGAATCCCAGAAGGACATAAAAAAAAAATTCAACACAAGGTTTAATTCTGCTTTAACCTGTTATTTTCTAATACACATTGGAATAATAGAAACAAACTGTTTATTTCATTCACTTATTAAAAATTATTTCCATTGTGTTGTTTGAAGTGCATCAGGTGAAGGCCATCTTCCAGTCACTGTAGGTTATTGAAGGTTATTGTGTACCATATACCATCCATTTAGATGTGTTCTCCTATTATGTAGTTATATGACTTGTTGTTACCTTGCAGCTTCAGCTTAAATATAAGTGTATAATAAAGCCAACTTTCATCAATTCCTCCACAAACATTGATCACCTTTCCAAGCCCACAATAATATCCTGAAAACAATACAAGTTTGACATTTATTATAAGACACAAGTAAATCACAACTGTAATTTCACTAAAAAATCTTTATGGGGCTGCTTGTACATTTCTATTTTGTTTGCTGAATGCTATGTTTAGGCTGAATTAAATATGACAGCAGTAAAAGATTAATGTAAGCAATAATACAAAAGATTATTTCATTATTTTGTTATCTGTCCTATTCATAAGGGAAAGAAGAGCTATGTTACAACACATATCATTTACAATATGAAACATACACTGAACATAAAATTAACTGGTAATATAATGTAATATACTGTTGCCCCCTGTTTGGTATGATAGAGCAAAGCATAACGAGTTACCTAACTGGAGAGGCTAAACTGAGCACAGCAATGTCATTAAGTTCACAGAAGAAATACCTAAAGTGATTGTAAAACCTTGTTGATTTTTCTAATAAAATAACATACATGTAATACTTACCTGCTCTCTGCAGGGGTTTTGCACAGAGCAAGCTAGATCCTCCTCTTCTCGGGTCTCGGCTCTTCTCGGTATATGTGTAGCTACTAAAAACAGTTAAAACTTGTTTTCAAGCATATTATGTCAGTTCCTGGGGTTCCATAGCCTAGCCATGAATTTTTGTAGTTTTGGCATGATGGTGGACATTTTTTTCTATAGGCAAAGGTTTTGAAATGTATTAGCTTCTAATTTAGTTAAAGGCAACAGTGTAATTTTTTGAAAGGTTTACCTTGAAAGCAACAGTATGCCTTTTACTTGTGTTTCCTATGTTAATATTTAATTATTGAATATGTACCATGAAGCAACATCATTCATATGTGACTGTGGCCATGTGATCCTTAAACTCAGGCATGAAACTGCTACAGTTTTATGTTGCATTATCACAAGGAAAGTGATCTGTAACTTTTCCACTGAATTGTGTCAGTGAATTTACTTTGTGTGTGCACATACATCTCTTATCAATTTGGCCAGGAAGCAGATACAGAAAGCTGGACGGTTCGATCCAAAACACACTAACAAGAAAAGTCCTAGACAGGGAAGTTCTGTAAAAGCTAGGTCAGTAATTGTATGGAACCAGATTATAAACATTGACATTATCAATATAAAGCCATATATATTTTTTGTATCCACATTTCAAAGAAGAAGAAAATAAGCATTTTCTTCAAGAAGCAAACCATGAGTCATACTCCTACACATTAAGAACATTAAGTAGTAGAATGATGTTAGCTCCATTCCAGCATTATCTAAAAAGTTGACAGTTCTGAAGTGTTGCATAAGATATAAATGCAGAATTGATACTGTTATAATTAATTGGTCTAATACACCTACTCACTGCATTGCAAACTAAGCATTTCAAGTGGAAAATTACATATAGAATAGAGACAAATTGTTGTTTGTATGTGCTTTATTGTTTCTTTTCTATTGAAAATGGATTTCTAGAGGGAGAAAAGACTTCTGGGTTAAATATTTTTTTTTATAAAAGACACATGTAAATGTGTCACTCATTGTTTTTTTATAAAGTAGAATATAAGGGAGACACTGTCCTTCAATTTTATTATTATGCTTTTATGGTATTTTAAAAGGTTGCTATTAATCCCCACTTTTACATAAAAAAAGGAATGACTTGCATCAATCCTACGGTTCAGCTTCACCATCATGCCCTATCATTTTCACCTACATAAAACGATGACCCTCTTTGTCTACCTCCTCCATTTCCCCCTTTGCTGAATTTGGGCCACTGATAGCATCACACATTAAACTCGATCTTTTTTGCTTTGCTTTATTGTGGCAATGCTTTTCTTTTGTATAACAGATAGGAAAGACAAATTGGAGTACCAATTTTCTTGATTCTTTTGCTGACAACTTTGTCCTCCTGGAACAGGCAGGGACAATTCAACATTTGACATTCTGATGAATACATGTGAGGATGTTACTGTGTGGCTTCTATCCTTATGCTCATGAGGTACATTACAGAGAGGCAATGTTCCAAAGATATATGTGCAGCACTACCCCCGGAGGAGCTGCTGGTTGTTTTGGGTGGCACATTTACCTCATGGCTCCTCCGAATTCCTAGGGGTGAATGATGCATATTGCATTTAGTAGAAGTAAAGGAATGTCCACAACAGGTGCTCTTTGCTGTGCTCTTTATTACCCAGCCGGGTAAAAACAATAACTTGTAGTGAGGAAAGTAAAGTTGATCCCCGTGGTTGGTCGAGGCCCTTTTGGATCGCCAGCCTCTTAATGGCGCTCCTCAGACGGACTCTCCACCAAACAGCAAATACAGCTTGGGATCCTCAAAGGTGGGAACCCAGTCGCTCACTGGGTCCCCGTCGCTGTTCAGATGCTCTAGGCCAACATGGTCCCGGATGTCAGGGAAGGTTCCCCCTGCTGGTGTTACTGCCTGGTATTTGGCGTGCAGTACTGTGGCCCACCACCAGGTGTCTCCCGACAGTCTTGGACTGTCGGGGGAGTTCTTCCCTGGTGGTGCTATGTTATCCTTGGGCTGCAGTACTGGCGTCCACCAGCGGGGGATTCTTAGCAGTGTGGAGCACA
Organism: Rana temporaria; assembly: GCF_905171775.1. Lineage (NCBI taxonomy): Eukaryota > Metazoa > Chordata > Amphibia > Anura > Ranidae > Rana > Rana temporaria. Next base: position 286,585,544 of record NC_053491.1, on the reverse strand, counting down.
CAGCCCTTCCTGCGTTCAGGTGTAACCTGAACGTAATTAACAGGCTTATATATACCCGGCGTGTGCAATCAGTCCTCGCCCTGGTATCAGTCTACTTACCCTGATCTTGAGCTTGTATTTGACCCTGATTTCTGGACTTGATCCCTGGACCTGATCCTGATCCCGATCCTTGATCCCTGCCTGGATTTGTCCTCCCTGTGTCCTGATTCCTGTCCCCATCCTTACCCATCTACTGACCTCCCATGTGTATGACCTCGGCTTGGCTCGTTTATGAATACGGTATTCCCCTTTTTTTGTACATACTGTTTGTCGTTTTATTGTGCACTGGTGGTTAACACATTTGTAAATAAACACCTTTTATTTCACTACTCACCTTGTTTGGTTCCTCTGTGCAGTCACACAGTCTGATCTACCAGCATTCCTGACACCGGAAACCAGGAACACCGTGTGGCACGCACGCCCCGGCCAGGTAGGCCATAACACCAGGGGGACCGTGATGTGGTCAGCCTAAAGGTGGGTGCCACATTTGAAGAAGAAGACCCATAACCAATGGCGTCTGCCCCATAAATACCCCTTACCAGCATGCACAGCGAGGTCAAAACATCCTGATTGGCTGCTGGGAAAGAGCACACAAACCTTGACTCCACTGCTGCCACCTGCAGCACCGGGGTTGGAAGAACACCCCAGTGTAACAGAATAGCCTACATCACAGCCAAGCTGAGACAGAGACCCTGTTTTGCACTTGACAATTTGGATCAGAGTTTAACTATACTCTACCTTTACATCTCTACCGGAGGCAACAGAGTCTGGTCTGTATGACTCATTTTACATCCTTAAACTCGGTGTGTAGCGATTTGGATGGTCATTTAAAGACTGAGACACTCCAGTAAAAGATCGTGTGACAGAATCCAATGAGGGCTGAAGGTTGCTTTACCATTTGATATATGGACTGGAATTAATTGTTTATTTGATATTACCTAGCGACTTTATTTGATAGACACTTGTGTATGTTATTTTTAGTGACAATCAATTACTGCGCAAGATCACTTATTTATAGATTTTATTTTGTGTATTGTGAACACTATCAGGTTTTGCATCGGTTTTGGATATTATTTTTATCGCTTCTTGTTTTCACATATTTACACTATTCTATATAGTAGCACAAAGAACACATCTGTACAGATGGGAAACTAAAGTTCCCGTGTTCGGTTCGCACCAGAACCTTAGAACGGACCTAACGTTCGCGCGAACGTATCGAACCCCATTGACGTCTATGGGACTGGAACATTCGAATTCAAAAGTGCTAATTTTAAAGCCCAATATACAAGTTATTGTCGGAAAACTGGTTTGGGGACCCGGGTCTTGCCCCAGGGAACATGTATCAATGGAAAAAAAAAAGTTTTAAAAACTGTCGTTTTTTCTGGAGCAGCGATTTTAATGATGCTTAAAGTGAAAAAGAAAAATGAAAAATTCCTTTAAATATCGTACCTGCTGGGTGTCTATAGTAGTACGTGTTTAGAACTGTTCCTGCACAAAATAAGATTACTATAAGAAATAAGTCATTTAAGACTGCCTGCGGCTTTAATGTAATGTTTGGTCCCTGCAATATGGATGAAAATCACTGAGAAAAATAGCATGGGTTTTCCCGGCCTTCTCCCCCCAGGTCATTACAAGCCCCTTTGGCCCTATATACTTTGAACAGCAGTATACAGGCAGTGCAAACAAGACAGGGACTGTAGGTTTGTTGTTAAGTAGAATCTGTTTGTAATTTTCAACTGGTACTTCTTTAAAGTGTAGCTTCAGCCATAAAATCTTTTTTTAAGCTTTTCTGAAAACATAGAGAAGGGTTATCACTAGGGTTGTCCCGATACCACTTTTGTAAGACCGAGTACAAGTACCGATACTTTTTTTCAAGTACTCGCCGATACCGAATACCGATACTTTTTTTTAATCTCATGTGACAGCAGCACATGTGTCAGTAGTTTTTTTTTTATCTTGAACATTTTTTTTTTAATTTTTTACAATATTTTTTTTTACATTTTTTTTATTTATAATGCTTTCTTTTTTTTAAGGGGGGGTGGACCGTGTCAGTGTGTTTTATTTTTTATTTTGTTTTATTATTTTCTACAATCATTTTTTTATTCTTTTTTTTTTTTTATTATTCTTTATTAATTTATTTTTTCAGCCCTGTTGGGGGGCTTTGGTGAGAGATCAGGGGTCTTAACAGACCTCTGACATCTCCTCTTTGAGACAGAGAAAGGGACTAGGGACACATGTTCCCCTGTCCCTTTCTCAGCAGCATCAGCTGTGCTGAAAATGAATGGAAATGGAGTTTCATAAACTGAAACATTGTAATCACAGTTTACGATGTTTCAGTTATGTGAATGGACCGAGTCAGTGATCACTGACTCTGTCCATTCGGAGCAGTAAGGAGCTGGATTTACCGACTCTGACCCTGCTCTCCATTCTGACAGTTCCAGGGGGTGGAGGAGGAGCACGGAAGGAGAGAGAAACACGGCGGGATACACAACGGGAATACATGGAGGAATACATGGAGGAATACACGGAGGAATACATGGCGGGAATACACAGCGGAATAAACGGAGGAATACACGGCGGGATACACGCTGGAATACACTATATAGCAGTGATTGGTGCCTGTAACTTCCCCATGCACTGATCACCCCTGACAGTACAAGTTTCAGGTGAAGCATCAGGAGCATTTGCCCGAGTACAAGTACATGGGCAAATGCTTGGTATTGGTCCCGATACCGATACTAGTATCGGTATCGGGACAACCCTAGTTATCACCCCTGTAACATTTGTTTTGCTGTCTGTGTGCATCTGTTCAGAAGATTGCACCTCACTATCTGTCCCAAAGACAAATGATTGAAACAAGGATTGTGATTTGTGATAAAGCATCAGTGGACAGGAGACACCTTTTACAGAAGAGAATTTCCCTTCCTAGGGGTAGATTTCCTCTCACTTCCTGTTGTCTCCTTCCATTTGCAAGTAGGAGTCGTTTGTAAGTTTGATGTTTGAAAGTAGGGGCCTGACGTATATACTCTGCAGAAATTTGGGCCCTAGGTGTTGGTGTTGCCACAACACTGTAAGCCCTCACAGTTAGTCTTGGTGGGCGCTGGAACGACCTGCTGTGAAATATTAGATCAAGAATTGTAATTACACGCCCCTGTTGAACAGGGGCAGAAAAATTGGGCCTTAGGCACTGGTGCTGGTGCCACAACACTGCTACCCCTCACAGATACTCTAGTTGGAGCACAGTAATGAGCCCGCTGCAAAGCATAGCATCAAAAAAATTTATTACACAACCCTGTTAAACAGGGGCATAAAAATTGGGCCTATATGGAAAGGCTCCCCAGTGGGGTTTTTAGTCAGCAGAAGGCTATGAAGAATACAATGGAATACAAATCGTATAAAAAAATAGAAAAATTGTTTAATGGTAGAAAATATATATATAAAACAATGAGCTCTGGTATAGTTTACACTAAAAAAGTTTACACATGGAGTGTTGCACCAAAGTACATGACATCAATTAACATGAGTGGTTAATATATAGGTCAAGTAATTCCTGACGCGTTTCAACCCATATGTGGGTCTTCTTCGGAGGACGTTGAGGTGCAAACTGTAACAAAAAATAAATGTATAACAGTAAAACAGTCTTAGCACATAATAGTGGGTGCTATGAAACAGAAAAAGTTTTGCATATATAGTTACCCACTCACAGCGTGTAGGTTTCGGTTATATCTAAACCAGAGCTGGGTTTGAACTAAAATCCACAGGAGGACCCCTGGTTGAGCATCTCCGCAAGGATGGCTAGAATCCCCAAACGGTCTCCAAGTGTGCCATATATGACAGCCTGCAAGGTCCCACAGCAAAAAGTGGGAAGGATCCAACACACCAGCCAAATGGAAAACCCGGCCGGGTGGGGGGAGGGGGGTATCCCACAAGAGCGACTGCCACACAGCAACCTATTAAAGAGTATAGATAAAAATCTTAAATAAGTGCTATATTGTATTTTAGGTATATAATAATAAGCTTATAAAATGCCAGTGACGCCAGGCATGCACATAGATCCCATTCTATCAATGTCAGGCATGGAAGGGGAGTTGTATATTACATTACATAATCGTTGAATTGAATGGAGACTAGACACTACATTTGTCTATATTAATAAGAGAATAGTTAGATTTAAATGTGATATCGTTATGAATGTTATTGGTGCAATGTGAATGATAACAATTGTTCTAGAGTGTAAGTGCATCAGTGAGCAATATGCAAGTAATAAAATTGGCAAGATCATAATAATAAATATGAATAAGAGTGATAATAAAGAAATGTGTATTGATAAACTGGTGTGTGTTGAAAATGTGTAAAAAATCATGTAAGTAACAAAAAAGTGAAATATATTAATATTAAATAAAATAATTAGAAATGAAACAAATATTAGTGTTTGTGGTGCTTGGTGATCGTGTCTCAAAATATATGAAACTATGGTCAAATATTAAAGTGAAGATAATAAGAAAGTGCAAAGATGTTATAAAAATAAGTACCTTATAGTATATTGTGTTTAATGGTATAGATGTGACCTCCAGATTAGACACAGCTGATCGTATCTAAAGGGGAAAATCTGTTGTGATTCAGAAGAAAATAGTGTTGCAAGTAAATGAATGGCGTAGGTAACATGTATGGTATAAGATAACCTTACCCTATGTGTTGTATGTCCGCTTCTGACAATCAGAGATGGGGTCACAGACTGGCGTGACGAGTGCACGCTGCCTGTTTAAATATGTATGTGCATACCAGGTGCCACTGCTAAGCTGATTGCTAATTGGCAGTTAGAGGCCGCCCCACCGGGTCACCCCCCCCCCCCACACACACATGGGCTCCGCCCACAGGCATCCAGGCAGGGCCGGACTGGCTTACCGGGATCCCGGGACATCTCCCGGTAGGCTGCCTGCCCTGAGGCTGCTTTGGGCTCCTCCTCTACTACATGTCACACTCACACAGAGTCAGCGGACATCCCCCGCTGTGTGTTTGACAGGAGAGAAAAAAAGGATACAGAGAGCAGGATCTTCTCCTCTCACCCCCCTCGTGTGTGTCCCTGTGGCCCCGCCCACATTCCAATCCTCGGCAGCTCCTCCGTGCTTCCCAAAGAGAAACTCCAGCAGCCTGCAGCAGTTAGATAGTGGAGGGAAGGACAGCTTGTAATATGGATGCTGCAACCCCCCACAGAGGATCCACAGCTCTCCAGGTCAGCCAATCGCCTTGCTTCCTAATGAAACTTCTCAGTGAATGAAAAGAAAGCAGCACACAGGTGGGTCAGTCATTGATGGGGCTGAACAAAGTGTATTGTCACCTCCAGAGTCCCTCAACCAACACAGCAGCCCACTAGGGTTTCCCTAGTGTGGTGCACTACAAGCCCCAGCATGCTCTGCCAGCCTATGTATATGTATAGTACAGACTAGTAGGCCTTGTTTGCTGACCAATCCAGGGCCCAAGCCTTCATTATGGTAAGGCAAATGTCCCCCCCCCCTTCCTCTCATTTCGCCAGCCTCTGAGCACACCTCTGTGGACTGTGATGTAAAGGGGAACTCTGATGTACGTGGGTGCTTTGCTGATCAGAGACCCCCTTACGTCAGGATTCCAAGAGTACCTCTTTGGGCCAGTTCACTCCAGACACAGTTCCGTTTGCTTTTTTTATGCACAAAATGCATGTACAGTTTTTTCCATGTATTCTAATGGCTTTTGTTGGCTCTAGTTCACACCATGCAGTCAGTTTCTGCACCAGAAACTGACTGCATGGTGTGAACTAGAGCCATTGGAATACATGGAAAACACTGTGCATGCATTTTTACCCCAGAAAAAATACGCACAAAACTGTACGGAACTGCGTCTGGTGTGAACTGGCCCTTACATCAGTTTCCCTTTACATTACAGTCCACAGATCTCTCCCTTGGAGCCCTTTCACATGGACAGACTCTGCCAAGCAAATCCACCTGCTCAGTGGGGGAACTCTCCACTGATGCCTGCTGAGCAGGCGGATGACACTTGTGCAGAGTGGACACGGTCACAGACTGCTGTTCTCTATGGACCGGTCTGACTGTCATCCAATCTGCTAGAGCGGATGCAGGCAGGTGTAAATGGACACGTCTGTTTACATTCGCCTCCCCATACAAAACAATGGGTAGTCCAATCAGTTCAACTGTGAGACTGCATTATGGGCATGGTGAGGCTGCGATGATGGGCATGGTCAGGCTGCGATGATGGGCAAGGTCAGGCTGCGATGATGGGCACAGTGAGGCTGCAATGATGGGCACAGTGAGGCTGCAATGATGGGTACAGTGAGGCTACATTTGATGGGTGCTGTTGAGGCTGCATTGATCTCTTGTACCATGTCTGCATTCTCTGACCATCTCCTGTATCATGTCTACATATCTTACCATCTTTAGTATCATGTCCTCAGGCTCTAACCATCTCCTGTACCATCCCCACAACCTCTGACATCTTCTGTACCATGCCTGAATCCTCTGACATCTCCTGTACCATGCCCGCAGCCTCTGCCATCTTGACATCTCCTCCTGTACCATGCCCGCAGCCCCTGGCATCTCCTGTATCATGCCCACAGCCCCTGGCATCTCCTGTACCATGCCCGCAGCCCCTGGCATCTCCTGTAACATGCCTGCAGCCCCTGGCATCTCCTGTATCATGCCTGCAGCCCCTGGCATCTCCTGTACCATGCCTGCAGCCCCTGGCATCTCCTGTACCATGCCCAGAGCCCCTTGCATCTCCTGTACCATGCCCGCAGCCCCTGGCATCTCCTGTACCATGCCTGCAGCCCCTGGCATCTCCTGTACCATGCACGCAGTCCCTGGCATGGTTTTAACTCTTAACTGGAATTTCTGATAGATATAAATATATATATATTTATATCTATCTATATCTATCTATCTATCTCTCTATCTATCTATCTATCTATCTATCTATCTATCTATCTATCTATCTATCTATCTATCTATCTATCCCTAGCCCTATGTGCTTTCATATCTGTCTTATCTACCGTATTTATCGGCGTATAACACGCACAGGTGTATAACACGCACCCTAACTTTAAGAGGGAAGTTTCACTGCCCCCTGCGTATAACACGCAGCCACAGTTTACCCTCTTTTTTCAGGGTAAAAAAGTGAGTGTTATACGCCAATAAATACAGTATATATAATACACTCTTCAAATGTGCTTTATGGTTTTCCCTTTCATGAACAAGAAAATAATGACGTTATTATGTTGGGCTGGTATAATAATGCTATGGGGCTGGTATGACATTTTTTCCAGGGCTGGTTTTTACTCCCAGTCCGGCCCTGCATCCAGGCCTATGCGTGGAGCCAGAGCCTGGATGCCCGTGTCTGGGACACTTAGGAGTTTATTAATTTCTGCCTCATAGTCTTGTTTGTTGAGGATGACCAGTCCTCCCCCCTTGTCAGCGGGCCTTATGATTATGTTCTTATTCTTCTCTATTTCTTTAATAGTCTTCCATATGTTGTTGCGTTTTTGACTTATTTACTTTTAGTTTCCTTATAGCTTCCTCCACCATTTTTCTAAAAACTGCTAAACTTTCATTTTGTTGTGTTTTGGGGTTAAAAGTAGAGTTATTTCTAAGATTAGAGTGTTGGTACTTGGTGATGTCCTTCCCTTGTTTACTCTCCTTATTGGAAAAAAAAAAAAATTATATTAATTTTTCGTATACATTTTTGTAAGTCTATATATGTCTCGAATTTATCCAATTCTTTATCTGGTGAGTATTTCAGTCCTAAATCTAATACTTTCATTTCCTCTACATTAAAAACTACTTCACTTAGATTAAAAATGCCTCCTCCTAATAATGCCTCCTAATATTCTCGCCTTCTTTTTCTTGAGGCCCCCTCGTTTTCCTTTTGTGCGTTTCCTCTGTCCCATCTCTGGGGCCTGTACATCTGGTCTCTCCTGTCTTCCCATTCACGCACGCTGATCACAACGCTTCTACACATATACAAATGCCTGTTTGATTTTAATCAAATGTGAGTACCTAGCACTTTCTTTTAACAATAAAATTTTGAGTTGCAACGGTATCACACTATTGGGGCTTTCTTTCTTTCTGAGAGAACACTGGAAAGTACCATAAGGGAAATAGGAATTGCCACAGCGCTGCACAGAGCTTATACTGTGAACACCTGTCACCCCAGGAGGGGGAGTGGATCTGGTGAGTGCGGGAAACACCAGAGCACAGAGGAAGGGAGCACAGAGTGTAACACCTGAACCATTTATTAGAACTGGCATGAAGCACACAGCACTTTCTTGCATGGACTATTATTGTATGTTTTAGCAGCTTTCGACATGATTTTCTAGTAGTTTTTAATGCATCTGTACTGTACCATAACACTGGATTGAATATTTGAGTTTATATTCATATATTTATATGTTTACACACAGGATTTTTGATGGTAGCACTATGTATTAATTCACTTATTTATTTAGTTACCTGAATGTTCGACCATTTGGAATTTATTAATAATTTAATTTATATTTTTAACACTTATGCACTAAAGCACAGCACTTTCTTAGAAGATTAATATTGGCTGTGTGGACACAGCAGGGAAAGCATAGCACAAAATTCACATATATTTTTCTTTGGACATATATCTCCATACTCCACTAGTAGGCGCCACCACCTACAACCATTTCTTATCTAACTAACTAGCCTGCCTGCTCTATCTAGCTAGAAAAAAAAGACAATCTCTCTCTCTCTGTCTGATCTTTAACCAGCGCTGGAACACACTACACGAGGCCGCCCAGCAGGCGGCCTTTTATAGTGTGGGGCGTGTGCTAAAGCCCTGAGTATAATTGGCCAAAGCCACCCTGGCTTTGGCCAATTATGGCTCTCCATTTTTTTGCGCTCTGTGATTGGCCAAGCAAGCGGGTCATAGTGCATGCTTGGCCAATCATCAGCGCGCAATGCCGCAGTGAATTATGGGCCGTGGCGCGTCACTCTAATTTGGCACGAACGACCCGTTTTGTTCGAATTTCGACGAACAATCGAACAGGCAATGTTCAAGTCAAACATGGGTTCGAGTCGAACGCGAAGCTCATCCCTAGTTGTGAGCAGAAAAATCTGTCCACAAAATGTAGCTGTAAAACTTGTATGCCCCTGTTGCCTGCCTAAATCACGGATTATGCGCTCCTGCTCACTGCTCTGCGGCAGCAGTTGCACCCCTTTCCAGGCTCCCTTCTTGAGTTCTTATGAGTCTCCCCCCCCCCCCTGGATCGGAGCTGGTACAGTCCCAGCGAAAGTGCATGTGGATGGAACAGGAAGAGAACCTCACACTGCAGCATCGATGTTTGGTTCCCGCTCAGCACACAGCAAAGTGCTCCTCCAGAGCAGAGTGAATATGTGTAAATCACGGATGACAGACTTGGTCCTCTTCTACTCCTGACTGCTCTGCATTCCATAGTGTGATTATAAACGTGCCCTGCACTTTTCAGTACAGGTTTATTGAAAGTGAAAGTAAAAATCTTGAATAGGTTAGGAATTAGTGTGATGCCCCGTACACACGATCACTTTTTGTCATTAAAAAAATGTAACTTTTCATCATGAAAAAAAGCGAAATTTTTCCAACTTCATCATTTAAAATGATGTTGCCCACACACCATCGTTTGTGAAAAATGATGAACAAAGCGACGGCACTCTAAAAGGGAAGTTCTATTTGCCTTGAGGCTGCTTTTAGCTGGTTACTTGTTAGTAAAAGACGATTTGTGCTTTTTTGTCTGTTACAGCGTGATGAATGTGCTTACTCCATTATGAATGGTAGTTTTACCTCCTGTCTCATAACTTGCTTCTGGGCATGTGCGGGTTTAAAACGTCGTTTTTGCCCACACACGATAATTTTTTACAACACAAAAAAACGACATTTTGAAAAATGACATAAAAAATTGAAGCATGTTCGAATTTTTTTTTGTCATTTTTTAGAAGACAGAAAACGATGTGAAGCCCACACACGATCATTTTAAATGACGTTTTCCAAATTGTCATTTTATTTCATCACAAAAAACAACCGTGTGTACGCGGCATGACATTTCAGGTGCTAGATATATGTAATCCACATACACATTATGGGCCAAATCCACAAAGACCCGGCGTAACGGCGAATTTCTAATTTAAGTTACACTGCCTTAAAATTTCTACCTAAGTGCCCGATCCACAAAGCACTTACCTAGAAATTTCTGGCCGTGTAACTTAAATTCTGCCGTCGCAAGGTGTTCCTCATTTCATGGGGGCGATTCCCATTTAAATGAGGCGCGCTCCCGCGCCGGCCGTACTGCGCATGCTTGTGACGTCATTTTCCCGACGTGCATAGCGCGAAATTACGTTACGTTGGGCTTTGTGGATTGCGACGGGTCAATAAAGTTGCGTCGAAAAAAAAAAAAGATACGGCGCGAAAAAAAAAATTCAAATTCGAAAAAAAAACGCGTCGCTAGACAGAAGGGTCTGCTTTTACATGGTGTACTAACTTTACACCTTGTAAAAGCAGCCCTAATTTTGCGTGGAGGAATGGAGGATGGAGGAATATGTCAGCCACTTTCTTGAGCCCCATCTCGATCCAGCAATGTGCACAAGAGCACTTGCTCTCTAGTGCAGGGGTCTCCAAACTCTCTAAATAAAGAGCCAGTTTACTGTCTTTCAGACTTCAGGGGGGCCAAACTGTGCCCAGTGGGAGTTAACAATGTCCGATCTGGTGTCGTTGGGAAGAATAGTGTCCCGTTTTTATGTCAGTGGAAGGAATTATGCCCCATCATTGGTGTCATTGGAAGGGATAGTGCCCCATTGTTGGTGTCAGTGGCAGGAATTGTTCCTCAAGGGTCGGATAAAGGCAAGTAAAAGACCACATCCGGCCCCAGGGCCGCAGTTTGGAGACAACTGCTCTAGTGTACTGTTTGTTTTAGTGCACTTTAATAGTACTTTGCACTGTGTATTTGATTTGCAGTGCTGGGAGTTTGGTAGTAACTCCAAAACCAAATTGTGTACAAATGAACCATAAGAATTTGACTAGAGTTACTTGAATATTTGGGAGTTATTCACATTATATGTTATAGTATTTTACAGTTTTTATTTACAGTACCAGGAGTGTGGTCTTATCTCCCTCACAAAATGTTTTTGCAGCACAGGGATTTTGGTCCCACATACATGTGATATGTAATTGAATATTTATGAGTTGTTTGCATTATATGTTTTGTTTGCAGCACTGGTATTTTGGTTCCATATTCATGTGCTATATAATTCACTTGGTCATATTTGATAATGACACATACGCTAAATTTGATATAATTTATAGGGGTACTGCTATGCACTAGGTTGTATATACTTCTGGTCTCTGTACTCTGCAGTTTACCGCTCTTGACTCCTGCACATTGTATATTACTGTACATACTCTACCTCTGCACACTGTACACACTGCTCTTGATCCTTGTACTTTGTAATTTATCCAATTCTGACCTCTGCACTATATATATATATATATATATATATATATATATATATAGTGTAAGATAATTGGTTATGGGGGGGGGGCGCAGCTTGACATGTTCGCCCTGGGTGCTGGTTGAGCTTGTCCCGGCACTGCAGGCAGCACTCCTTTATGCTCTAGTGGTGGACTGTCCCTTGGTGTCATCATGTCCTCTGGACCCTGCATTTGTCTAACAGCACTGTGGGGGCTGGTCTAACAGCATGGAGAAGCAGAGGATTGGGTAGGTAGATCTTTTTTCCATGTCCCTTGGACCTAGACAAGCAATGACCCCTGCAGTGCAGGTACAGCCCCACAGCAAGAGATATTTTTTAAGTTTCCTGAAGTAGGGTTTTAAGAAACTTTTACCAGTTTTTAAATGGTGATGGTCTGCCTCTATCGTGGCCAAAGCAGGGAGTCGGAGCACCCCCTACTAAGTAGAAGTACTGGCACACTGATTATACAGGTATAGGTCTTTTTGTTTATCCCACCCCTACCCCTGGGGGGCGTCCACCCTGTGTTGGGAGGGATCTTGTGATAGGTCCGCAGGGCTATAAATAGGAGGGCTCAGACATCAGTCCATAGAAATGCCTTCCAGGTGGTTGGACACGTGCTCTTTTTGGTCACCATTATTTTGCTCCTGGTAGGTATAAACCCTCCCCTATTTGTCACACATTTTTACTTTTTTAACCCGATTTGACCTTGCACCATTGGGGAAATTCCATGCACTGGTGTCACTGCTTTACCAAGGCGCGTTTTATACTTTATAACACATTTACTTTGTGCAGGTCACTCTCATCATTCCCAATTGTACCATGTGTGTTTTTTTTGGCCATTTAATCATTATTTTACCATTTCCACACCATTTTTTATCTTTGCATAATTTTTTTATGTTCATTCTTAATTTATTGTGAACATCATCACCCATATACACAATTTTTTATAGCCACCATCCTGGCAGGCCATGTTGGACGGTTCTGTTTGCCTTTTTTTCAATCTGTCCTGTTTTGCGCTGCTGGCCAATTTTGGATCCTTTTTTATCTCAGCTCCCAGGTCAGACGTCTCCGGTGTGCAGGTCACTCTCATCATTCCCAATTGTACCATGTGTTTTTTTTGCCCATTTAATCATCATTTTGCCATTTCCACACCATTTTTTATCTTTGCATCATTTTTTTATGTTCATTCTTAATTTATTGTGAACATCATCACCCATATACACTATTTTTTATAGCCACCATCCTGGCAGGCCATGTTGGGCGGTTCTGTTTGCCTTTTTTTCTATCTGTCCTGTTTTGCGCTGCTGGCCAATTTTGGATACTTTACTCACAGCTCCCAGGTCAGACGTCTCCGGTGGCTGCCGGTGCGACTTTAGCTTGCAGCTTCCTGCATTTTTGTGAGTATGAATACCTTTGTTTGAGTCCCACATTTGGATCTACCTCATACATTTCCATGTTCATTACTATGATATATATATATATATATATATATATATATATATATATATATATATATATATTAAACCATTTTACTTTATAGATTATGTATGTGCATCAACCCCTGAAGAGTGACACTGAACTCACAAAATGTGTTGGGTCACCACAGATGCTATGACACGAGTGCCATGGACTATCTGACTACTGTATCCTCTGGTTAACTGATCGTGTGTACGAGACCTAAGAGTAGCAGGAGCCGTAGACTGCTGCCTGTCAAATAATGTGAGGAGAGAGTGGGGGTGTGGTCAAGCTGCATTGTGTGTGTCACACACAGCCCTGGTTGAGAGAACACCCACAGGGGTTCCCCCATAGCACAGGCTTTCTTAAGGGGCACCCACAAAAGCAGTGCAGAGTATCTGAAGGAGACTACCAAAAGAGGATGTAATGGGCCACTCTGTGCAATATTGTTGCCCAGAGATGGTAGGTTTAACCTCTTCTTTATTTTAAAAGGAGAAAATGTACCTTTTAATATCACTTAAAACCACAAAAGCCAAGGGGTGTCTTTTTAAAGCAGTAAATGTGATATTTGCCTAACAGTCACTGAAGGTGAATGAATCACTATAATATTAAACACATGCACCAGCAAGTTTCACCTGCAGTGAATGATGAATGTCAAATTCACTGCTTTATAAATATGTAATAAAATATTTTCTATTTTTTTTTTTAGAAGTGCACTTTTATCTTTGTAATTATATTGTAATAATAATTCTTTAACCTTTTAAAGAGTGCTACTTACAACAAAAGGTATTAGAGTACATTTATGAAATCAATATTTGGATACAAATTGTTAATTTGATTTTGTAGTGCCAGTTGATTTACAAACGACTTGAGTATGTACATGTCCGCCTCTACAGGTATGCAACAGATGTAGGATGTAAGGACTAAAGTAATCAATAATGTAATTAATTGTTTTCTTTGCCTCAGCTAAATGTCTGAATGCTATTAGAACACAGCAATGTATTAAATGGCCTTAAGCCCTAAAGTGATTAACAGTTAAATTTGACTTTTCCTCACAGAGGTTTATTAGCCTAGAGGAATTTTCCTCATTTTTCATAGTCAGTAGCCTTGGAGGCTGAGTGTATGATTAATTTCTAAGCAGCTTTTTGATAAACAATAGGATAAACACATATGGAAACAGTTTACACGAAATGGGTTAATTTATTAAATCATCAATAAAACTAACCATAGATTTTACTGTAAGTGCCATCAAATAAAGAGTACTTGCAGTCCTGGATAACGTGATATGCTGCAAAGGAAGCAAGTCGTGATAGCAGGAAATGCCCTTAAATATTTGTACTCTTAAAAATGTTAACTATTAAAGTTTATTATGTTATGGAAGGTGATTGTAAGCTCCACCACTAGATTTTGCATAAGCTTCACCATGTTGGCTAAATCCTGCAGGTAAGCTGTGCTCTAAAGAGGTTAAGTTTAAAAATGGTTTCTATTATACCTTGTAGAGTGCAGATGAGCAGATAACTTTGAGCCATTTTTATTTTATCAAGTTATTTTTCACACAAAGCATGAACATACATAAATAATGTATCTGCTTTCTTGAATACCTATTACACTTCTTGAGGCCCTGAAGTGCTGGGACAGGAGAAACACCCACAAAATGACCAAATTTTGTAAAGTGGCTCAATAAACATATTTAATTAGAGGCATGGTGGGTCTTTGAAAGATAACATTTTAAATGAACTGGCTGTGGTGACACTAGCACTAGTGTGGCAGTGATCAGGAACACTGTTGCTGGCTTCTGCTGGTCTGGTGACACTGAGTGGTGTGGCAGTGATTGAGCACACTGTTGCTGATCTGACAGGGGAGGGATGGCAGCCTTAGGCCTGGGGGGCAAATCCAGTGATCGGCAAAAAAAAAAAAGACATGCAGGTTGTACTGGTAGTGCTGTAAATGATGCTTGAGGGTTATATCACTATTAAATATGTATGAGCCTATGCTGTCAGATAATATCTTAATCACCTAAGAATCAGCCTGTAATATTTGTTTATTACAAGGCCATTTTTCAATTCTGTGATAGTTTGACTGATAATTACTCTTATGCAACACTGTATCCAAATTAGGTTTATATAAATTTTTGGGACAGGTAGAGCTTTTTTTTTTAGGTATTTAATAATCACGGTTTTATATTCCTATTATTGACATATTTTCCGGTGTATAAGACAACCTTTTGGGCTTAAAAACTTGCCTCAAAACCCGGGGGTCATCTTATACGCCAGCACCTGTCTTGGGGATCCATTATTCAAAAGCCGTGCCTCCTCCTGGTGTTCCATGATAGGCAGAACACTTGGTTTCCCAACAGAGCCTCTGTTTGGTGTTCCGCCTATCACGGATGTCTTTTCATCCTCGGCTTCGGACGAGAGGACCTCCGTGATAGGCGAAACACAGGCGCCTATCACAGAACAGAACAAGGAGGAGGCGCGGCAAATACGGTACAATAAAAAGTAAAAAAATACCAAACATTTTAAAAACAAACCTGATTCGCTTACTTTCTGTTACAATACAAATGCCAGAAAAGTAAGAAAGAAAACAAAATGACCCTGTGTTGGAAAGCAGACACTCCAAAGTGATACATTTTTTGCCACAATTATTTGGAAATTAAGAAACATACTAGAACTGAGAGGGTTACACATGGAGCCTGAGATTGGTGCACATCATACATTAATGTACAGGTCTTACACAAAAGAATGAGGGAGTGAAGCGGTTAATTTTCTGGTCGCATACATGGCAGGATGGAGATGAAGGGGTTAATGTGCAGATGTGAATGATAAGGGAGGTGAAAGGGTTAGTACACAGGTCAAAGGAGATAGTATCTGTAAGATAGGAGGGGGGCATGAAAGGATTATTAAAAATAATTCCTGTGACATTGAAACTAAATAAATTAATCCCAAGCTGCAATTTTTGACTCATTCATTCTACCCCCGTTCACAATTACTTGATATCTCTCCTTCTACTGTTTGAAAGAGAATGAGAGAGATCAGCACTGTAAACAGTACTATGATCAATAACAGTGATCACATGGTACCCAGCCCCTTGGATCAGCTTGGTACAGTTTATCTGTGCACAACAATTACTAGGCAGATCAGAACCCCAATGACTATCTATCCAGTGCAGTTTATAAGTTGCACTGGTGGCTGCCAATCCACTGTTAAAGTCTTAATTTTTTTGTCATGTAAAATACAAAAGATTGTTTAAAGACAGAATTTTCTCTCACTTTGCCTTATTAAGTATTTGATATTATCCACTGCAGACTTTTAGCAGATTTTTCACACTGCTTCTGTACCAAAAGGTTTTATTTTGCCTCTGCCATATGACTCACAAAGTCTCCCTCTCTGAGAACTACAGAGAGATGTTTGAAATCAAAAACATTTTGCGGGGGGCATGGCTAATGCACAACTGCATGGACGTCTAACCAGGCAGCTTCACTCCAGCAACAGGAATCCTAGCGTACTGAGGTGTTCATAATCAGCCCTCATTGTGACAGATCATCCCTGAAGTGACAGCCATCATACCAGAATGCCCCGCAAAAGGAAAGGCTCATCTCAGCTGCATTTATTCCCGCCGATGGTCCGCAGCCCGATCCAAGATGGCACCGGCGGCGCTTCTCTGGCCTCCTCTAGCAGCTCCAGCTCTGCCACACCGAGCCCAGGCTCACAAAGGAATCCCAGCCGCAGAACACCCAATGCATTAACACCACTATCCCACAGCCCTGCCAAATCCAAGCCCAGCATGTAGGCAGACCTCTGCAACCATAGGGTGAGCACATTTCATGAGTCTATGGATGATAACAGGGAACTTACAGATACAATCAACACCTTCCCCACCACTAACCAGCCCATATATGAAACCACACCGAAAGACATGCTGGTCTCCCTCTGCAGCTCCCTTCATGCTGACATGATGGAGTGCATGAGAAGCTTTAAATCTGAGGTGAGCGAGCTGAGGGATAGGGTGGACCACGTAGAACAGAAAATGGGGGAATACGCTTCATGCAATTCACTGGTAGATGCCCATAATGTTAAGTCTGATGAGGTGACCTGGCTGAAGGCCAAGGTGGCTGACCTCGAGGACAGGTCAAGATGGAACACTATAAAGCTCTGAGGTATCCTTGAATCCACACAACCTGTTCAATTACAGCAGTTTGCCCAGGACTAGTGTTGAGCGGAATACGCCATATTCGATTTCGCGATATATCACGAATATATAGCCAAATATTCGTGAAATATTCGCTAAAATCGAATATTCGTGATATTTAAAAAAAAAAAAAAATTGCGAAATTTCTCTAATGCGAATTTATTGCGAACATTTTGCGAATTTTTTTTTTATTTTTATTTTTTTCTGATTGGCTCTGATGCAAAAGAAGGGCAGAGAAAGTATTCTCGAATATTCGGAAATCGAATATTCGGAATATTTTATCAAAAAAAAAAATGTTGTGAAATATTTTGACAACTGTGGTAGGAGAACTCTGATTGGCTCTGATGCAAAAGAAGGGTGGAGAAAGTATTTGCGAATAGAAAAAAATCAGAAAAAAAAAATTCGCAAAATGTTCGCAATAAATTCGCAATTTTTTTTTTACATTCGGAATAGCGAATATTGGCCGCGAAATTCGAGATATTCGCGAATACTCGAATATGCCATATTCGAGCCGAATATTCGCAATACGAATATTCGTGAGCAACACTACCCAGGACCTCATGAAAGCTTTTCTACCTGAACTGACTGACTGAGAGCTAGTGATAGACAGCATTCATTGCCTGCCTAAGCCATCTCATATCCCAGACAACACTCCAAGAGATGTTTTGATGCAGGTTCATTTTTTTTCATGTAAAGGAGTGCTTCATGATGGCTTTCTGTAAAAACAAACAACCAACTGAGAAATACTCCTCCATTCAACTATTCGCTGACCTCTCGCAATTCACTATGCAGAGGCGCACGTCCCTACTGCCTATCAAAAAATCACTACGCAACCATGACATTGCCTATCGCTGGAGATACCCTTCTAAACTAACTGTCACGCGCGATGACCACACATCTGTAATCAACACCCTTGATGAAGGGCTCACACTACTCAAGACCTGGGATATCCTCCCTGAACAAATTGCTGAAGGACTACCCTCCACATCAAAAATGGGGACCCAGGACACCTGGCAAGTTGTGTCCTATAAGAAAAAGACCAAAAAACACAACAGCTGAACACTTTGGCTCTCAAGTTCATCCTACTCTACTGGAATCCTGTGGCACTGTGGAGACTTCAGTGCACAAACTTCCCCCTTCTGAGAAATGTGCAGTATTACTGCCATCAGATTCACGTTTGAATCTCCCTTTTTAACCTGTTGGTTTAAACTGAATGACTTGACTTGTTTTTGTTATTAACTTTTTTTTCTTTTCTCCATTTTCTACTGTATCCTATCCGAGATGCACTCTCATTGGACACAGAAAGAACTATCCAAGGTGCGACATGGACTGCAGTCTGCTGGACATCACCCAGGACTGGACTATCTGGATCTCCACAAGATAATAACTTTACCACTCTTGTTAATAAGCTATGGTGCTTAATATTGTTTCCTTTAATGTGCACGGGCTGAACCACCTGGCAAAAAAATCCTCAAGAGTCGCGCTTCTTGGCCTCTAACCCACCCTACTTCCAACATAAGAACTACCCCCATATATACCGAGCCTCTGCTCTGCACAAACAAAAGGGAGTAATTACCACTATTAAATACTCTGTTGCCTTTGTCCATAGAGAAGTCATAATGGATCCTGAGGGAAGGTTTCTGATCCTGGTCAGTGAATTCAACAACCTAATGTATACAATAGTTAATCTGTACACACCTAATACTCATCAAACGAGATTCATGAATAGAATGCTCAACAAAATTGCAGCAGTCAAGAAAGGTACTCTGATCATCTGCGGGCACTATAGCATTACTACGGGCTACAGGGTGGTGTCATGGTCTTACCTCTCTCCTGTCTCCTTCGTTTGACATGTGCTGGCGGCCATCTTGGTTTCTGGGACTCTTGTAGCCTCCCACCCTGCGGCTCCTCCTTCCCACTGGGAGGAGCTGGATGCCTGGCTCATATATATAGGAGGTCTGTGGCTTCAGTTCCTTGCTTGGTCCTCCTGTGTTCACATGCTTCTAAGACTGCTGCTGCTTCTGGTTCCGATCCTGGCTTCGTCTGACTTCCCTGCTGGTTCCTGATCCTGGCTTCGTCTGACTTCCCTGCTGGTTCCTGATCCTGGCTTCGTCCGACTACCCTTCTGGTTCCTGACCTCTGGCTTCGCAAGACTCTGTTTCACCATCCGTTTGGACTTTTGCTTTACAGCTTGATTTTCAATAAAGCCTTCTTATCTTCACTCATCTCTTGTTGTACGTCTGGTTCATGGTTCCGTAACAGGTGGACACTAGGGTTGTCCCGATACCACTTTTTTTAGACTGAGTACAAGTACCGATACTTTTTTTCAAGTACTCGCCGATACTGATTACCAATACTTTTTTAATGTCATGTGACAGTCACAGTATTTTTTTTTTACAATTTTTTTTTTTACCATTTTTTTTACAGTGCTTTTTTTTAGGGGGGTGGATTGTCAGTGTGTTTTTATGTACATTTTTATTATTTTTTTAAATTCATTTTTTTTTATTTATTGCATTTTTTTTTCTTTTTTATCAGCCCTGTTGGGGGTTCTTTGGTGAGATAACAGGGGTCTTGACAGACCCCTGACATCTCCCCTTTGAAACAGATCAGTGACTCTACTCTTCAATCTGACAGATCGAGGGGGTGGAGGAGGACATTGAGGGGGGAGAGCAGCATGGAGAAGGAGAGCAGCACGGAGGTGGGAGAGCAACACAGAGGGGGGAGAGCAGCACAGAGGGGGGAGAGCAGCACAGAGGGGGGAGAGCAGCATGGAGGGGGACACAGAGCATGGACTGCAGCAAGGAGGGGACAAGGACCCAGAGGGGGATACAGGGACAGTCAGCTGTGATCTGTGTGTCTTTGGGGGGAGTTACAAGCACTGATCACCGCTGTATAATTTTAACTAAAGCAGCTCAAAAGGGGGCAGATCAGTGCTTGCAACTATACTGCCGCACCGATCACCCTGGCTGCCCAAGCATCGGGTGAAGCATCAGAGAAATGGGGAAATGCTCTGTATCGGTATCGACACCGACACTAGTATCGGTATTGGGACATCCCTATTGGACACCACTACCAAATCGTGACTAAACCTTCCACTCCTCCAGACATAACTCACGTATTGATATGATTATTGTAGGTAGAACTCTTTTACAGGAAGTGTCCTCCTCCACCATCTATAACATCTCGTGGTCCGACCACGCACCTGTTTCTATAGAGGTGATGGAGGAGAACACACCAAGTTCTGCTTATATATGGGGAGCTAATTCTAGTTTGCTCCAGATGCCTTCTCATGTTACATTTTTAACTAATCACCTGAAGGAATACTTTGAATTAAACACTGAATCAGTACCTAACCCATCAACCTTATGGTGTGCCCACAAGGCCTTTGTTAGGGGCATTTTCTTACAAATCAGCTCACGAGTAAAGAAACAAAGGGCACACAAGCTAGACAGCCTGTTGAAAGATATTCTAATGTTAGAAACCCAAAACAAAACCACACCCAGTACAGATTTAGCAAATAAGCTAACCAAGCTCCGCTCTGATTTTAGGCTAATGCTCATAGAACATTATGATACTTTACTCCCTAAAGTTAGCGCATTACTCTTCTGGTAACAGCTGGCAAATTTCACCCGTCGGCTAAAAGAATGTAAATCCTGAACGAAAATTCCCTACCTAATTCGGGCATCAGATAAAGGCAACATTTTAGTCACAAGGACATAGCAGACACCTTTGCTGATTACTACTCCTCACTATACAACCTTAAAAAATGACCTCAACACCCCTTACCTACAGAAGAAGCCATTCAAAGCTTTTTAGCAGACGTCAATCCCCCATCCAATTATGGTTCTAAATACACCCATTCAGGAAGCTGAGTTACAAAAAACAATAAGAACGCTCCCATCTGGTAAGTCTCCAGGCCCTGATGTATTACCAAACGACTACTATAGGGTCTTCCACAATATCCTATCTCCTACACTAAAATTGGTCTTCTCCCAAGCCACATCCTCCACCTCATTTCCCCCTGAGATGCTCAAACTATATGTAGTCACCATTCCCAAACCGGGTAAAGACCCAACCACCCCCTCCAATTTCTGACCCATATCGCTCCTTAATACAGATGTGCTAAGATCCTGGCCCACAGACTTCTCCACATCCTGCCTACACTGATCAATTCAGACCAATCAGGCTTTACTTCAGGGAGACAGGCATCGGATGCTACTCATAGGTAGGGATGAGCTTCGTATTCGAGTCAAACTCATGTTCGACTCGAACATCGTATGTTCGATCGTTCGTCCAAATACGAACAAAATGGGTCGTTCGCGCCAAATTCGAGTTACGTTTCACAGACCATAATTCACTGCGGCATCGCTGGCTGATGATTGGCCAAGCATGCACTATGACCTGCATGCTTGACCAATCACAGCTTGCAAAAAACGGAGAGCCATAATTGGCCAAAGCCAGGGTGGCTTTGGCCAATTATGGCTCAGGGGGTTTAGTACACGCCCCACACTATAAAAGGCCGCCTGCAGGTCTTCCTTGTGTAGTGTGTTGCAGTGGTTAAGAGAGGACAGAGAGAGTGTCATTTTTTGCAGGTAGATAGAGCAGGCAGGCAGGCAGGCTTGTCAGTTAATGTTACAGTGTGTAGAGGATATGAATACATTCCAGGTGTTGTACATATATTTATACACTGTATAGTTTAGCTATATCAGTTTTTCCTAATTTACTGGCAGGCAGGTGATTGTGCTAGCTGCAGTATTCTTACATGGTTTATTGCCTGTGTCCTCTGTAGTTTGCACCTAAAGCTACTTGGTGTGTACTGGCCGTGTGCTCTGTAGTTTGCACCTAAAGCTACTTGGTGTGTACTGGTCGTGTGCTCTGTAGTTTGCATCTAAATATTCCGGAGCAGTGATTTTAATGATGCTTGAATAAAAAAAAGAAAAAAGAAAAATTCCTTTAACCACTTAACCCCCGGACCATATTGTGGGTCAAAGACCAGAGCACTTTTTGCGATTCGGCACTGCGTCGCTTTAACTGACAATTGCGTGGTCGTGCGATGTGGCTCCCGAACAAAATTGGCGTCCTTTTTTCCCCACAAATAGAGCTTTCTTTTGGTGGTATTTGATCACCTCTGCGGTTTTTAGTTTTTGCGCTATAAACAAAAATAGAGCGACAATTTTGAAAAAAAATATATTTTTAACTTTTTGCTATAATAAATATCCCCCAAAAATACATATAAAAATTTTTTTAGGCTGATGCCTAAACTGAGGGAAAAGATGTTTTTTTATATTTGTTTGTACATATTTTTCGTAAAAGAAAATCGCAATAAGCGTTTATTGATTGGTTTGCGCAAAAGTTATATGCCCGGCGGCGCGTGCCCGGCAGCGATAGCTGCTGGGTGTCTATAGTATGCCTGTGAAAACGTCTTTGAGAACCCGGGTCTTGCCTGGGTAACATGTATCATTAGAAAAAAAGCTTCAGGAGTCCTGAAAAAAATGACCGTTTTTAAATCTTTTTTTTTCATTGATACATGTTCCCTGGGGCAAGACCCGGGTTCTCAAAGACATTTTTACAGGCATACTATAGACACCCAGCAGGTACAATATTTAAAGGAATTTTTCATTTTTTTTTTTTTTTATTTAAGCATCATTAAAATCACTGCTCCTGAAAAAACGACCATTTTTAAAACTTTTTTTCCATTGATACATGTTCCCTGGGGCAAGACCTGGGTTCTCAAAGACGTTTTACAACAATAACTTGCATATTAGGCTTTAAAATGAGCACTTTTGAATTCGAACGTTTGAGTCCCATAGACGTCAATGGTTTCTAAATGTTCGCGCGAACGTTCGGTCCGTTCGAAGGTTCTGGTGCGAACCGAACGGGGGGTGTTCGGCTCATCCCTACTCATAAGGTTATTAACATCATCCAGTGTACAAAGTCCTGTCAAACCCCTTCTCTGCTCCTCTTTGGATGTTGAGAAGGCGTTCGTCAGGATACATTGGAGTTACATGACACACACTCTCAAAAGATTTGGCTTTGTTGGACCCATTCTTTCTGCCATTCTGGCATTTGATTTGTCACCCTCTGTGCAAGTATACATCTATTACTTTATCCCAACCCTTCCTCATATCCAATGGAACAAGACAGGGGTGCCCCCTGCCCCCCTCAATTTTTATTCCTTTAAATGGAACTACTAGCTGTGAAAATTAGAGCACACCCAAACATCACAGGCTTCTCCCTTCAGGGCAAATCCCACAACATAAATCTCTTTGCGGATGATATCATCCTATTCATAACTTCACCATATCAATCTCTACCCCATGCCCATGGTATCCTTAATAGTTTTAGTCGAATCTCATATTATAAGGTAAACTGCTCAAAATCAATCATTCTACCATTAGAGCTACCTCCCCATCTCCAGACTCAATTGAAAACTTATTTTCCCTATTCGTGGAGTCGAGATAGTGTAGCCTATTTAGGTCTTCAACTAACAGCGTATCCAACAAAATTGGCAGATGCAGATTACCTACCGTTAATAGGTAATCTAACTAAAGAAACCAAATGCTAGGCTAAGGTTGAACTATCCTGGTCGGGTTGCCTAGCCTATTTTAAAATGCTCCTACTCCCTCAAATTTTGTACGTCTTCCGCACACTATCTGTCCTGCTCAAACTCACACACCTTTGTGCACTGAACTCTCTCCTTAAACAATATATCTGGAGGTTCAGATGACCCAGATGTTCCAAAGCTCTCCTAACCAAGCATAAATCTGCAGGAGGTATGGGTTCACTAATTTGCATGATTATTTATCCCAAAATGAAATCTTGGTTCGTAACCACATCTGATGTTCCCTGGCACAACATTGAGCAAGCTTTAAGCTCCACTATGGACCTACGCTCCTTGTTACTCCTCAACATTTGGAGCCTTCTCCCCTACAACATCTCCCTCTAACCGTCCAAGCCTCATTACTAACCTGGAGAGACCTCCATAGATTCATATCTCCACCCTCTAAAACAATTGAAGTTCCCATCCCTATTGACATCTTCACAAAGGTAATCCCGAACATAGCACTTCTAGATTGGCAAAATAAAGGCATCATCCACGTTGCTGACTTATTTTGCAATGACCGTCTTAAGTCCTTCAACACTTTGCAAAAGGAATATAGCCTTACACCTAGAGACAACTTCAAATACAACCAAATCTCCCACTTCCTAATATCTCTAAAGACTCACCGCATACGGGAATTCTATACAACATATACTAAAACTACCAAAGGCATCCCCCTACTCTAGCACAAACTCACCTTCACTAAAACCCCCCATCAAAAATGGGAAGATGACCTAGGATTTTTTTTATACACCTACAGTGGCAAACTGTCTTTGAAACAATCTATAATGCTTCCAAGTGCGTTAACCGCTGGGAACTCTACCAAAAGATAGCACTACGGTGGTATCTTACACCATACTGGATATCCAAATTCTCCCAGTCCAATTCCCCTCTGTGCTGGTGAGCTTGTCCAAATTTCAGGGATTTTCACGTTCATTTTAACAAACAATAACGAACGTGCAGAATCCGAAAACCGAAAGATCCGACATAAAAAAATGCTTTACTTTTGTGGTTTTGACAACAGTTCAATATGGATTGAAGATTCGACATGACGGTGACAATAGCGATCTGGGTCTACAGAACCTGTGGTCAAATGTCCCTAACCTAACTCTATTAGTCCAAGATTATTCGACATTAAGAGAAAAGATTCAACATTATAGAGACATGGGCCCGGATTCACAAAGCACTTGCGCCGACGTATCTCGAGATACGCCACGTAAGTGCAAATATGCGCCGTCGTATCTGTGCGCCGGGCCCACAAAACTAAGATACGCCTAAAAACAGGCTTCATTCCACTGACGTAACTTGCCTACGCTGGCGTAGAGTGGGCGCATATTTACGCTGGACGCATGTGGCGCTCCCATGGATTTTCTATTAAAATATGCAAATGAGGGAGATATGCCGATTCACGATCGTGCATGCACCCGACGCAGGCTACGACTGGTGCACGTAAGTTGTACGTCCGGCGTAAAGTTAAGCCCCATAAAACAGGTGTAACTCAGCAGCATACATGGAAAGGTCTGCACCAGGGAACTCAAGCCCGCGTATTTTACGTAGTTTACGTTGGACGTGAATATTACTAGGCGTAGATTACGTTCACACCGTAGGCAGTGATCCGGCGTATCTTAGGCAGTTGTTCCGACATGATTGTGAGCATGTGCACTGAGATACGTCCACGGGATGGCGCATGCGCCGTTCGTTATACGCATCTGTCTGGTGCTCGGCCCCTCATTTGCATGGCTCACGCCCACTTCCACCTACGCAGGCTTATGCCTAGGAAACCCAGCGCAGTTTTGGGAGGAAGTGATTTGTGAATTCCATGCTTGCCTCTCTGCGCTGCATCGGCGTAGCGTAAAGGAGATACGCTACGGCGGCATAAATGTGCGCCGCTGTCTGATTGACAAAGCACCTAAAAACATACGATCACCACAAACCTACATGTATGGTTAAATGCTCCACCCATAGGCTATAAAAGAATTCTAATGTTGGTTGACTAGTAATAATAATTAATAAATATAATTATTACTTGTCATACAACATTAGAATTCTACTATAGTCTGTGGGTGGAGTATTCGACCGGAAATGTATAATTGCGACGTCGTACAGTTTAGCTGCTTCGTCAAATCTTCTTAGAACATTTGACGGACACCATAAGCCTTCAATGACAGATTCAACCTTAATTAATTCGGATTTTTGGACGATTGCATTTTTTAACGAAACAAAATAAATAAAAACAATTTTCGGGAGTAAATAAATAAATACATTTTTTGGACGAAAACTAAATTCTGAAACAAAAAATATTTTAGTGTGCACATGTCTACATTTTACCTCATTCTTACCTTAGCACAATGGCCCGGATTCACATACATTGGCACATATTTATGCCGCCGTAGCGTATCTTCTTTACGCTACGCCGACACAGCGCAGAGAGGCAAGCACCGAATTCACAAAGCACTTGCCACCAAATCTGCGCTGTGTTTCTTAGGCGTAAGTCGTCGTAAGTGGAAGTGGGCATGAGCCATGCTAATGAGGCGTGACCCCATGCAAATAAAGGGCCGAGCGCCAGACAGATACAAATCGCCAACTGCGCATACGCCGTCCCGTGGACGCATCCCAGTGCGCATGCTCAGAATCACGTCAGAACTACTCCTAAGATACACCTGATCACTGCCTATGACGTGAACGTAACCTACGCCTAGTCATATTCACGTACAACGTAAACAACAAAAGATACAACGGCTTGTGTTCCCTGGTCCATACCTTTGCATGGGTTGCGCCTCATATATGGGGAATAACTTTACGCCGGATGTACGACTTACACAAACCGCGTATATTATGCGCCGGGCGCAAGTACGTTTGTGAATCAACGTATCTCCCTCATTTCCATATTGGAATAGCAAATCAATGGGAGCACCACATGCGTCCAGCAACGATACGCCGGCGTAGGCAAGTTACGTCGGTCGGATGAAGCCTATTTTTAGGCGCATCTCAGTTTGTAGGGCACGGAGCATTGATACGATGGCGCATATTTTCACTTATGCGGCGTATCTCGAGATACGTCAGCGCAAGTGCTTCGTGAATCCGGGCCAATGTGTTTTATGACCATTTCTGCCTTTTTCATGTCTCAATTTCCCTTATATTATTTTAGTCCTAAACTACACTTTTTTTTTTTTCTGTAATGTCTCCACTCCAAGTTATGATTACTAGTACAACCAAATATGTGCTGTACATTAATGTCGTATATGACAATCTTGTCAGATGTTTGTTGAGGTCACTCCTCTTATCTGTACCTTTTTACAGCTTTATACTCTGTTTGTATTGTGAAAACTTCACAATAAAAACAATATTTTAAAAAAATAACATTTTGCGAAGCAAACTAAGTAGCCAATTTTACAAGCTGAATAGAAGGATGAAAATTATTTACAAACTATGGGCCAGATTCACGTAGAATCGCGGCGGCGTAACGTATCCTAGATACGTTACACCACCACAATTTTTCATCGCAAGTGCCTGATTCACCAAGCACTTGCGATGAAAACTACGCCCGCGGCCTCCGGCGCAAGGCGGGCCAATTCAAATGGGCGTGTGCCATTTAAATTAGGCGCGCTCCCACGCCGGACCTACTGCGCATGCTCCGTTTCCTAACTCCTGCCGTGCTTTGCGCGCCGTGACGTCATTTTTTTGAACGGCGATGCGCGTAGCGTACTTCCATTTTCCCGGACGGCTTACGCAAACGACGTTGATTTTTAAATTTCGACGCGGGAACGACGTCCATACTTTAGACAGCAATACACTTGCTGACTAAAGTTAAGGCACCAAAAAAAAAAGGTGTAACTTTGCGACGGGAAACTAGACTAGCGGCGACGTAGCGAACGCGAAAAACCATTGTGGATCCGCCGTAACTCCTAATTTGCATACCCGACACTGGTTTACGACGTGAACTCCCCCCAGCGGCGGCCACAGTACTGCATCCTAAGATCCGACAGTGTAAAACAATTACACCTGTCGGATCTTAGGGATATCTATGCGTAACTGATTCTATGAATCAGTCGCATAGATAGAAACAGAGATACGACGGCGTATCAGGAGAAACGCCATCGTATCTCATTTGTGAATCTGGCCCTATGTTCAGAGGAGGGTCTGTTCGACTCTCATAAATTTAAATGCACCATTTTCACGTTAAGATGGAAAAACCTTTAAGTTTGGAGTAGTTCCTTTGATTGTTTTCTGAAATGCAAAATATTTAACAATATTATAATTTAATTTAGGCAATGTTTTCTTTGATAACATCCTTTATAAAATTAGCCTTTATAATTTGTAATTTGTTGTTGTTATTTATATATATATATATATATATATATATATATTGCTTTTTGTTTTTCTCCCTGAATATATGTTCTATGTTCTGAATGTTCTATATGGTTTTTCTTTTCTCTCACATTATGACATGAGAGTCAAACATTAATGTTCTTTTTTTAAATTGCATTTTCAAAGACATGTATGCTGAAAATGAATGTGCGTAGTGACATAAAGTCAGGCATTCATTAATGTGTGCCTAAGGGCTA
Organism: Rana temporaria; assembly: GCF_905171775.1. NCBI lineage: Eukaryota > Metazoa > Chordata > Amphibia > Anura > Ranidae > Rana > Rana temporaria. The sequence goes on along the minus strand of NC_053491.1, from coordinate 286,557,189 downwards.
TAGCTTGCAATCACAATGAGCCTTTAGCTTTCAAATGTAATTTCTGATATTATTTTGTAAAAACTATGGCTGTTTTTGCACTACTTTGTAATATTTAGGAACTATACATTTTTTATATTTTTAATGGAATATATGAAAGGAAAATTAGAAAATGTGTTAATACATTTCTTGAATATAATTCTTAAGACTTGTATTGCTTTTATATAAGATTTACCTTATATAGGTATTTTCACTATAATATTATTCATTTCCAAAATGCATTTAATTTCTTATCTAAATCATGAGTTCAGGAAATCTTTGTTTTTCATAATTTTTATTTTTTTATTTTTATTAAATGACAATTGCAAGTAACCACTGAAAACATTCAGTGTATTGTTAATTGGTATTTAGTAAACACTACAACCGTGCTAAAATATGAAATTTGAAAGACCTAAATACATTTAATCTGGATTTCCTGGAGTGATGATCTCTAGAACAGATGTTGAGTTGGAGTGTGCTTGCTAAAAATTATCCTGTGTTCCTTCTTTCTCTGGATGATGCATCACCAATCATATATACATTTTTTGGACGGATTTGAATCTGGTGGCTGTGTGAAAGTTCTTAATACTAGTAATTAGGCTTTTCTAAGTTATACAACGCAAGGAGCTTGCAGTAAGTGTATTAACAACATTGCAGCATTGCATGTATATAAACATCAATAGCCTAAACAGGTCAGAACTTCCTTGTATGCATTTAAACATAAAAAAAAAATATTTGTTGAATGTGGCATACACATGAGTGGAATACAATGTAGTTTATTGAAGACTGGCACATTGCAAGGGTTTTTTTCATCAGGATTCTTAGATGTAAAAAGAAACATTATTATGAAAAAGCTTCCTATCTCTACATGGGCAGGGACAACACTGACTAGTAGCAGGATGGGGATAGGAACAGGTGGGAAAACAGAGGAGCATGCAAAATGCACAATTATCAACAATAATGCCGCATACACACGCTCAAATTTCTGACAACAAATGTTCGATGGAAGCTTTTTGTCAAAATTCCGACTGTGTGTAGGCCCCATTGGACATTTTTCTGTCGGAATTTTCAACAACAAAAATTTGAGAGCTGGTTCTCAAATTTCTCGACAACAAAATCCATTCTCCTAAATTCCGAGCATGTGTAGACAATTCTGACGCACAAAATTCCACGCATGCCCTAAATCAAGTACGAGACAGAAGCGCTCAGTCTGGTAAAACTTGCATTTGTAATGGAGATTCGTCATGCTGTAATGGACTGAAAAGCACAAAGCTGAAAAACGCGAATCGTCTCTTACCAAACTTCTACTAACACGAGATTAGCAGGAGCCCAAAGGGTAGTGCAATTGGTATGGAACTTCCGTTTTATTGAGCCATTATACGTGCTGTACGTGACCGCGTTTTTGACGTTTGCAATTTCCGACAACATTTGTGTGACCATGTGTATGCAAGACAAGTTTGAGCCAACATCCATGGGAAAATTATCCATGGTTTTGTTGTCGGAATGTCTGATCGTGTGTACGCGGCATAACAGTTTAATGTGGCAGAACAATAATAATAATAATAAAAAAAACATTTATCAATATTTTAATACTAACATGGTGGTGATGATCAATGACTTTGTTGATATATGTAAATCACATAAAAGAGTGCAAGGTTCCAAATCACATAAAAGAGTGCAAGGTTCCAAAGCACTAAGGGGTATTTTTAAGAATCAGACATGACAGTACTGCAGCCATACTATTGCTTTTTTTTAAAAAAAAGCTCCACACATACAGTATTCAGTTTAAAGCACAGCAATGTGCTTAGTCACTTGAGTACCAGCCCCCTTAATTACCTGGCTATTTTTCAGTTGCCAGTGCTCTGTTAAGGTTCGTACACACGGTCGGACATCCAACAAAATTTCCCTTGGATTTTTGACTTAATTGATTTGTCCGATGACACCCATAGCATACACACACTCGGACTTTTTCGGCAACCAACACGAACGTAGTGACGTTTCAACGTACTGCCGCGAGATTCAAAGAGGAAGTTCAATTTTCGGACATCACCCGTTGCGTTCCTTCAGCTACTATATATATTATAGTTGACGTTTCGTGTGACTGCTTTCCCGATTTCCAGTTCGTGCCTTTTTGCTCGTTCCTTTGCGTGTGTTCGCTGTATTACGAAATGTTGCGGAATCCGGCGAGAGAGCGTGAAGTTTATGGTCTTGGAGTTCTGGCTATTGCTCAAGCCCGGACCCGGACCCGGACCAGGAAGAGGAGGACTGTTTGGACCAAAAATTGGTTGCTTCATCGGGACCAATTTTCACATATGACATTGCTCAGGGAGCTGCAAGAAAACAATCCGAATGATTTTCGCAACTATCTTCGGATGTCAGATGCCTGCTTCCAGCGTCTTCTAAACCTGCTGTCCCCATATATTAGCAAGAAGGACACCTGTATGAGGCCTGCCATTCCTGCAGAGCAACGGCTCATAGCCACTTTGCGTTATTTGGCCACAGGAAGAAGCCTCCAGGACATCAAGTTCACCACTGGGATCTCTCCTCAGGCTCTGGGACACATAATTCCGGACACTTGCTGTGCCATTATTCAAGTCCTGCAGAAGGACTATATTCGGGTAAGTGATTTTCTTTGATATCACATTTGATTCACTTCATGATTTATCTAAACTTTTTTTTTTGTACTTTGTATTTTTTGTATATATTATGTTATTCTCTACCCTCTGATGTGACAATCACAAAAACCCAAGTGGGTTGCAACATGATCCTTCATTGTTTCACCATATTGGTCCCATGGAAAAGGAGAGAGTTCTTAACACTTGCCAAACTTTAAGCATTCAACATCATCTCCCCAAAATGTATTTAATCTGCCACCAGAGGGAGTCAGGAAGCATATTATTAGCTCTGATTGTCAATTTTTAGTCAACAAATGTTTGGATATTTTTTATTGTTCTCTTGCCCCTATAATGTATGTTTGAAAATTGATGGTAATATTTTCTGCTCAAGTATTAACTATTTTTTCTTTGCTTGACTCCACAGTTTCCTTCAAACCCTGAGGAATGGCAGGATGTTGCGGCCCAGTTTGCCAATCAGTGGAATTTTCCCAACTGTGGGGGTGCCATTGATGGCAAACATGTCAGAATTGTTCCTCCACCGGCCTCCGGCTCTTATTTTTTTAATTATAAGGGCTTTAGCAGCATAGTTCTGCTTGCTGTAGTTTCGGCCAATTATGAGTTTCTATATGTTGATGTTGGTATGAATGGTCGTCATTCTGATGGAGGTGTCATGGCTCATACTGAATTATATCAGCGTCTTACGACTGGCACCTTACATTTGCCACCTGCGCAGGACAACGTGGAGGGACTCAACTTTGTATTTGTGGCAGATGAGTCCTTTGCTCTTGGGGAACATCTTTTGAAGCCCTTTCCAATGAGGAACCTCACCCCTGAGCAATGGATCTATAACTATAGACTTTCTCGTGCCAGAAGGGTGGTTGAAAACGCCTTCTGCATTTTGTCCTGTCGTTTTCGGCTTTTTCTGACTGCCATTCACTTGGCGGAATACAAACTGAACCATGTGGTGTTGTGCTGCTGCATCCTCCATAATTTTCTACGGAGGAATGCTGCTAACTACATTGGTTCCGGCCATACTGATGACCCCTCAGGTGGACGGCCAGCTGAAGACGCAGTGATGCCAGCCCTGCCAACCAACTAGACCTGCTGTCTCTCCCAGAATGCCCGTCTGGTGCGGGAGCAGTATATGGAATATTTTGTGGGTAGAGGGGCAGTGCCTTGGCAGCAAAATGTCCTGTAGATTTTGTAAAATTTTTCAGATGTTCCTGTTGAAAAGCCTAATTTCAAGCTGCTGTTATCTGTGTTTTGTAATATTATTTTACATATTTGTCAAAGTTTGCTGTGATTTGCATTAAATATTTAGAACCAAGCCAATGTTGAAATTTGCCTTTCTAAAGTTGTAAACAGCTATGTGTAGTATTATTATGCGTTGTGTTTCTGCTACACCCCTTCTCCAATAATACACTGTCACTTTCCCTAGACAAATATGCAAATATACTGGTAGTAGTGATCAGATAAATAAGAAGCCACACCTTTTTAGAAAAAATATAATTATTCAGTCCTGCACAATCCAATGTGACTTTTTGTAATTTTACAAATTACAAAACCATTGGTAGTTCAGGAATAACACAATTGTGTTGGTTTTTTGAAACGCTAAACATGCATCTTTAAAAACCGAGCCATAGACATTGCCAAGTGTTTTCAGAAGAAATGTTTACATTTTCAGCTTTATTCACGCACCAAAATATAATTTACTAATGTAAATGTCTGACCAGATGCATTTCTGTTCATTCTGTGTACCATTTTTTTGTGGGGCAAAAAGGCATGCACAGTGGTCTCCATGCGCTCCGTGGGTTCTGGTTGTCTGTAGCTCACAACATGTAGTCATCCTTCTCACCGGAAACTGACTACCATGTTGTGAGCTAGAGCCGACCGGAACCATAATGGAGTGCATGTCAAACACTGTGCCTGCATCTTTGTCGCACACAAAAATGCACACCAAAATGAATGGAACTGCGTCTGATGCGAACTGACCCTTAGCACAGTCTTTCTCAACTCTCCTTCTCCTGGTGCAATCCCAGGGTCATATTGACAAGTTGTTCCACTTTTGACCTAGATACATTGTGCATTCTTTGATGTGCATCTTTTCCATATTTTAAGGTCTAGCCCTTAAAAAATAGAAAAATTAAATTTTTAGGCACCAGGAGAAGAGGAGTGGATAAACACTGAGCTGAGCCACAGCAATCACACATAAAGATTGTAATTTTGTGGTAATGACCAACCAATTAAAGTATTGAATTGCCCGAAAAAGTCACATGTACAAAAATGTGCGTATTGCAAAGAGAAGTAGTGCAAATTATTTGAATTCTCACAAACTGAGCATGTGCAACCAAGGCTAATTGCAATAATTTCCCTGAAAAAAATGAACACGAGGGAACATGTGAAACTAGAAATGTACGACAAAAAAAAACTAAAATTTTGCTAACAGGTCGTAATAATCACTGATTCGTCTCTGAACACCAGTGGCAGCCTCCTTTAGATTTTCCAGCTCTGTCATTGCCTGCAGCATATCAGCACTGATCCGACCAATAGTGCATCCTGGTAGTTGGTGGCCTTTGAAGAAGATACAATTTTTTAATGGGTTTGATGGTCAAGTGACTGAGGCAATAAAAAAAGGAGCACATTATTATTCATGGCTATTTTCTGCAAATACTTACCTAAACCTAGACACTCAATTAGTGCTAGCAACCTTTTTGCTCTTCATAATACACCTACACTACTAGGGAATGTATACACTGCAGATAATACTCTGTAAATCTTGGGCAGGTGCATATCCATGTGTCCTTCACATGCATCTACCTAAACACCTCTGCCACCTCTCCCTTCTACATGATCAAATGTTGAATACACTACCTAATTTGCTACTGTGTTGTGGGCGTGTTTGGTGTGAACATCTAAACAATAAACAGGTGTTGATTTTGCAAGGCACATGTTCTAAAAACTTACTGGGGCAAACAACAACCTCCAAAGGCTCATCTTGGATTTCTTGCACTCCTTCACCCTCAGCATATCTGGTGTCTGGGGATGTGCTGTCGACTGGTGGCTCTTTGCTGGGTCCGGCGATATCCTCCAAATCCTGCAAAGGTTGGTGCTGAGCACACTCACGATCCTCTAAAATGAAAGAATAAATCATCTATGAATCTTCGCCAAAATTACATTATATTAACATAATCACATGTGCTGCTTTTAAAGTACACCAACCTTGCCCTGGTGAACCAGTTTGCTCCACACTAGTGCACTACACTTTGCATTATTAAAATAAATGCAATGCTAGGGAACAGGAGTATGATGTCATTTAAAATGTGTGAATACATGTCTATATATAGGCCACATTAAACAACTCAGACAGATGACACCCATCACTCTTGTTTGCTATGGCAATATGGGATATATGATGTGAAATGTAGCAGGCGTGACTCTGTGTGACTCTGATCCCCAGGGCCTCTCCTCTACCCTTGTCTACCCTGCAAAGGTGTCATTATTGGTCAGTGATGAGCCACGCATCTAACATAAAGTCTAATGTACCCATTAAGTTCCGCCCTGAGCCCATGGCCTTTGTCCTACCTATAAACACCCCTGTCACTGGCAAAATCACATTACTATTATTATTAACTTACGTTTTGGGGCAGATTTTTGGCCTGTTGTCTCCCCTGTTCTCTCCCCTGTTGGAGCCCGGCCAAGGGAAGCCTCCCTTTGTCCCCTGTGGTGTTTGTCTCTGTGCCTTTGTCCTGTGGAAAACATTAGAATACAGTATATGAAGTATTTGACAAAAGTAGCCAAGACAGAAGAACAACTTTACAATTATAATGAACTGCATGAAAACTGGCATTAACTTCTTCTGTAGGCCCCACCCGAAAAAAACACCATTAAATTTCATCCATCTATAATGTACAGACAAATAATTATCTAATTACATGTACTTACTTCTTTTGATAATGGTGCGGTGAATGGATTCAACATTTTCTTGCTCTCTGTGCTTCAAATCTGACCATCGTTTGCGGATTTGGTCTTTCGTTCGTTGGACCCCATAATCTCCTTCCAACACCGCGAGGACCTTCTCCAGAACCCAGTCTTTATGGCTGTTGGGCCTATCATAGTTTTCGAGTTTACAATCGTAATCGTACTTCTCAAAGATACGCACCATCTCCACCATCTCCCCCTTGCTCATGGGGGTGGCCTTGTGCTTTCTATAAACGCCTCCACTGTGGGGCCTGTTCGTTTTCGTGGTTTCCGCCATCACGTTCTCCCTCACACATCCCAGAATGTCGCATGCAGAAAAAAGAATGTGGTCCCGCCCCAGCGTCATGACGCACGTAGAGCGGAGCTTCACGCATGCGCAGGCTATATAAATCAAGAACGAGCGCATCGATGTCACGGACGCATGCACGAAGCCAGCAGTACGACTCTAAGTGCAGCGAAGGTATACGCGGAACGAAGGTAGGTGAATACATTGTGACACTAGTGGTTACTGCATGATTTAGCTTATAGAAACAGGATATGCAATTAGCGGATCTCAAGATGTTGCCAAACTACAAATCCATCATGCCTCTGCCTCTGGGGTGTCCATGCTCGTGGCTGTCAGAGCCTTGCTATGCCTCATGGGATTTGTAGTTCAGCAACAGCTGGAGGTCCACTAATTGCATATCCCGGTTATAGAACCAAACAGAGGATTGTATAAGCAGGTTAGGAAGTTAAAGCAAGCCTTATTCGTTGTATTGTATCCTTTATTGCAGATATCTCCTAAAAATCATGCCGAAAGCAAAGGGTGGAAAGCTTAATTCAAAAGCCTTCATCACAGCTTTTATTGAGCTGTATAGATCTCACACCTGTCTGTGGCAGGTCACCAATAAAGACTACTCAAATAAAATAAAAGCAGGCAGCAATTGATGAACTGGTGGCAGAAGCAAAGACTATGTACCCCAGGGCCAACGAGACACAAATCAAAGCCAAAATTGGGAGCCTGAGGAGCACTTTTCTGAGGGAGCTCAAGAGGATTGAGGCTTCAAAAAGATCAGGAGCTGCAGCAGATGATGTGTATGTGCCCAAGCTATGGTACTTCAGCAGCCTGATGTTTTTAAAGGACCAAACTGAGCCATGACAACATGTTTCCACACTTGCATCCACATCAGCAGAGGCCACAGATACTGAGGCTGAACCAACTCAGGATGAGGAGCATTGGCGTAAAATGAAGGATGGATGGCCGCACTCCAAACCAAACAGGTTGTCTTTATTTAAACGAACAGCAAAAACATACCAGATCACAGCAACAGAAGGAGGAGGAGGAGGAGGAGGAGGAGGAGGAGGAGGAGCTCAGCTTGACACAGGTATAGTATTATTGAAAATATGGGCATTCAAATATATTATGATGTTAATGTGTTGTTATGATGGCAATAAAAAAGAAATTATGCTCCTTTTTCAGACACAGGACGTTGGCAGCCAAGAAGAGGCTGGGCCCAGCAGACAGTCCACACAATGCAGAATCCCTACACTGAACCCTCCTAGAAAAAGGACCAAGAAGAGGCAACACCTAGATGATGCCACAGCCAAATTTTTGAGTAGGGCCACATCGGTCATCACCACAGCACCCGATAGTGCAGAAGGGTTTGGCTGTTTTATAGCCAATAAATTAAGGGAAATTGATGCCGATCAAAGGGAGCTATGTGAGGCCCCGTACACACCAAAGAATCCATCCGCTGAAAATCTCAGCGGATCGGTTTCAGCGGATAGATTCTATGGTTGTGTACATTCCTGCGGATATTTATCCGCAGAAATTTCCCAATTCCAGCAGATAAAAATTTGTAGACATGTCTACAAATCTATCCGCTGGAATTGGCTCCGCGGATCGATCCGGTGGTCTGTACAGACTCACCGGATCGATCCATCCGAAGGATCCCCCGCATGCGTCGTAATGATTCGACGCATGCGTGGAATTCCTTTTATGACAGCGTCGCGCACGTCGCCGCCCGTCATCATCGCGGCGACGGCGCGACACGTCATCGCGAGGGGATTTCGGGTGGATTTCGATCCGTGGTGAGTACACTCCATCAGATCCAAATCCGTGGAACTCCCTCAAGAGGATTTATCGTGGATACGGTCCGGAGGACCGTATCCGCGGATTAAATCCTTCGTGTGTACTAGGCTGAGGGGATCATGGTACAGCTCCTTAGCAAGGCCAGGAAAGGGAGCTAAACACTAATTCACATGTCTGTGATTTAGATCATGCACCTCCAGCCAATCTACAACAGGCTACAACCACAGCAGCTACAACCCCAGACAAGCTACGACAGCCCCACACAGCCTACCCACACCAGCCAACCTACCCACACCAGCCAGCCTACCCCACACCAGCAATTACCCCACCCCAGCCAACCTACCCACCCCAGCAAGCCCCACCCCCAGCAAGCCAACCCACCCCAGCAGCATGGGGGTCAGTGGCCAACTCAGAGCCCGGATTTTAGGGGATTACTAATTTTTAGACCAATAATATAATTTGGACATATTTTTTTATTAATTTGAGTGTCTAATTTTAGGTTTGGCTTTCAAAAAATGCCAGATTAATGGCAGAAAATATTTATTTTTAATATATTATTGGTTTTTGTATTGTGTTGGGAGTGAAAAAAAAAAGGCTCAGCTGATGGGGATTGAAAGTGTGGATGAGTGTTGGTCATGGTTCAGTTTGGTAGGCAAAAAGATCAGCCTGTTGAAGTACCACAGCCTGGGCACAGATATGTCTGCTGCTGCTGCTCCCCATCTTTTGGAGACCCACAATCTTCTTGGGCTCCTTATATTTAAGTTCATGCTCAGGTCCCCCAGTATGGAGATTATAACATAATTTAGGTATGCCCTGGGGTACAGAGGCTTTGCCAAGTCAACCAGTTCTTCAATTGCTGCCTTCCTGTTGTTTTGTATTTGTATCTGTCATTCTTTTTTACATTTGTTGAAAAATAAAAGGATGATGTTAAAAACTCTTGGATTATGTGTGGAAAGTCAAATGTCAGTTTGTGAGTAGGCAGGCCCTTTGCTAAAATTGAAGGGACACAAATATAGTAGTTATTACTTTGCCCAGCATAAATAATTGGGGATAATGGTGTTTTTAGAATTTGACACAAAAGAATAGAGAAATTTGCTGGATTCATATCAAGAAAATACACTAATCCAAAGTAAATACATTTATGGTCGTTACCCTCTGACCGAGAGAGATGTGGATCACATAAACACGCGACAAGACTTACAACATAAATAGACCTGAAGTGTGCCTTGGTGGTCTGGTCAGTATGCCAAGAAAAGGGGGCATACCCAAGGTAAGTAATGGGTAGTTAATTGAAGAAGGATATGCTGAGAAGTGCCCTGAAAAAGGGAAGGGCGGGAGGGTGTCGAATGCGATTGAATGCGCAGACTCATGGACATGAGGTGAGCTGGGAAGAGTCGGCCCAGTGACGTGTAGTACCGCACACTGAACCAACAAAGAGCATGTGTGAGTGGGCTGCTTAAATACCCTCCGGCTCCTCCCATAAACTCAGGCCACCATACTGGCCTTCTTATTTGTTTTTAATCTGTCCGTATCACCAGTTGAGCAGATGTACATATTATGACATTATAAAGAAAAAGAGAATATGCGCTGCTTTTTGAGATTTCGAAACTTGCCGCGTGACGAATGAGCATTTTCTAATATGAACGCTAGTTTTACTAGACAGATGGCTTCCGGGTGCTCTTTACTTCGGGGCATGCGCATTTTGACTTTTCCGTAAAGTCCGATTGATTTCTGTACACACGGTCGCACTTTGCACCATCGGACTTTTCGGAACGTAAAGTTGGTCTGTTCACAGACCCAACTTTTTGTCCGATGGAAGCCAAAAAAGTTGGTCCGATGGAACGTACACACGGTCGGACAAATACGAAAAGTGTCCGATTTTGAAGTTGGTTGGCCAAAAGTCCGACCGTGTGTACGGGGCTTTAGATTGACTGACAATTATGCTTAATGCAACATTGTATCCAAACTGATTTAGACATCTTTCTTGTGGTGGTATTTATTAAACACTGGGTATTTTATTTTTTAGTATTTCAATAAACAAAACAAAATAACTGTTCTATGACTTTCAGTTATAAACAAGTTAAAATTCCAAGACAGTATAAACACCCCCAAAATGTCCCCTTTTTGGAAATTAGACAACCCAAAGTACTACCGAGTAAAATTAGGGAGCAGAAAACAACAAGGGTTATTTACTGGGGTAGATTCAGGTACTGCTGCGCACTTCTTATGGAGGCGCAGCGTTACGTTTTTACGCTACGCCTCCGTAAATTACTTGCGCTACGCTTGATTCAGGAAGCAGTAGCTCCGTAATTTGCGGAGGCGCCTCCGTAAAAATGCGCCGGCGTAAGCACGCGTAATTTAAAGATCCCATAGGGGGCGTGGATCATTTAAATTAGGCGCGTTCCCATGCGAAACGTAGTGTGCATGCTCCGTTGGAAACTTTCCCGACGTGCATTCGGCAAATGACGTGCAAGGACGTAAATGGAGTCCAGCGCCATTCACGATTCACTTACGCAAACAACGTAATTTTCAAACATCGCGAACGCGGGAACGAGGGTATTACTTAGCATGGTTGCCCCTGCTAATAGCAGGAGCAGCCTTACGCGGAACCCGACGAACGCAAACGACGTAAAATGCGTACGCAGGGCGCGCGTAGGGTTGTGAATCAGCGTGAGTATAGCAATTTGCATACTCTACGCTGACCACTACGGGAACGCCACCTAGCGGCCATCGTAAGAAATGCAGCCTACGACACGACGGCATAAGAGCCTTATGCCAGTCATATCTTAGGCTGCAGTCGGCGTAACGACCTTTCTGAATACAGAAAAGTTGTTACGCGGCGCAACTAAGCAATTGCGCTGTCAAATCAAGTGCAAAGTGCACTGAAAGTGCACTTGGAAGTGCAGTTGCTGTAAATCTTAGGGGTCGATCTGAAATCAGGGGAAGCTCTGCTGATTTTATCATCCAATCTTGTGCAAGCTAAAATGCTGTTTTTTTATTGTCCTTGATGTGCCCCTCGGATCTACAGCGACTGCACTTCCAAGTGCACCTTTGCACTTGTAGTTTGCACTTGTAGTGCAAAGTGGATTTGCCCTTTCGTAAAAAACTCCCAATATCCGCTGTGTTATAAATGTGCACCATGTTCAAAAATGCAATAACTACTTCTAATCTCTCTTGAATTTTTGTAACTTTACTAAGATGTATTTGAGTTAATAGAATTGCACTTAGTCATTGCTCTTTGTGCTGCTTATTAAATATAATCATATAAGTTTTGACATGTTTTTCAGGCTCTAGAAAAAACAATTTTTTTTCTACTTGATCATTAAAACGGCCCTTGCCCTACACACGATAGTGAAAAAAAAATCTCTAGCAAAATGTGGTGACGTACAACACGTACAACGGCCACTATAAAGGGGAAGTTCCATTCGGATGACGCCACCCTTTGGGCTGCTTTAGCTGATTTTGTGTTAGTAAAAGACGATTCGCGTTTTTCTGTCTGTTACAGCGTGATGAATGTGCTTACTCATTTACGAACGGTAGTTTTACCAGAACGATCGCTCCGTCTCATAACTTGCTTCTAAGCATGCGCGTATTTTTCACGTTGTTAAAGCCCACACACGACCATTTTTTACAACAAGAAAACGACAACGTTAAAAACGTTGTGAAAAAAAATGTTCGAATTTTTTTGGGACGTTTTTCAGAACCCGAAAAATGCTCTGAAGCCCACACACAATCGTTTTTAATGACATTAAAAAAAACTTAGTTTTTTACAACCCGAAAAATTATCGTGTGTACGCAGCATTAGGATGTCTGCCACTTCAGTTCCATAGGAATAGTGCCATAAAGACTAGCACTCCACGAATAATGATATACTGACAATAGGAGACTTTAAATAATGACATTGACTTTCTGACACTCACAGAAGGTGAGGACCATTGATCTCTGGAAGAAAAATGTACTCTGAAACTAAAAATCAGCAATGAGCAGAATTCAAGTTCTATCTAAACTGTGAAGCCATGTTGATTAGTATCAGCAGTACGTCATGTTTTAGTCATGATCTTGAGGTCACGCTAGGGAAATAAAGATCAATCACTCAAGCAGGTTAAAAAAAATAGAATCTGGTGCAAAATTAGCACACAGTAATAATTGCGTATGTTTTGTCAGATTTAGCAACACAACTACTCTGGCTTATCCTAAATACTGCACATCTTTCAAGCCATCAGACAGCCAGGTACCAACAATGAATTACACTCATTGTTTGGAAACAAATTATTCTGGTTATTGTGTTCCCTTTTTATAGTATATAACTTACAAATTTTACAAAGATAAAAAATAAAAACTTAACCTGTCAGTCTACAAAAATAATATTTTTCACAGTACAAAACATACCAGGCACTGCGCATTTCTTTTTTTTGAGTACACCCCTCACATTTTTGTAAATATTGTAATTTATCTTTTCATGTGACAACACTGAAGAAATTACACTTTGCTACAATGTAGTAAACAGTGTAAATTTGCTGTCCCCTCAAAATAACTCAACACACAGCCATTAATGTATAAGCCAATGGCAACAAAAATGAGTACACCCCTAAAGATAAGGAGGTAAAGAAATCTAGGATGTTTTGAGACAGGTTGACTTTAACTAACAAGTGATCATTTTGGAAGGTTTCATAAAATCATTCAAAAATATTGGCCCTTATTAGCCACAGACAAGGTTATTTCAAAGTATGTTAAGCCCTTCCCTCAGATCACGTATAGGAAGTCAAGATCTATTAAGTATCAACTGGTCCACAGTCACCTTATGCCCAATTTAGATGGACAGACCCACATAGGTATGGCTCTCTGTGGTACATGCAAATTTTGTAGGTCACTTATAAATTCATCTGCAATAACTCTCCCCAATGGGAATATCTACAAACCAATTTCTTGTAAATTGTCAATCTATTGGGTTGTTTACTACATGGAGTGCAAATGTCACGCCTTATATGTAGGTAAGACAATAAGACAAAGAGACCAGTTTTCCACTGAATAAGGGGTCATGTTTCCTTGAAAAAGAAAAAGATGGAAACCCTATAAGCTGGCATTTAGGCTTATATCATTATTTTCAATTGTCTAAAATGAAATTTTTCGCCTAAGAATATTTACACACGCATGAGAGAGGGGGAGATGTGGATAAAAGTCTCTTACAAAGAGAAACAAGATTGATTCATTCTCTGGCAGCTATATCTTATCCAGGTTTGAATGAGTCCATCAGCTACAAGCCGTTCCTTTAACCACTTAACCCCCAGACCATATTGCTGGTCAAAGACCAGAGCACTTTTTGTGATTCGGCACTGCGTCGCTTTAACTGACAATTACGCAGTCATGCAACGTGGCTCCCAAACAAAATTGGCGTCCTTTTTTCCTCACAAATAGAGCTTTCTTTTGGTGGTATTTGATCACCTCTGCGGTTTTTAGTTTTTGCGCTATAAACAAAAAAAGAGCGACAATTTTGAAAAAAATTAATATTTTTTACTTTTTGCTATAATAAATATCCCCCAAAAATATATAAAAACTAATTTTTTTTCCTCAGTTTAGGCCGATACGTATTCTTCTACATATTTTTCATTGCAATATCACAATCAATAATCAATCAATAATCGCAATAAGCGTTTATTGATTGGTTTGCGCAAAAGTTATAGCGTTTACAAAATAGGGGGTATTTTTATGGCATTTTTATTAATATTTTTTTTTTACTAGTAATGGCGGCGATCAGCGATTTTTTTCCGGTACTGCGAAATTATGGCGGACACTTCGGACACTTTTGACACATTTTTGGGACCATTGGCATTTTTATAGCGATCAGTGCTAAAAAAATGCATTGGATTACTATAAAAATGCCGCTGGCAGTGAAGGGGTTAACACTCGGGGGCGGGGAAGGGGTTAAGTAAGTTCCCTGGGTGTGTTCTAACTGTAGGGGGGTGGACTCACTAGGGGCCGGGCACGCGCACGGGAGTCGGGGGTGCACACGCCCCTAGTGGCCTGCGAGAGAGCCGACATAGAGCTACAGGCTCTCGCGCAGGGGAGCCGACTTTTCGCTGGAAAAACGACGGCGGCTGGTCGGCAAGTAGTTAAAGGGGTTGTAAAGGTAAAAAAAAAATAGCTTCCGTTACCTTAGTGCAGTTCTCCTTCACTTACCTCATCCTTCGATTTTGCTTTTAAATGTCCTTATTTCTTCTGAGAAATCCTCACTTCCTGTTCTTCTGTCTGTAACTCCACACAGTAATGTGAGGCTTTCTCCCTGGTGTGGAGTGTCGCGCTCGACCCCTCCCCTGGAATACAGAAGAGTCAGGACGCTCTTTACATTGCAGATAGAGAAAGGAGCTGTGTGTTAGTAGGCGTCCTTCATCACAGACCCCCCCCATTCCGCACAGACCCCTCCATTCAGCACAGATGGTCCCCCCCCTTCAGCACAGACCCCCCCATTCCGCACACAGACCCCTCCATTCAGCACAGATGGACCCTCTTACGCCCAGACCCTCCTTCAGCACAGATGGACCCCCCTTCAGCACATTCCCCCCTTCAGTACAGACCCCCCTTCGGCACAGATAAACCCCCAATTCAGCACAAACCCCCCCTTCAGCACAGATAGACCCCCCCCATTACATTCAGTACCTCAGATAAGCCATCAGTGCGGCACAGCAGTTTCCCTCCCCCTGTGTACATATACTGGAGGGAATGCCTCGTGTGATGTCCGGCCCGGGACCGCTCAGCAGCCCGCGGTCGTTAAAGAAGGGGCATGGTTGGTCAGGTGCAGTGGTGTCACCCCACAACAGCCCTGCCCCCCCTTGCAATGCCATGGCCAGCAGCTTGCCTCTCTCTCCCTGGTCTAACCTGCCTGTCACCGCGGCGCTGTCACTGCTTCCAGTCATGGAGGGGTGTCTTCACTCTTCAACAACGTCTCGATTTTCCAGAGGGGGTCAATTGAGGATAATTAAACACACATGCATCTTAAATCACTTATGCAATAAATAGAAAAATTGAAGAAAAATAAAAAAATTAAAATAAAAGAAGAGATTCAAGTGCGATGTGAGGGGGTTTTCTTCTCCGCTGTCGCAGCGACAAGGCTAAAAAAAGAAAAAAAGGAAAAAAAATGCCTAGAGCAAGAAAAAATAGGAAAAAAAAAAAACATGTTGAATAGTGTGCTCCATGATAAGTGAACCACATGCATGGATCTGTGGCTCATCTAGCCTCTCTCATTCTGGAACCCTTGCTGTTGGCGAGGCTTGGTTTCCTTTGTAGAATTCTTACGGTTTTGCCAGTTTGATAGGGAGATTTGGATGGCGATGGATCCTGCAGAAGAGGTTTGTGGATGAAAGCTGGTGGGATCATAAATTCTGCGTACCAGTCTGGGAGATCTACCGGGGCGATCTGTATACTCTCGCAGAATTGCTGTATCTCATCAGGATTTTAAGTAGGTGTTGCTTCCCGTTGTAGGTGGCCTGAAGAGCGAATGGAAACTTCCATCCAATAGCTGATTCTTTGGATTTCAATACTTCCAGCAAAGGTTTCAGTGCTCTTCTATTTTTAAGTGTTATGGGCGACAAGTCCTGAAATAGTTGGACATCCACCTCATTGAAAATGATTTGGTCGCTCGCTCTGGCCTTTTGTAAGATTTCTTCTTTCAGGGTGTAATTTGGGATACAGCAGATTATATCCCTGGGTGGTGCATTGTCGGGGCTCTGGGACGCAGCGCTCTATGTGCTCTATCGTATTCTATGGGCGATGCCTCAGGCCTATTAGGAGTTTGTTGAAATGGAGGACAGCGCCGGCCTTATCTGGTCTGGGGGCACTGATTCGGGGACCCCCCCTTACCCTGATATTATTCCGATGTCCGCGATTGTCCAAATCTTCGATCTGACGGTTGGCATCGATTAATTGTTGGGAGTGTACCCCTGTAATGTCATCTGTAATGTCATCTAGCCTGGTGAGAGCGCAGTCTCGCCTTTTACCCGGTCTCTCTGTCACCGCCATTTGCTCTGTCAACCTGAACAGCTCAGTCTTTATGTCCGTTATAGCAACTGAAAGGAGGTTTTTGATATCAGCTGCAATCTCCATCATTGTTGCATAATTAAGAGGGCAGTCGGGTGGTGCGTTACCTCTATTAGAGTCCTTGGATGCTGGGAGCGAGACCTCATTGTCCTCCATGTCCTTTCCTTCATCCACTCTGTGCACCGGCGCCATCTTAGATTTCAGGTGTCCGCCTGTGAAGCGATAATTGTGCAGGTTTGCATGTGTAATCTTCCCTTGCGGCGTGCCCATCGACCTCAGCTGTCTATTGGGGGTTCCCTTTCTCAATTGGGTACTCATACTCCGCAGGAAATCGGCTGATTTCTGCGTCTGTTCCAACCCTGGGACCGGAGCTCCTCTACTCAGCGTCCATCCATGCTGCTCGCCAAGCCACGCCCCCCCCATACCAAAAATATAACACTTTAAATGTTGTTTCTCTCTGTGACACACATCTGGATATTTTGGAAGTTGAGGTCCATATTTTAACCCACTGGTGGAAGGAAATTGATTGTTGTGTAATTTGAGTCCATTTGCACATGTAGGAGTGGGAGTCTACTGAGAGTGGAAGGGTCTCCTGAAGCAATTGACATGAAGCGGATATTAGTCACGTTTGATTGGGGCCCTGGGAACAGATGAGTTCAAAAGTTGTTGGTTTGGTATGGGTAAGGGTTGATAAGTAGTGGGTTATTTTGAGGTAGGAATATGACATATGTTTCAGAATCTGATATTTGGATTGGAGGTCTGCAATTTTACATGTGACTGGGTGTACAAAATGGCGAAGTTGGAACAGACCCAAGGGAACATTCAGGAATGGGATAGACTATTGGGAAATAAGGGATTAAGGATTGCATTAGATAGAGGGGGCATGGGGAAGAAAGGGAGTATTTTGTGTGACATGAGCGCCATATATTCAGTGAAAACAACATAGGGCCCAAACAGAGGCAACCGAGTTTGGGATCTGAAAATAATGCAGGTGACCACAGAAGGGAGCAGGGATGATCTGGGAACAAAGAACCAATCTCTATCTCTGTCCACTTGTTCGGCAGCCTTAAACTGGACCAGGACACCACTGTATGGAGGTGGGAGGCCAGGTAATATTTGTAAATGTCCTTCCAAATAAAATTAAGAAAACCATTGTTTAAGCAATTTTAGTTGGGCCATAGGAATTTGGATAGGCAAGGTTTCAAAAAAATACAGTAGTTTTGGCTAGGGATGAGCTTTATGTTCGAGTCAAACATGAGTTCGCCAAACAGCAAACAATTTGGGGTGTTCGCAGCAAATTCGAAAAGCCACAGAACACCCTTTAAAAGTCTATGGGAGAAATCAAAATTGCTAATGTTAATATGCAAGTTATTGTCATAAAAAGTGTTTGGGGATCTGGGTCCTGCCCCAGGGGACATGTATCAATGCAAAAAAGTTTTAAAAACTTCAGTTTTTTTCGGGAGCAGTGATTTTAATAATGCTTATTATTACCAGGCCCTTTGAGTCTGGTATGAATATTAAGGGGAACCCCGAACCAAAATGAAAAAAAAAATGAGTGGGGGTCCCCCCCAAATTCCATATCAGGCCCTTCGGGTCTAGTATGGATTTTTGGGGAAAACCCCATGCCATTGTTTTTTTAAAAATGGCGTGGGGTTTTCCACAAAAATCCATACCAGACCCTTCAGGTCTGGTATGGATTTTAAGGGGAACCCCACACCAAAACTTAGTGCGGTTCTCCCCAAAAATCCATACCAGACCTTTATCCGGGCACGCAACCTGGCAGGCCACAGGAAAGGAGGGGGGAAGAGAGAGCGCCCCCCTCCTGAACTGTACCAGGCCACATGCCCTCAACATGAGAAGGATATCCCCATGTTGATGGGGACAAGGGCCTCATCCCCACAACCTTTGCCCGCTGGTTGTGGGGGTCTGCGGGTGGGGGCTTATCAGAATCTGGAAGACCCATTTAAGAAAGGGGACCTCCAGATCACGACCCCCCTATGTGAATTGGTAAGGGGGTACATTGTACCCCTACCATGTCACAAAAAAGTGTCAAAATGTTAAAAACCACAGGAGACAGTTTGGGACAAGTCCTTTATTTAAAAAAAAAATATCATAATTTTTTCCCCTGCTGTAGCAAATTGGATCATGCTCCGCTGGGGTTTTTTGCTTTCCTCTGGATCAACTGTGGGTATGGAGTTGGGTGTATAGGATTTTACTGTGTTTTTTATTTTGTTTTTTTGTTTTTTGTGGTTGAACTGGATGGACTTGTGTCTTTTTTTAACCTGACTAACTATGTAACTATGTAATGATGTAATCCAGTCTCGAGCGATACGGAAACATTTTTAAAAATCCCAGCTGCTAATAATGATACTGTACCGCCATAGGAGGCGCCCGGCCGAATGACGCTCTCCCGGTGTGACAGCTCTTTTATAGCTGAGGGCGGGGGCCACCCATCACGTGCGTGGGTGACCCCGCCCCATCTGACACAAGGAAAAAGACTGGGGCTACCCATTGATGTGTACGGATGACCCCGCTCCCTCTGTCGCGTTACGGGAAAGCCCGGCCTTTCTCCTTGCGTCAGAGGGGGCGGGGTCACCCACGCATGTGACGGGTGGCCCCGCCCTCAGCTATAAAAGAGCTGTCAGGCAGGAGAGCATCATTCAGCCGGGCGCCTTCTATGGAGGCGGTATCGTTCGTAGCGGCGGGGATTTTTTCCGTATCGTCGAGACGGGATTATATCGCTGGAATCTTTTTTTTCTTTTTTTTTACTAAAGGACTTTTTAGGAGGTTTTAAAGGAGGTTTTTAACATGTTGACACTTTTTTTGTGAAATGGTAGGGGTACAAGGTACCCCGCTACCAATTTACATAGGGGGGGCTGGATCTGGAGGTCCCCTTTGTTAAAGGGGGCTTCCAGATTCCGATAAGTATCCCGCCCACAGACCCCCAAAACCACCGGGCAAGAGTTGTGGGGATGAGGCCCTTGTCCCCATCAACATGGGGACATCCTCCCCATGTTGAGGGCATGTGTCCTGGTACGGTTCAGGAGGGGGGGGCCGCACTCTGTCCCCCCCTCTTTTTCTACGGCTTGCCAGGCTGTTTTAAATTACTTTTATTATTTTTCACATAAAAAACTTTTACAGACTTTACAAAAACATTTTTAAAAATACAAACCATTATAAAAAACACGTACAATAATACAATAATACATGTATGGGTACATAGAAGGGTCCATCCTCTAAATCATGCACCTAAAGTAGGTCACTCTATACCATAACGCCTTCTCTTTTACCTCAAAAACCTCTAAGACATAGGGATCAGAGCAGCCCACCCAACCCCCCCCTTTTTTTGTGTTTTTTGTGTTTTTACCCCCTTATCCACATATATTTACCCCTCTTAATGTGTATCCCATTTCTATATCAGTGCCTAAGTGTGTATCCTTACACATAGGGGAGGTCCCTTATCTCCTCATCCTCCCTTGTATCCCTTCATATTGTGTGAGAAAAAAAAAACACCCCCGGAATTCCCAAAAAAATGAAAAGAGGGAATAAAGAGAGGGGTAAACATATCTGGAAACATACTTTTACATATATATCCACACATGGTCACCCCTCCAATATATATCCAATTTCCATATATATGTGTTTATATATCTCTTGCCTTCAAGCCGGAAAAAAAAAAAAAAAGGGGGGGGGGGCCCAATGGGTAGGAAAGCTACCACCTAGACACCATCCTCTATGTACTCTCCCCACTCTCCATAATCTCCAAATAGATCGAGGACTGCTTACATTTTATCCAATTCCCCCATGTACTCTGAAATCTTATTTCCATATCCTCTTGGAAACTTATTAATTCTTCCATTACCCTTGTTTTATCTACCTCCCTCAACCATTCCTTTATTCTTGGGACTTCCTTCAATCTCCAATATTTCAGGATTAATGCTTTCACTGTGTTCAACAGAAATGGGGTAAGAGCCGCTCTATATTTCTTCCTAGGTCCTTCCATTGCATGGAATAAACATTTCCAGGGGTCTAGTTCTAGCTCCTTTCCTTCTATCTGCTTAATCAAACCTAGCACTTCTACCCAGTATGTTTGAATCAGACTACATTGCCACCATATATGGGCATGGTTTCCTTACTCCCCGCATTCCCTCCAACACAAGAGTGAAGCATCATGGTTTATTTTGTACATTTTGGCGGGAACGTAGTACCACTTGGTCAATAATTTATAGTTAATTTATTTTATCCTTGTATCCTTTGAGGTAGAGTTTACATAGTCCATAACCCTTTACCTCAGTGTCTCTGGGACTGCTTGGTTTAGTTCTATCAGGTTGAGTGTTTGGATAAGGGTCTGGTATGGACTTTTGGGGGGAAACCCACACCATTTTTTTTTATTTAGGTGCAGGGCCTGATATGGAATTTGGGGGATCCCCACACATTTCGTTTTTTAATTTTGGTTCAGGGTTCCCCTAATATTCATACCTGACCCAAAGGGCCTGCTAATGGACTGGGGGGAACCCATGCCATTTTTTTTTATGACTTTTATCTGTTATGCTGGGACCTGACAATTCATTATATCCGCGAGTAGTTTTAAATATTTTTTTTTCCTTTAGAAATGTAATTTTGTGCAGGGACTTTTCTAAGCACGGGAAACATGTGCTACTTTACATGCATACTATACACACCCCCAGGTACACAATTTAAAGGAATATTTCACTTTTATTGTTTCACTTTAAGCATTATTAAAATCCAGAAAAAAACGTCTGTTTTTAAAACTTTTTTTGCATTGATACATGTCCCCTGGGGCAAGACCGAGGTCTCCAAACACTTTTTATGACAATGACTTGCATATTAGCCTTTAAAAATAGCACTTTTGATTTTTCAGTGTTTGCATGTTCGAACAAATTTTTTGCCTGTTCGCATGTTCTGCCGCAAACCGAACCAGGGGGAGGGGGGCGGGGGTGTTCGGCTCATCCCTAGTTTTGACATAACTGACATCTTCAACACATTGATCCTACCTATACAGAATATTGGGAGGGGATTCCAATTAATCAGCATGGCCTTGATGTCCTTAACCTCTTGACCACTGGGCACTTAAACCCCCTTCCTAACCAGACCAATTTTCAGCTTTCGGTGCTCTCACAATTTGAATGACAATTACTCAGTCATACAACATTGTGCCCATCTGAAATTTTTGTCCTTTTTTCCCCACAAATAGAGCTTTCTTTTGGTGGTATTTGATCACCTCTGTTTTTTTTATTTTTTGCGCTATAAAAGAAAAAACACAGAAAATTCTGTAAAAAAATAAAAATAAATCTTGTTTCTGTCGGGTAGCGGGTATTGCGGAGTATTGGCGGTATTACAAAGTATTGGGGGTATTGCAGAGTATGGGGGGGGGGTTTGCAGAGTATGGGGGGGTTATTGCAGAGTATGGGGGGTTATTTCAGCGTATGGGGGGGTTATTGCAGTGTATGGGGGGGTTATTGCAGCGTATGGGGGGGTTATTGCAGCGTATGGGGGGGTTATTGCAGCATATGGGGGGGTTATTGCAGAGTATGGGGGGTTATTGCAGAGTATAGGGGGGTTATTGCAGAGTATGGGGGGGTTATTGCAGAGTATGGGGGGTATGGGGGTATTGCAGAGTATGGGGAGGTTATTGCAGAGTATTGATGGTAATGCAGAGTATTGCACAGGGAGGGATGGCTGGATCTGTGACTGCATTTGTCACAGATCCAGCCACAGCAGCTGCTGCTGCCACCCGTCCCCCCCCCCCTCTCCTCTCGCACTGTACCGATCAGTACAGAGAGGAGAGGGAGGAACCGGCGTCATTACATGACGCCGGTTTGTTTACAAGTGATCGCTCCGTCATTTGACGGAGCGATCACGTGGTAAACGGCCGCTATCAGCGGCAATTTACGGCGATCTGTGATGCGCCTGGTCTTCTAGACCCGGCGCTCACAGAAGATTCCGGAAGTGCGCCCCGGAGGGAGCGCGAGTGAAGGATTCTGGGAGGACGTCCCAGGGACGTCCTCCCAGAATAACTCCACCGCGCTGTAGACGTCTTTTGTCTATAGCGCGGTGGTAAAGAGGTTAAACAGGGGAATATAATTGGCTGAGTATAGGAATGAGTACAATGGTGAAAGTTGTATCCCTAGGTAATTGAGAGATGAGGTGCACCAGCGATAAGAGTATGAGTTTTGAAGCAATAGAAGGTCTGCAGGCGATAAATATAGGGATAGGGCTTCTGTTTTAGATGTGTTCGTTTTGTATGCAGATAGAGAGTTAAACTGGGATAGGAGAGCATGCAGGGACGGGAGGGATATATGTAGGTTAGTAAGAGTCAAAAGTTCATTGTCTGCAAATAAAGATTGTTTATATTCCCTGTGACACAGGAGAACCCCTTGGATGTCAGGATGGGATATTATAGCCTCTGCCAGGGGTTCTAGGCATAGAATGAAAAGAAGTGGGGAGAGAGGACAACCTTGTCTAGTGCCATTAGACATTGGAAAGGATTAGGACGTAAAAGAATCCAGTTGGACCTGTGATGAGGGGTTGGAGTAGAGGGTTTTTAGGGCTGAGATAAAGGGACCATGAAGACCAAATGTAGTAAGGGCAGCAAACATGTAGGGCCAACTTAATCTATCAAATACCTTTTGGGCATTAAGGCATAGGATCAAAGCAGGTCTATGTACTCTGTTCAGCATATCAATGAGATCAATAGTGCGCCTAGACTATATAGCCAACCTACAGCGAGGGTGAAGGTGAATGGGATAGTCTCAGGACCTTTTGAGTTGTACAACGGTACGCGACAGGGGTGTCCCCTATCCCCCCTATTATTTGTTCTGGCCTTGGAACCACTGTTGGTGGGGATTAAACAGAATTTAGATATTAGGGAGATTAAGGTAGGCGAGGAGGAACACAAATTAGCGGCCTATGACGACGATATTTAATTTTTTATAACTAATCCCAGCATAACCCTTCCAAACCTAATGAAAGCCCTAAAACAGTATGGAGGGATATCAAACTTTAAAATTAACCTGACTAAATCAGAAACCTTAAATATAAATGAAAATAAACAAGAAGAGTTGTCATATTAAAAATACTTTTCTTTTGTGTGGGGGGAAAAAAAGAGTTAAAGTATTTAGGAGTCAAGATAACAACATCATAGGAGACAATGGGCTTGATTTACTAAAGGCAAATCTACTTTGCACTACAAGTGCACTGCAAGTGCACTTGGAAGTGCAGTCACTTTAGATCTGAGGGAAAGATCTGAAATAAGGGGAAGCTCTGCTGTTTTTATCATCCAATCATGTAAAAGCAAAAATGCTGTTTTTATTTTCCCTTCATGTCCCCCTCAGATCTACAGCGACTGCACTTCCAAGTGCATTTGTAGTGCAATGTGTATTTGCCTTTAGTAAATAAACCCCAATGTATGAACTGAATTTCCTCCTGCTACTGAACGATATTAAATCAGAACTCAACAAAATTGCACCAAGTCAGCTATCATGGATAGGAAGAATCAACATCTTTAAAATGGTAATTTTACCAAAGATTATGTATAAAATGCAAATGCTCCCAATTTCTCTCCCATTGGCATATTTTAAAACACTACAAACCCTGCTACTAAGGTTTATCTGGAGGAGAAAGAAGCCGCGTATTAGCTACTGTATGCCCTGCTGACTAAGGAAAGGGGACAAGGAGGCCTGGGTGCACCTGATCTCAAAAACTATTATAATGCTGTATTACTGTATTACTTTCACAGTGATAGAATGGGCACAAAATAATAAAGAAAAAAAGTGGGTCAAAGGGTAAAGTATTATTAGTAAAGCTACACTAGGGAAAATAATATGGATCCCTGCACAATTAAGAGAATTAAGTGAGGCGACACATAAAGTACTGGCAACCTGGGATTTGATACATAAAAGGGGAAATTGGTTATATAATTCCCCCCTGATACCACTAAAAGACACAAAATATGTCACACCCGGGATGGGAATATTATTTGGTAATTGGATTGCACAGGAAAATGCACAACTAAAAGATATAATGGAAAATGGTAAAAATATCATTTTTGTACTCACCGTAAAATCCTTTTCTCTGAAGTTCATTGACGGATACAGAACTTTAATTCTCAACCTTCGGGTTATATTGCCACCTTCAGGAGAGGGCTAGGCAGAACATGTAAAACAGCAAAACTGCACAGTACCACCCAGGGGGCGGTCCTACTGGCTATAACCCCTCACACTGCACCCAGCAGCTTAATTCGTCAAAAAGCAGTACAAACAGAAAAAGGAGGGGTGGGTGCTGTGTCCATCAATGAACTTGAGAAAAAAGGATTTTACGGTGCGTACAAAAATCCTATTTTCTCTTTCCTTCATTGACGGACACAGCAGTTTAATTTTTGACCCTAGGTAAGTCCCCAAGCAGTGTCAAAAAAACGAGGGGTGGGAACAACAAGCAAAAACTCCACCCAAACAACCAGAGCTCCTCAACGGAGGAGTTGCAACCTTAAACAGCCGCCTGCAAAACCTTGCGGCTGAAAGAAGCATCTGCAGATGCAGTCACATCAACCTTGTAAAATGTAGTGAAAGTGTGAATGGACGACCAGGTCGCCGCCTTTCACACCTGGGAAACGGACGCTTGATGTCGGAAAGCCCAGGAGGCACCAATTGCCCTGGTCGAATGTGCCATAACAGGAAAGGGAGGTGCCTGCCCCTTTAAGGCCCGGTACACACGAGCAAACATGTACGATGAAACCGGTCCGTCGGACCGTTTTCACCGTACATGCCTGCCAGAGGGCTTCTGTACGATGGTTGTACTAACCATCGTACAGAAGTCCGCGCGTAAACAATACGCGGGGCGTGTCTGCGTCGTCGCCGCGACGATGACGTGGCGATGATGCGGAGACGTGGGTGGGCCTGCCATTTAAAGGCTTCCACGCATGCGTCAAAGTCATTCGACGCATGCGAGGGACGGCGGGCGCTCGGACATGTACGGTAGGTCTGTACTGACGACTGTACATGTCCGAGCGGGCAGGATTCCAGCGGACGGTTTTAAAACACGTCCAGGAATATTTGCCCGCTGGGAAAAGGCCCGGCGGGCAAATGTTTGCTGGAATTCGGCCCGCTCGCGCCTACACACGACCGAACATGTATGCTGAAACTGGCCCGCGGACCAGTTTCAGCATACATGTTTGGTCGTGTGTACGGGGCCTAAGGCATAAGCCTGGATCAAGATCTGTCTAATCCACAGAGAAATGGTGGCCGACGAGATCGCCGTGCCCTTCTTTGGACCAGTTACCGACACAAACAGTGAATCCAACCTCTGAAATGGAGCCGTAGCCGACAGATACACCTGCAGTGACAATAGAGAGATCTCCATAATGTTTTCAAACGGCGGTTTCTGAAGTACCGAGAGCACCAGATTTAAATCCCACGGAGGCAGCGGTGGTCGAATCTGAGGGGCCACATGTCGAACCCCCTGCAGAAACGTACTCACCAATGAATGAGCCACCAAGGGACTCTGAAAAAGAAAGCCAAGGCTCATATCTGCCCCTTAATGGTGCTTAGGGCAAGTTTTTGATTCACTCCCTGCTACAAAAACAGAAGAATCCTAGAAACAGAATATGTACGCAGACACCACCTCATCTCCTCACACATAGAGATGTAGGCCTTCCATGTGCGATGATAAATCTTCAGAGAAGATCACTTCCGCTCCTTCATCATAGTGGAGACCACTGACTCCGACAGACCTCGGTCCCTTAGCACCTGACTTTCAACAGCCACGCCGTTAAAGCCAGTGACTGTAAAGCAGGATGAAGTATAGGGCTTGTGACCGAAGGTCCTCTCGCATCAGCAGTTGCCAAGGAACATCCGCCACCATTCGTACTATGTCGGCGTACCAAGGGCGCAGAGGCCAATCTGGGGCAATCAGAATTACCGGAATCCCCTCGGTCTCCACTCTGCAAAGCAGACGAGGGAGAAGTTTTATCGGTAGAAAGGCATAAATCACCCGATAATGCCCCATGGAGCCACCAACGCATCCGCTGCATCTGCCCAGGGATCCTTGGATCCCTAGCCACAAACCTCAGTACCTTCCGATTGAGTCGAGAGGCCTGGAGATCCACATCAGGCATGTCCCATCTCAGGCAAATGTAACGACCATTCCCCTTGGTCCAGCATCTGATAACTTAGGTAGTCTGCCTGCCATTTTTATACCCCCGGAATATACACGGCCGATAGAGCCGACACGCACCGCTCTGCCCACCTCAGGATGTGAGTGACCTCCAATGCTGCAGCAGAGCTCCTTGTTCCTCCTTGATGCTTGACATACGCCACCGCCGTGGTGTTGTCCGACTAGATCCTAACTGGGCGTCCATGCAGCCTTCGTGATCATGTGGAGAGGCACCGCTTGATCGCCCGAAGTTCCAGCACATTGATCGGCAGGCGGGATTCTTCCTGTGTCCAGCGACCCTGTGCCAACTGTATGCCCCAAACTCCCCCCCAACCGGTCAGGCTGGCATCCGTCGTGACTACCTTCAAAATAAAAAGGAAGGAACGACTTCCTGGACCGAAGGGCCGGAGACCTCCGCCACCAGATCAGGGAATCCCTGACTAGCTGGCTCATTTGACAATCCCAAGAGTCCAGAATCAAGCCCAGGTACTCCAGGCGTTGAGTCAGAGCCAACACCGACTTCTGGAGGTTCAGAACCCAACCAAACTCCCAAAGATATAGGTTAAGGAGTCCCAGGGATTCCCCATAAACCCGGAGTCTCCAATGAAAAAATGTGGGCAGGGAGGACTATACCGGTACTCTATGTAAAGGTTCAGAAACCTAAGTAACTCATTTAAAGTAAATTTAAGAAAATGTTTATTCACATATAGACATTAAGACAGAAATAAATAAAATTTTAAAGTAAATTGTAAATTGTATTTATTTCTGTCTTAATGTCTATATGTGAATAAACATTTTCTTAAATTTACTTTAAATTAGTTACTTAGGTTTCTAAACCTTTACATAGAGTACCGGTATAGTCCTCCCTGCCCACATTTTTTCATTGGAGACTCCGGGTTTATGGGGAATCCCTGGGACTCCTTAACCTATATCATAAAACTAGGACGATGGTACACCCCCTATTATATTGTATGCTTTTTTAAAAATAAAAGGTTTAATCATATTCAAACTCCCAAAGAGCCTGACTGGCGTTCGCCACATCCTCCTCTAATTCTGAGGTGGAAGCTGCTCTCAGAAGGAGGCCGTCCAGGTAGCCCACAATTACGATTCCTCGCTGTCTCAGCAAAGCAAGAAGTTTTCATTTAAAATATGTTTAAAGTGTTGATTCTGTAAGTGAGGTGAGATGGAGCTTCCACACCACTTCTTTCTGGCCACTATAGAGGATGATCAATCATGAGAAAACTGTATAGGACTGGAAACCTCAAACCAAACTGTAAGGTATAACATTTATAATAGAAAAAAAATCAAGAACACTCACATTTCCATGGATAAAAAAAGTGCTTGACAAATAATCTTTCATGTAGCAACTAGTAGAACGCAATGGCAACAACGGAGCTTGATCCGACATGTTTAGTCTCAACAGAAAACCCTAGATGATGTCTGTTGAGACGAAAAACATTTGGTTGAGCTCTGTTAGTGCCATTGCATTCTACTTTTGTTCTGAATTTTATTTCAATAATAAATGTTATACCTTAAGATTTTACACTATGTGGAACATTTTGTCTCCTTTGGATATACCGTTTGAGTGGTATAAGGAAGACACTGCCCATCCTTCGGTCTGAGGTTGCCAGTCCTATACAGTTGTCTCATGATTGAGTCATGGAATGGACAAAGGGATCATCCCCTATAGTGGCCAGGAAGAAGCTGTGTGGAAGCTCCATCTCATTGGTGTACTTACACCTCCTGCCTGTGTTGACGCATTGGGCATAAGCCTAACTCGCAGTCCACACATTCCGTTGAAAACATAGAAAATACAGAAATGGAGTCGCAGCTCCACAGAGAAAGTATGCAATGAGTATTTGGATAATTCTCAAAATAAAAAATCAAGCAATATGAAAAAGAGAATGAAACTGGCAATAACCTCGTTTGACATGTCTGAACAATATGAGTGAGCTAAAAGGACCCTGCCGTCCTTTATACTAAAAACACATAAAAAAAAAATAATAATAAATGCAATAGATCTATTAGTAGCAGTAATCATGAATCCTGTGCCGGAGACCAGATCCACACTGAATAGGTAGATCCGAGCGCAATGAAGCCATCAGTTTGTATTTATGAGATCAGAGTAAGCCTGGGAATATTTGAAAATGAACCAGAGTGACCATGTGTCATGAAAACGGTCAACACTTTCGCTCGACTGGGCGACAGTGTCCTCCATCTCACAGATTTCTGAAACTTTGCGTAGCCAATCTGGAATGGTTGGCACTCTAGAGGACTTCCAGGAAAGTGGTATAAGCGATTTTTCTGCATTTAGCAAGTGCCTTGAGAGTGAACGTTTGTATTTTCTGATGGTGAAATCTGTGACATGTAGGATGCAACTGTTCGCATCAAGCTTCAGCTCCGTTCCTGTAATCTGAAAAATAATTTCCTTTACCTTTGACCAAAAAGGCTGCAATCTCGGGTACTGCCACCAAATATGCAGCAATGTGACTTGTTCTCTGTCACAACGCCAGCATGTATCTGAAGTTTGAGGGAACCAAGCGTGAAGCTTCACAGGAGTGGCATTCAAACACGTTAACAGCTTGTAAGCCGTTTCCTGAGTTCTGGTACTGAGAGAACATTTATGAGCGAAAATACAGGCCTTCCGCCATTGTTTATCAGTAAGTGAGACTCCAAGCTCCGCCGACCACCTCTCTCTGAGTCCGCAGTCCTTCATGGTACCGCCTGCCTGAATCCAGCCATAAGCCAATGAGGTTGCCTTGTTCACTGATTCACCTTGTAAGCAAATTGTCTCTAGTTCAGTCAATGGTCTGGTAAAGTCAGTTTTGTTGGGCGCCTGGTTGAGGTAGCTGCGTGATTGAAAGTATGTCCACATAGGTAGGTCAGGGATACCATTGTCTGACCTAAGGGCTGCAAGATCTTTAAACTTATCATCTTCGAAACAATGTTTGGCCAACAGTGGGGTATTCGTGACTGGGAGAAAAAGTGTGTTGTTTCTCATTTCGGGTAAAAAATCTGGGTTGTTATGCAGAGGGATCCAAGGCGAGAAACGCACGGGCGTAGGGCTCAATGTAGGGCTCAATGCGTCTTCCAATTCCACCCAATCTTTAAGTCTAAAATGACAATGCCAGTCTATGATCCTGGTGACGTGTGAAGCTGAATATTAGTGCTTGTAATTAGGTATACCCATCCCTCCTCTTTCCTTGGTCTGAGATAGCAAAGGGAACTTAACTCTGGGACATTTGTGAAATGCATCTGAGATGAATGGAGTGCTTTAACCACTTGCTTACTGGGCACATAAACCCCCTTCGTTCCCAGGTGAAATTTCAGCTTCCGGCACTGCGTCGCTTTAACTGACAATTGTGCGGTCGTGCGACGTGGCTCCCAAACAAAATTGGTGTCCTTTTTTCCCCACAAATAGAGCTTTCTTTTGGTGGTATTTGATCACCTCTGCGGTTTTTATTTTTTGCGCTATAAACAAAAAAAGAGCGACAATTTAAAAAAAATATATTTTTTTTTACTTGTTGCTATAATAAATATCCCAATTTTTTAAAAAAAAAAACTCTTTTTTTTCTCAGTTAAGGCCGATACGTATTTTTCGACGTATTTTTGTAAAAAAAAAAAATCGCAATAAGCGACTGGTTTGCGCAAAAGTTATAGCGCCTACAAAATGGGGAACAGAATTATTATTTTTTTTATTATTATTTTTTTTACTAGTAATGTCGGCGATCTGCGATTTTTATTGGGACTGGGATATTGCGGCGGACGTATCGGACACTTTTGACACAAATTTGGCGCCATTCACATTTATACAGCGATCAGTGCTATAAAAATGCACTAATTACTGTATAAATGTGACTGGCAGGGAAGGGGTTAACACTAGGGGGTGAGGAAGGGGTTAACTGTGTAGCCTGGGTGTGTTCTAACTGTGTGGGGGGAGGGGGGTGACTGGGGGAGGTGACCGATGCTGTGTCTCTATGTACAAGAGACACAGATCGGTCTCCTCTCCTCTGACAGCATGTGGAGCTCTGTGTTTACACACAGAGCTCCACGTCCCTGCTGTCACCTGCCGTGTCACCGACGATCGCGTGTACCCGGCGGCCGCCAGGTACTCGCATCGGGTCTTCGGCGATGCGCCGGGACAGTTTTTACCCGCCGCGTGCCACCTAGTGGCGCGCTGGTAATGCACATAAAAGGCCGTGTTTAAACGGCCACTTAGCACTTGAGAGCCGCGCTGCGGACGTATTTTGTCTATAGCGCGGATCTCAAGTGGTTAAAAAAGCCTTGGGGTAACCTTATGGGTAGATTCCTGAACAAGGACCCTAGGCAGAATAACCATCTTGCAAATCGCTGCCCTCCTAAACCAAGAAAAGTATCGTGGGTGCCAGTTTTGGAGATCTAAATAAATCAGTTTTAGTAAAGGTATAAAATTGTGCTTGTACAGTTGATGAAGACTGGGGGTCAGC
The DNA here is from genome assembly GCF_905171775.1 of Rana temporaria. Taxonomy (NCBI): domain Eukaryota; kingdom Metazoa; phylum Chordata; class Amphibia; order Anura; family Ranidae; genus Rana; species Rana temporaria. The sequence continues at coordinate 286,525,840 of NC_053491.1, read as the reverse complement.
CAGATCCCCAGATAGTGAAGGGCTGAATCCACCCACTTAAATGGGCATAACAACTTTACGTGGTCAAGGGAATCAGCTGGGACAAAGATGTTTATAGCCTCTGATTTAGAGAGGTTAATTTTTAGATTAGATATTTGGCCATACAATGAAAACTCTTTCAACAGGGAGGGAAGCAAAGTTTGTTTGTTTGTGTTACGAAAAATAGCAGGTCATCTGCGTAGGCTGCTACTTTATATTCCTTATTGGCTACTTCAAAACCCTTGATCGAATCATCCACCTTAATTCGTCTGATAAAGGGTTCCAGTGTTAGAATAAACAAAAGGGGAGAGAGGGGACCCCTGTCTCGTTCCGTTAGCAATTTTAACCGTATCTGATAAGGTACCATTAATTTTAAGCCGTGTGGAGGGGTTTGTATACAGAGAGGAGATCCAAGCCATCATATGCATTCCCAAGCCAATAAACCTACATGTCTCCAGCATAAAGTCCCAGCCCAGGCCACTCGATCAAAGGCCTTTTCCGCGTCCCTGGACAGGAGAAGACCCTCAATGCTACCCGAACCAGCAGCATGGATTAAGTTGAGCGCTTTAAATACGTTATCTCGTGTCTCTCTTCCAGGCATGAAACCAGCCTGCTCAGGACCTATTAAGGTGAGAAGCAGTGGCTTCAGCCTATTGGCGTGATCTTTGATATGAGCTTTACATCCAAGTTCAGTAGAGAAATTGGCCTGTAACTAGCGCAGTCTGTAAGTTCCTTATTTGGCTTGGGAAGGATTGTTATGTGTGCCGAAAGAATGGTAGGCGGTATCTCTCTGGGCTTCAACATAGAATTCAATGTATCTAGCAGCGGCCCAAGCAGAGTAGCCTGAAAGGTCTTATAAAAAAATGGCCGAAAAAACGTCTGGGCCAGGGCTCTTTCCCTGTTTGAGATCTTTGATAGCCTGTTGGAGTTATATCGCTTCAAAGGGCCTGTCTAATAAGTCAACATCTTGAGTCGACAGGGTTGGTAAGTTAGACTCTTGTAGGTAATTATGGATGATATGGCATCTCTCCTCCTGGGAGTGATTTGGTCTATTCTGCTGGGGGAGGTTATAAAGAGAAGAGTAAAAATCATGAAATATTTGTGCTATCTTAGTAGTGGATACCTCGACCTTCCCCTTTTTTGATTTTATGCCTAGTATATTTTGGTTTGCGCGAGTGGCTCGGAGCGCTCTCGCAAGAAATCTTCCCGTTTTATCTCCATGCTCTTATTAGACCTTTTTTGAAAAAAATAGAAAGCGTTTGGCCCTAGTGTCAATTATTAGTTGGAGAGCCTTCCTTGTCTCCAAGAGCTCAAGGGAGGATAGTTCAGAAAGCGATTGCTTGTGTTTTGATTCTAATAGGTGAATTTTTCTCGAAAAATGCTTGATCTCCAGTTCTCTCTCCTTTTTGCGACGGGCTCCTAACTTGATGAGAACACCCCTAATAGTGCATTTGTGGGCTTCCCAGACTACCATAGGGTCCATACCTGGCGTAGTGTTGAGAGTGAAATAATCTTTGAGTGCAGTGTCTATTTGTGGCAACAATTCAGGGTCTGTGAGTAGGGACAAGTTCAACCTCCATGTGTTAGGTCTGGAGGAAGGCGTGCTCAAAGTCAAAGTCAAAGAGACTGGGGCATGTTCAGAAAGTGACTGAATCCCTATATGGGTTCCAGAGACCTTGTCTAAGTCTCCCTGAGAGATAAAGAGGTAATCTATCCTAGAATAACGGCAGTGAGGAATTGAGTAAAAAGTGAAATCCTTATTATCCGGATGGAGAAAGCACCAAGTATCTATCAACTGAAGAGACTGCAATTGAAGCTTGATGCTCCTAAGAATTCTGTAAGTATTATACATTTTGCCAGTGGACGTGTCTGTAAGGGTATTTAGAGGCACATGAAAATCACCTCCCAGAATTAAGCAGCTCGAAGTAAAGACTTTAAGTACTTCTATCAAAGTCTGCAGAAGGTCAAATGAGAAGTGTTAGGAAAGTACACATTGGCCAATGTGATGGGAGTGCCATAACAAGTCCCTTTCAAGAGGATGTACCTGCCATCAGGATCTATAAGCTTTTCTGTAAGATTAAAGGAAGCATCCCTACTGATAAGTATGGAGACACCCTTAGACTTAGCAAGGTCATTAGTTGCGTGATGAACTTGTGTGAAATATGAGTCAGTCAGTCTGGGAATCTGTTGGGTCTTTAACCACTTAAGCCCCGGACCATATTGCTGCCTAAAGACCCAAGGGGTTTTTACAGTTCGGGAATGTGTCGCTTTAACAGACAATTGCGCGGTCGTGCGACGTGGCTCCCAAACAAAATTGGCGTCCTTTTTTCCCCACAAATAGAGCTTTCTTTTGGTGGTATTTGATCACCTCTGCGGTTTTTATTTTTTGCGCTATAAACAAAAATAGAGCGACAATTTTGAAAAAAATGCAATATTTTTTACTTTTTGCTGTAATAAATATCCCCCAAAAACATATATAAAAACATTTTTTTCCTCAGTTTAGGCCGATACGTATTCTTCTACCTATTTTTAGTAAAAAAAATCGCAATAAGCGTTTATCGATTGGTTTGCGCAAAATTTATAGCGTTTACAAAATAGGGGATAGTTTTATTGCATTTTTATTAATTTTTTTTTTTTTACTACTAATGGCGGCGATCAGCGATTTTTTTCGTGACTGCGACATTATGGCGGACACTTCGGACAATTTTGACACATTTTTGGGACCATTGTCATTTTCACAGCAAAAAATGCATTTAAATTGCATTCTTTATTGTGAAAATGACAGTTGCAGTTTGGGAGTTAACCACAGGTGGCGCTGTAGGAGTTAGGGTGCACCTAGTATGTGTTTACAACTGTTGGGGGGTGTGGCTGTAAGAATGACGTCATCGATCGTGTCTTCCCTATAAAGGGAATGACGCGATCGATGCGCCGACACAGTGAAGCACGGGGAAGCCGTGTTTACACACGGCTCTCCCCGTTCTTCAGCTCCGGGGAGCGATCGCGACGGAGCGGCTATAAACAAATAGCCGCGCCGTGGTCCCGGATCGCTCCCCGAGCGGACCCGACCTCCGCATGTAGCGGGGGGGGTCCCGATCGGACCCCCCACCCGCTAATAGGCGAGGACGTACATGTACGCCCATGTGCCTGTACGTGCCATATTGTGGACGTATATGTACATGCGGGGGTCGGGAACTGGTTAAATGAGTCTTCTGCAAGAAGACAAAGTGTGGCTTACCTTTCTTTAGTTCTTTCAGGAGAGCTGTACGCTTTTTTAGGTATATTTAAGCCCCGAACGTTGTGGGAAATCACCATGGGGTGATTACCCAGGGATGAGTAGGCCATGGTGCGGACTCAGAGGTGGGCGGCGGATCAGTATCTAGAGGTGGAACTCACAAAAAATAAGTCAATAGTTCACACACAATCTATTGCAAAAAGAGAGAAAAAAAGGGGAATAGATGGAGCGAGGCAAGAAATGAAAGGAAATTATAGAGAAAGAAAAAGATAAGGTTAGTACAAGATATTATAATCTTGTTGGGACACAAAAAGTTCCCAAAGTGTATAAATTAGTGGTCTCTGCAGGACCAAGACTTTCTGCAGGAGCACTTTAGGGGGAAGTGAGCTTTAGCTGTCCTGTACAAGTACAATCAGTGAAACTATAAAAGAGTAACAAATCACTGCATGGACCCGGACAGGCCGCAGCCTATTCTAAAACAAATAACAGTTGAAAGGATCATATCTGCACCCAAGGTGTCCTAACAACACCTGTAACCGTAAATTGGCTAAGGCACTAGCAGAAAAGTATCTTATTGCAGTGAAAAAAAACCTGCAACGACTGAGAACAGGAGATCCATCACTAAAACCAAGTAGAACTCCCTATTCTCACTGGGCAATACAGACAACAGTTGTGCTGAAAATACATTCTAAACAAACATAAACACAACCAATAACATATCAGTGGTGACAGGCCTCAAACAACGTGGAAGGGCAGAGCTCGCAGCGTAACCATAGTTCCTTTACTTATTTACTCAGCTTCCGCAAGCCGACTGATGAAAAACTCAGCCCAGTTTTTAGCTGTGTGTACAACAAGAAGTAAAGGTGTCATCCTTCTGGAAAAAAAGTGGACAGGGTTCAGGCTCCTGTGGGTGAAGAAAAAAAAAGGAGAAAAAATGGAAAAAATAAAAAAGAAGGAGGGGAGGGGGTAAACAAGGTGATTATGCGTATACCTCATTGTAAAACCCAAACATCTTATGAATTGCACAGGGTGCTATAGTTTCTAATAGAAAATCCTGCGGGTATTGCATCAGTCAGCACATCAAGAGTGGAGAACCCCTCTCCCTTCTCCTCACTGCCCCAGAAAAGTCAAAAGATCGTGCATTATTTTGGTACCAAAACTGATTAGGAGCAGTCTGACTCTGTATCCGTGAGAGACCAGAGCAGAGTTGAGATGAAAAAATAAATTAAAATCAAATAAAGCAAACCAAAATAAAATTAAACAAAGTGCGATGAAATAAAGGAAAAAAGTCACCCACAATCCGGGATTGTAACCAGTTCTCCTGGAGCTATCCTCATATGTCCTCCCCCCCCTCTGGACGGATGAGGACCATAATGCGGCGTTCCCGCCTGCGATCCACCAGCACGGGGGGACTTTGTGTTTGTCCGGTGAGGTGAACGGAGAGCCCGGTTGGAGTCTGTCCACTGTGGGCAGGAGAAATTCTTGGTACCAATCTGGTAGTTCCACCTGATCCAACTGAAGAGCCTGACAGAACTCAGGGAGGTCATCCTGCGAGCGTAGGACATGTTGTTTCCCATTATAAGTAACCAGCAAAGTAAACAGAATCGCCATGTGTAACGCAGATCCTTCTCTCTCAATTTCTCCAGCAGGGGTCTTAGGGCTCTGCAATTTTTTTAAGTAATCTTGGACAAGTCATGGAAGAGCATAATAGTTTCGCCATTAAAAATTATCTGGTCATTCCTGCGTGCCTTCCTCATAATGTCCTCTTTCAGTGAAAACATTTTGCAGACAGCAAATTATATCTCTAGGAGGCATGTTATCTGGGCCTTTAGCTCTGAGAGCTCTGTGGGCTTGCACAAATTCAATGGCAGTGTCCTCTGGCCGCTCTAGGAGGCTATTAAACACCCTCTCCAGGGCTGGAGTGATTTGGTCTGCTACCACTGACTCGGGGATCCCTCGTACCCTAATATTGTTCCTCCTTCCCCTATTGTCCAAATCCTCGAGATGTCTGTTAATCTCGATAAAGTGCTGGGATTGGGAACATGTCACTCTCTCCAGTTTCAGTATGGCCTTCCTGCAGCTTCCACAGTGGCCATTTTGTCAGTGAGCACTAATAGGCTGGATTTGAGGTCAGTGATGGCCGCAGAGAAGGTTGCCTTGATGTCGGCAGCGAAGCCTGACATGCCGGCATATGTGAAGGGGAGATCAGGGTGAGGGAGTCCCCTACCGCTATCCTCGGCCGTCGACTGCGAGTCCTCGCTAAAATCCTCCTCAACATACGGCGTTGCCATCTTGCCTTCAGACAAGCTCCCCCGGGCTGCCAGCGGATTCCTAAAAAGGTCCAATATGTTCTGCCCCTGATAAGCTGTGGATAGCCTCCGGGATCTTGTGCGGGGTGTGCCGTAGTGCTTTTTGCTCATTATTGGGCGGGTTGGGTGCAGAACGATGGGCTAAGGCTGCGGCTCTTTCAGAGCTCCCGGGTTAGACGTCCATCTCCCCGCACGCCAAGCCACGCCCCCCTGGATTACTTATTTTAACAGTAATTTTATTGTTATCACAGAAAATATAAATATCCCCTGTGATAGCAATAGGCAGTGGCAAGTAGTCTTTACTGAGAGATCATTTTTTTCCTCTGCCCTTTAAAGCCTCGGATTATACCAAGATCAGTATGAATGCTTTGTCCAAACCACTAAGACAAGCCATACATGGTTCAAATTTCGGCCGGTTCAGCAGGCACCGGGCAAGAGCCAAACCGTTATTGAACAGGCTAGCAATAATCGCTGTCTTCTCCCAGCAGGGACGGACAATTTCTCATCAGTAGGATTCCCCAAATGTTATGACAGTTGTAGTGAACACTGGCAATTGCAAAAATATATTATTTGTGGAAGTAATCAGATTAGTGGGAACAACAGGACAATGCACACTGGGCCTGTAACAAGTAAAGCTTCTGAACACCTATAGATGAAGCACACAAAAAATAGACTGGAATGCTTTTATATTTGGCATATGTCTGAAGGAAACACCCTTTCTAATTGGCTATGAAAAAGTTTGTCAAGCAAAGATGAGGATGAGGATGAGTATATGTTGTTTTTACAAACCAGATGAAACTGTATTAGCTTGCTACATGCAATAGTTCTATGTCTATTTCACTTTGTGGCCCAGTTTCCACAAATCAGCCTAGTGCTGAAGTGTGAATTTCTGCTGGTGCTTACTCACAGCCAAGTCAATCAGCTCCATAGATTAAAAAGATGAGAGGGTCATCCTAACATGTAACATAATAATGTGGGAAGTGTGTTCATGTAAAATCAACTAAGACCTAGACGTTGACAGGTTAGTAGTTAGTAGTTAATTTAAAAAGAAAGAAAAAAAAGGGCATTTACTTTAATTCATAAACAAAATAAGTTTACCATACCCCTCAAATGACCATGTGGAGTCAAAACATTACTGCCAAGTGTTCAACTGTAAATAAGGTCATAGTAAAAGGAAAAACATTAGTTTGCTTGGATCCCAATTTTTTTATTTAGAAATGTTAGTAGATATTAGAGAAACTGGAGGCTAATGTACTGAAAAGGTCTTAAGTAGATTTGAGACTTTCAGAAATACTAGAGTCTTTTAGCCATTTTAAAGGTGTAAGCATTTTCTACCCACTTTCCAACTCACTTCGTAAGAGAGAATAATTGTATCCACTAGACAGTAATTAGAATTTGTCAGTCATATCCTTTTGGTTTCCCCAAATTTTGTGGTGACTTGTCAGTCAGTTCCCTTGTGATATTTTTTCTTAGGCAATGAGAAAAAATAGTTTGACACATTTTAATAAAGTAGTACTTTCTTTGCTCTCTGATCTCTCTTCTATCATTTTACAGAAGGCAAAGTCTGTCTGCCCTTTGACATGATTTCCTCAGGAAGAAGGAACTCATTACTTCTTTCTTGTTAAAAAATGTAATTGACGTGACAGCCCTATAAGGATACATCATTGTCTCAGGAAACTTCCTTTTACATAAACTCAATCTGCAAGCTCAGCGATCAGCAAAGGCCATATACAAAGCAAAGGAAATGTGGGCCAAGCTGAAATATGCCTCAGTTACATACATATTCACAGTACCCACAATTTCCATTGAGATCTGTTGTTAATCTTGGTTTTCAAAAATGATAAACTGAAATAATAGGACAAACTATTTTTTATCTCTAAAATGTAACAATTATGTACACATTCTGATATCTATATTTTGTATATAAATATATATATATATATATATATATATATATATATATATATATATATATATATATATATATATATATATATATATATATATATATATATATATATATTAATGTATATGGCATGTACCTAGTACAACTTTAGGGTAACTGTGTACACCCCAGACACAGGCACTCACGTCCACTGGGACCTCTCCCACAAGTAAACCTCATATAGATGAGCCACACATTGCTGTTTCCAGAAAGTTAAAAACAAACTAATTGCTCAAGCACTACAGAGAAAGCTCCACTCAGCCACTCTTCTGATGCATTTCAGCCCTACTGACATAATCATAGCATGGCATGGCATTCTTATTTGTTACAGCAAACATGCTTCTTAGTTTCTCCTTTTTCTGTCCACAGCACCACTCTACAATTGCAGACCCCATGTTTACCATTTCTTCTGGACTGGCATCTCCTGTTATCGTAAGTTGCCACTAATTGATAATGCAATTCTCTTGTGTGTGTGATGGAGTTGCATTGTCCTGGCACTCAGCTGGACTCTTTCATAGATGCCAAGGGTGTACAATGTATTGTGAAAGTGCTGCAGGGGCATCATACAATAAAACAAAGTGCTAAAAAGGCAGTTGAAACACACAAAGTCTTTTTTGGCCAAAAAACTCTCTTATTGCTAGCACTTTCATTTATTATTATTTATTTTTTGGGGGGGGGGGAGGAGGCAGGCCATATCTAATTAGACATGTCTGTAACAGAAAAATATGTTTAGTTTTGTTTCGGATAGATTCACTGTGTTACTAATTTAGTTTTATTGATTTATTTTGGAATTTTTCGTTTTTTTTTATTTATTCATTTTCTAAATGAATTCCACATTTTTGAAACAATTCAGATTTGGAATGATGGAAAAATGATTGACCAATCTGAATTCTGTGTGAAGAATAGCTGGGTGTTAAGGAGCGGACCGAGAAGCTGGCCGATGTGTCCTTAACAATCGATGATTCATCAGCTATCAACGGATTTCCTCTCAGACATCTGAATGTAAACAAAATAATTGCCGGCAATAAAAAATTCTGAAGAAAAACAGCATGGGGTAGTGTTGCCACCCCCCCTCCAAGCAAAGTTTACTGGCAGGATGCCAAAATTTACAAACGGCACCAGTTTTTTAGTGGCAAATTTACTGTCAGAACCACATTTTTTACTGGCACTGGAAAAAAGTACCTAAAATTACAGTTTTCAGTGCCAAACATCAGTATTTAAACGATAAGCATATAGCTAGTGCTATTAGCAATGTGCAGGTAAATATGCAGCGCTACATATATTAAAGTCTATTGTGGAAAAAACACTAAACAGTATACACCCAACTGGGTGTGATAGTGAAAAAAATGATAATCAGTCCACACGTGAAATGATAATCAAGTCACACAAAAAATCCAATGTAATAAAAGTGTCCATCATGAGTGGATGTACATAACACAGTAGAGACGTCATGAGATTAAATAGACCATTCAAGTGACAATTCTTCAAGCCAAAGGTATGGATAAAGTACACTTACCAGAACTGTTGGACCCGATAATGGATTGATCGAGCATGCAGTATCCCAACTGGCTAGTGAACCAAACTGTAAGCGGAAATCCTGAAGAGTATAGAGTATGCCTCACTGGTATGCGGATGGTGTCAACCAGGGGAAAAAAAACAATGGGCCCAATATTCCTCAGCTGAAGATTGATCCAGTGCTAATATCCCAACCATATGAGTGGCTAGGACATCAATAGAAATCCACAAGACATCTCGGTTCTGGTGAATAAGACCCCTTTCAAGGGTGATAGGGACCAACTGGAGAGACTCAAAAAGCTTTCATCCACAAAACATGAAAAGAAAGAAAAAATAGGTTCTCCAATGGTGCAGGTCAAAAGGGTAGGTTTTAATAAATAAAAACTGACATACAGGATAAAAGTGATCACAGTTAAATAAAAAAGGGGGACAATATGGGGATCGGTGTACCTGATCTGATGCGTTTCATTCCAAATAGGACTTCTACTGGGGCATCTGCCGCAGTAGAAGTTCTATTTGGAATGAAACGCATCCTATTTGGAGTGAAAACTCTTTTCAAATTTTTGTTACATTCCTATGCAGCTGCTCCCATATTTCCTCTTTTTGGTTTGCTTGTGTTTTTTTGACACAGCACAATTATTATTCACAATTATATTAGCAATGGCCCAGATTCAGGTAGATTTGCCCATTACTTACACATGAGCTGCTCAGCTGAATTTCTCTGCGCTGGGGCAATTTTGCCAAATTGCCACCTGATTCAGGAATCGTTTGTTCATTTAATTTGCTCCTGTTTAAGGCAAAGCTGAGGGTGCAAGGCCGCGCAAGTGAAAGTGGGTGTGTCCCTATGTAAATGAGCATTTTTCGGCTCAGCAACATAAAGAACTCCTATATGGTGCCCAGCGGGCAAACACCACCGTTGCCCAAAGGAGGGCTATCTATGAAGCCATAGCCCTGGACATCAATGCCCTGGGTAATGAAGATCGTTCCTGGGATGACATCCAGAAAAAACTGAATGATATGAGGCGCAGGGTCCGGGATAAACTGGCTCTTATCCGAAAACATACCGGTGGCACGGGAGGTGGACCACGATGTAAGATCCGCCTAAATCATGAGGAGGAGCTTATTGCCCAAACTTTTGTGCAGGAGCAGGTGGAGGGACTTGCAGGGTACGACTCCACTGTTGGGAACTTGGGGACTGGTAAGTTATTTTTGTTTCATATCTGCTGTGCATCATGGGAGGGGGTAGAAGTGAACATATTTGTGGGTAGAAGTGAAGATGGAACTATTATTTTTGTTTCATATCTGCTGTGCATCATGGGAGGGGGTAGAAGTGAACATATTTGTGGGTAGAAGTGAACATGGAACTATTATTTTTGTTTCATATCTGCATCATGGGAGGGGGTAGAAGTGAACATGTGAGCAGTGTGTTGCACCAGCAAAATCTTTCGTTTTGGTGTCATCCACAGGTGGTGATGAGGATGATGAAGCTGGGCCGTCTTCGGCTGCGGGGCGACCCACGCCATCCATACCTGAGCCAGGGGTCCAGTCAGGCCCCATGGACATTATGGCAATGCTGGTCCAGGAGGAGATCCTACCGGGGCCAAGTATGGTGGAGGAAGTGGTTTTGGAGGAGGATTCCTTTTTCCTCATCCAGGAGGACTCTGGCTCCCTCCAGGAGGATACCACCATCCCTGATCAACCCACCACCCCCCCGGCCAGCACGTCATCCCCCTCCAGGGCAAGCCCCTCAATTGTGGACCCCTCCCCTTCTCCCTCTGTCCGTGCCCGAGCCTCTCCTCCCAGGAAGGCTCTGTCCAAAACCAGGCATATATCCTCCAGCCTCCGTGACGGTCTGCTGGAGGAGCAGGCCCTGCAGACCCGCCATATAGGGGCCATGGTGGGAGATGTTAGACGTCTGGCGGACAGCATGGCATCCACCTCCACCTCTGTGCAGCATGCCCTCACCCTGCATGCAGACCGGGACAAACATGTCTCACAGAGCCTGGCTGAAATAAGTGGCAACTCCAAGGCCATAGTCACCTGCTTGGTGGCTCAGGAGAACGCCCCCGCTTTATTAAGCAGGATGGCAGCTGCGGTGGAGGCCAACACCGCTGCTGTGCAGGCCAACACCGCTGCAGTGCGGGAGGAGGGGAGAGTTACCCGCCGTCATCAGCGGAACACCACCACCCGCCAAATGCGGATGTTGGCCCAGACCAACACCATCCTCGCCCGCCTGGCCAACGCCATGGAGGACATGCAGCCACCACCTGTGAGGAGTCTGGAAGTAGGGGTTGATGCTCCTCCCCCCCTCCATCCCCACCCCATGCCTCCTCCGCACCACGGAGATTGAGGAGCCAGAGCCGGGGCACCCTTGGCCCAAAGAAGAAATCAAAAAAATGATATAATTTGAACAATTATTATATGCTCAGAATATGAGTTTTATTTTTTTGTTAGATGCTCAGAATATGAGCTTTTATATTTATTTGTAGTCCCTACACACGGTGAGGAGTGTATACTACAGTGTGACTGGTGTGTGAATGGGGGGGGGGGTGGCACTCCTGCTGGAAAAGGGGTGTCACCCTCTGCCTTGTGAAAGGTGTATGAATGGACAGCAACATAATTGGAGCCTTGACGCGGCGTTGCTGCTCCCTAATACCATGGGGTATTGTTGGGGCTAATCCAATTTGGGGTGCATGTGTCGTGTGTGTGCTAGGGACTACAGTGGTGTGCATACATGCATTATACTTGTGACAAGATCAGGGTGTGTTTAATGTGCAAAGAGACGTTCCCTCAGAAGATCCGGTAGTGTTTATTGGGGGGGGGGTTGCGTGGTTCGGGGGTAAGGTCATTGCGTAGCTCAATGTGCATGCCCCTTCTCTCAGCAAAATTGTGGAGAATACAACATGCCCCGACGATTTGGCACACAAAGTTGGGTGAATACAACAGGGTCCCCCCTGATTTATCCAGACATCTGAATCGAGATTTAAGGATGCCAAATGTGCGCTCCACCACCGCACGGGTACGTGCATGGGCTTCGTTAAATCTTTCCTCTCCTGGTGTTTGAGGGTTACGAAATGGGGTCATCATGTGAGGTCCCAGGGCATATGCAGAGTCACCTGGAAGGGAAAAGACAGGAGGATGTTAGTCGTGCATGTGCCCCTTGTGATGTCTGCATCATGGGGGGGGGGGGGCAGTCATACCTGACACCCATGTCACTCACCAATCAGTCAGCTGTCTCCATACATGTTCTGGTCAAACTCGGTTGGGATGGGGCTGTGTCGGTAAATAAAACTGTCATGGCTTGACCCTGGGTGTTTGGCACGGACATACCATATGAGGCCATGTGCATCCACAATCACCTGCACATTTATCGAATGCCAATGCTTCCTGTTGCAGTAGATATGCTCGAGGAGCCGGGGGGGGGCGTAGTGCCACATGGGTACAATCTATTGCACCCACAGTGCGTGGGAATCTGGCTATTTCATAAAAATCACTGATTGCCTTCTGCCGCAGGTCAGCCGTGGTTGGTTTGATAAATTGTGTGCCCATGCATCTGAGTATTGCAGGGATCACTTGGTGCACACACCTGCTCATGCTGGATTGGGACATCCCCGCCACCATTCCACCTGTGTGCTGAAATGAGCCACTTGCCAAAAAATGAAGGGTTGCCACTACCTTCACCAGTGGCTGCACTGCCTGTCCCCGATGGGTTGGGCTGCTGATGTCATCCTGCAGGATTGTTACCAACTCAAGGATAACTTCAGGGCTGAAGCGAAACATGCGATACACCTCATTATCACTCATCTCAAAAAGGTTGTAGCGCCCTCTGTAAATCCTCTCCCGTGCCCTCCTACGAGTCGGCTCAGTCAATAGAATATCAAGAACCATAGCTGCCCCTGGCATGTTGGTGCACAGATGTGAGGTCCCGAAAATGTGGGTGCTCTGCTTGTTCAGCTCGTCTGTCTAGGTGCTGCTGAAGTTGCGCGCTCCTGCAGATGACATTTGGCCATCTTTTGCTAACTTGCCCCTGCTTTTAGCAGGAGCAAGTTTGCCCGGGGAAAAAAGCTTGCGCGCTTCCAGCGCAAGATGCGCATCACACGCGCATGTTTCTGAATCATCGGCAGTACCTAATTTGCATATTCGCTGAGGGAATTCCATGAAGGCGCAACTTACACCCCGCGCAAAATTGCGCAATAATTGCGCCGGAGCAGCGAGGCTGCGTGCGCGGGAAAATGGCAGAATTTCAGGCTTAACTGGTTTACAGAATCAGCCGCAAATTTGCCTGGGAGCAAATCAGTACTTGCGCGGCGCAAATCACACTTGCACCCGCGCAAGTGCTTCTTGAATCTGGGCCAATGTGTTTAAGTTGAACAAAAGTAAAAAAACACATTTCTTCATTGACATGAAAGTTAGGTTACTATAACCCAGCCAGCACAGAGTTCCCCCTTACATCAGAGTCTGTAGTATTCCCCCTTACAGTGAAAAGGAACTCTTATGTAAAGGGAAACGCTGCAGATCATGAGCTAAGGCGGAACTCTGATGTAGAGGGGGGCTCTGGTGACCAGAGACCACCTTATATCAGAGTCCACTGCTTTCTCTTTACATCAGAGTTCCCACTTAATCCTGCAGACTGATGTAATGGGGAACTCCAGGAACTCTGATGTGGGGGGGGCTCTGGTGACTAGAGACCACCTTCCGTAGAGTAAATACGCTAAGGCAAGGGGGAGTCATTAATATAGGAAGGGGGAACCTTTTATATCAGTGCCCCCTTACATTCTTTTATTCACTCCCCCCTTACATCAGCAACCCCCTGCCCCTCAGACTGGCCTGTCGGTGCTGTCACTGACCTTCTCTCAGGTGCCCTGTGCAAGGCTCAGTCAGACAGCTCCAGCGTGGCTGCTCTGGTTTTATCCTATAGTCTCCTCATGCCTGACTACTCCCGTGACCCCCATCCCGGCGGCGCTATCACTCTTGAATCCTCTCCAGACTCCCCCTCAGAGACTGTGAACACGATACAGGAGATGGTTAGAGGCTGTAGACACGATAGAGGAGATGGTTAGAGGCTGGTGGACATGATACAGGAGATGGTCAGAAGCTGGCGGACACGATATAGGAGATGATCAGAGACTGCAGACATAGTACAGGAGATGGTCAGAGACTGCAGACATAGTACAGGAGATGATCAGAGACTGCAGACATAGTACAGGAGATGATCAGAGGCTAGCGAACATGGTACAGGAGATGGTCAGAAGCTGGCGGACACGATATAGGAGATGATCAGAGACTGCAGACATAGTACAGGAGATGGTCAGAGACTGCAGACATAGTACAGGAGATGATCAGAGGCTAGCGAACATGGTACAGGAGATGGTCAGAGGCTGGCGGACATGGTACAGGAGATGGACAGAGGCTGGCGGACATGGTACAGGAGATAGTCAGAGGCTGGCGGAGATGGTACAGAAGATGGTCAGAGGCTGGTGGACATGGTAGTTTCCTCCTCTGTTCCCCTTCATATTAAATTTACCACCATACTTCTCTACATCAGTGTCCTTCCCTCTATTTGCCCTTTTGTGCTGCTGCAGTGCACCATCCATGCAGTCCATCTCCACCATCAGGAGATGGTTAGAGGCTGTAGACACGATAGAGGAGATGGTTAGAGGCTGGTGGACATGATACAGGAGATGGTCAGAAGCTGGCGGACACGATATAGGAGATGATCAGAGACTGCAGACATAGTACAGGAGATGGTCAGAGACTGCAGACATAGTACAGGAGATGATCAGAGGCTAGCGAACATGGTACAGGAGATGGTCAGAGGCTGGCGGACATGGTACAGGAGATGGACAGAGGCTGGCGGACATGGTACAGGAGATAGTCAGAGGCTGGCGGAGATGGTACAGAAGATGGTCAGAGGCTGGTGGACATGGTAGTTTCCTCCTCTGTTCCCCTTCATATTAAATTTACCACCATACTTCTCTACATCAGTGTCCTTCCCTCTATTTGCCCTTTTGTGCTGCTGCAGTGCACCATCCATGCAGTCCATCTCCACCATCAGCGTGCCCTGGGAAGAGATTTTTGACAGCGGCATGCCTGACTAAAGCCCCATACACACTATCAGTTTTCCTGCAGGTTTTTCTCTTCTGGTTTACCAAAACCATTTTTTTTTTTTTTTCTTATCAAAATTTTTATTAATTTTTCAACATTTCCATTTAACAATATATTACAATATATCACACCATTATACAATAAACATCCTTATCAGTATCCCATCCCCCCCCCCCCCTCAAAACACCAAAAAAAAAAATGTTGTGACCCCTTAGATATGAGGCTTCTAAAAAGCCATTAACCCCTCTATAACTTATCACATATTATTCCTTATTACCCCATCACCTTCCCCTAAAAACACTTTTTAAAATCTGAGGCCTCTAAAAAGCCATAAGGCCGCTAATAACTTACCCCCCCCCCCTTTTTTTATATCCCCCCTTCCTCCCTTCCCTATTCCACACACACAAACCCAGAAAAAAAATATTATATAATAAATCCCCACCCCACCCTCAGTGCCCCCCTCTCTTAAACCTATACAGGTGGGGGTTAGGGGCAGTGCCGCACGGGAATTCAAATTGAGAGCCAAGAAAAAGAAAAACAACTACCAAACAAGTTAGTCTCCACCCCCCCTCTCCCCCATGGGCTTTCCACTTACGTTTTCCTGCAGCTCCTTAAATTATTCAATCTCTAGCGAGCGTTGTTCCCATTCTGACCATATTTCTCTAAACGTTTCCTTTACCAAAACCATCTAATACGAGGTCAAACCTCAAGAGTTTCAATTTGTATGCAATCAGGCAGGCCCTTGCACTACATGGTTTTGGTGAACCTGAAGTTGGTCACTGTCTATCTCCCCCCCACTCGAGTGAGCACACCAAACTGATTAGCAGACCACCACTGCCCCCCGACCTCTTTGTGCAAGCTGCACAGTCAGCCAGACAGCCACTCACCGTACGACACCGACGAGGGCACTCTGTTTCTGTACTGGCTTGTGGCTGGGCAGGTTACAGGCTCAAGAAAACTGGAACTGCCAGCAGGGGTCTGACTCCGCTGCATTCTGCTTCAAGCCTGCTGTGCTGTCTGCTCTGTCCACTCCACGAGAGGAGTCACTCTGCTTCGTCCATCCACCCTCAGCTCATCCTTTTTTTTTAAGTCTGGCGGGCCACGGGCGGTTCCGGAAGTGTGGCTGACATCATCATCGGCGGACAGAGGCAGCACTCATGGAGGATCGGATCTTCTCAGCGGTTTCCGCCAACTGCGCATGCGCAGTTCTGACCCGCCACTTGCAACCATTTTTTACTGGCACTGATTACGTGCTACGGACATTTACGGACAGGTGAAAAGTGCCCTCTTTTTATGGGCTGCCCTTAAATCTATGGGCGGTTGGCAACACTGGCATGGGGTCCCCCCCCAATCTATACCAGGCCCTTCGGGTCTGGTATGGATTCCAAGGGGAACCCCATGCCAAAATAAAAAAATGGTATGGGTTTCCCAAAAATCCATATCAGTGATCTCAGCAGATAACTGATAAAAAGGGAAAAAAGAAGGAAATGGAGGAGGAAAAGGTAAGTAAAAAAAGTAAAGGGAAAACGTGGATTAAGGGCAGGGGAGAGGTAAGAAAAATAATGAAGAAAAAGAGGAAAAAAAGAAGAAAGAAGAAAGAAAAAGATGGGTAGTGAAGTAGTGACAGTCAATATTTATCAGCTAGTTGCCCTTATCAGCCACCTTGTAACAAATGTTATCAGACACTAGCCCACTTAATATCAGCATTCACCTATGCATTCCCCATCCTAAACATTCTTTACCTACTGTTAAAGTGGTTGTGTACTTGCCTCTCTCCAAAGCAGTAACTTACTGTTTGTAAGATGATTTGTTTCTTCTCTGTGTATCACCTGAGGTCAGTCACTTGACGGGTATAGGTAAGCATTTGCAACCACTTTAAATTAAAGCGCCTTCACATCAAGCAATGACCACTTTTTTTTTTATCAAAACTTTTTTCCAATTTTTTTTCCAATACACAAACATTATTTATTTTCCTGACACAAAGCATGACAGCAAACACAAATGATACGTTGATTCAAACGCTTCAGCATAGTCCTCCCTTATAGGTTTTGTTTGTGTGCTACATCCCATTCGTATATGCTGTCATGCTTTGTGTCAGTAAAACAGGACCACAGGAGGTGGTAGAATGTGCCTGAATACTATTCATTGTCTTTTCTGGCGGATCTTTTGTTCAATCTCTCCTTGCATTTTGTGAAGGGTGGGTTCATTGGAAATATGTGGCATTACGGATGTGTTCACCTATATGGTGGCTCTGATCTTTTTTATATATATATATATATATATATATATATATATATATATATATATATATATATATATATATATATATATATATATATATACACACATGTTTTGCTTGTTTCTATTATGTATTTTTTTGTGTTTGTTGTTATTTTAGAACGTGCTATGGGAATTTCAGCTCATCTCGAATACCCCTGATGAGGGGACCTCGAACAGTCCCGAAACGTGTCGGGTAGAATACTGACACCCAATATGCACTATATGATTAAATATTGTACATTTTTGTTTTTATAAAATTTATAAAATTATATTGTTGGTGATGTTCACACCTGATCAATTGTATATAAAAAATATACCAATCAAACAAATGTATTGTTTATATTTCTGTTGCCTCCAAAGTCCCTAACTCTTATTTTGGGGGATATTTGTTTTCTTTTTTATACTAATATTGGGATTGGCAACCCTTTGGTCCCTACTAGTGGATTTACACTTGAATACATTTTATTGGGATTTTATGTGATAAACCCACACAAACTGACTCATAATTGTGAAGTGGATTGAAAATGATACATGTTTTAAATTTTTTTTTTACAAATAAATATGTGAAAAGTGTGGCGTGCATTTGTATTCAGCCCCCTTAGTCAATACTTTGTAGAACCACATTTCGCTGCAATTACAGCTGCAAGTCTTTTTGGGATGTCTCTACATCTAGAGAGTAAAATGTTCCCCCATTCTTCTTTTCAAAATAGCTCAAGCTCTGTCAGATTGGACAGAGTATGCAGTTGTTATTTTTTACGCTATAAACAAAAAAACACTGACACTTTTTAAAAAAAAATTACAATATTTTTTACTTTCTGCTATAAAACATATCAAATAAAAATATGTAAAGAATCAAATTTCTTCATCAATTTAGGCCAATATGTATTTTGCTACATGTTTTTGGTAAAAATAAATCCCAATAAGTGCACAGAGGAACCTCGGATTACAAGCATAATCCGTTCCAGGAGAATGCTCGTAATCCAAAGTAGTCGCATATCAAAGCAAGTTTCCCCATTGTCAATGAAAATTTATTCAGCATTACCTTCATTGGCATGCAATACCGCATGCAGCAAGAGGTGTGGGGGCGCCGGAGAGCCTCGGGAACACACAAAAGGCCAGAGGACAGTTCGGCTGACCTCGGCAAACATTGCTTGGGAACTGCGTATTTCCGAACTGCTCTGAACTGCGCCGTTCGGCTCCCGCGCCCCCCCACCTCAGGCCAAACGCGGTAATGCAAGATTGTATCCCACACACATATATTATATATATATATATATATATATATATATATACACACATCTGTTTTTTGTAGTCATTTTTTGTGTGTCACTGTAGTTTTGGTTGTTGGTTTGTACAGTTTGCCATATTGGAGGTGTGTTTTACTTTGTATATTCACTTACCTTTAAATAAATTATATTATTTATACTGAACATATGCTTGGATTTTCTGTGACAGTCCACATATTTCTGGTCACATCTGTCCCTGACATAATACCAAGGCCATCACTGACCAGCAGTGGCTGCACAAAGGAGCCATCTTGTTTCTGCTGTTTGTGCTAAAATGCATCTGGGATAGGTTGTCTATTTTTCTTTACTGGTGACAGAGGATAGTGAGTATTGCCGTCAGATATTGAAGGAGTTGCCAAGAACCAGCTTTTATAATGTGTTTGTCTTTCTCATTCTCTAGTTGATCAGGGGAGTATGCTGTTTGAAGATGTTCAACCTTTGATTCTGGTGTGTGCAGAGCTAGCCTTGTCCAGTACTCAGGGGCGGACATACCATTGGGGCACTGCCCGAGGGCCCTGTGCCACTAGGGGGCACCATCAGGGTTTTCAGCCTCAGTAAAACTAGGCACAGTATGAAAAAATCTGTGTTTTAAAAAAAATCACAAGATTATAGCTGCTGCCTCTCCAGTACCTTTTCAGTGTGTGTATGTGTATTCTGTGTGTATGTATACTGTGTGTGTATACTGTGTATTTATACTGTATGTGTGTGTGTATACTGTGTGGCCCCATAATCACCTATTTCCCGAGGGGCATCATAATCTCCTATTGCCCGGGGGCCCCATGAGTCGTCAGCCCACCCCTGCCAGTACTCCAAAAGGCAGTGATGATTTTTATCCCCCCTTCAGTTTGGATCAGGTTGAATCTCTGGTGTTGTTATTGGAGGATGACCTGGTTTATTTCTTTAATCCTGTGCCTGTTGATCCAATGCCTGCTTTCTAGCCCGCCTCTGATGAACCTTTGACCAAAAGATCGGCTTGATGTTATGGACACTATGCTTACTGTCCTGCCATGTTTATCCTGTGGAAGGTAGGATTCCATCTGCCATTGGGTCTGACACATCTGAGTCTTTGGGTACCTGGTATGGGTTTACTTGTTCTGCCTAAGGTTATTTTTTCAATTGCCTCAATTGGGTGCCTCCTACAGTACATTGCTCTGATGGCACCTAAGCCTGGTGGTCCGGACATACCCTTTACAATTGGTAGCCATGTTTGCCTTCACAACCTTGGTAGTGGTGAGCTCCAGGGGAGTGGTTTAGCACCATCTGTGCCTTGTCACAACTCGGATGCCATCGCCACTACTTCAGATGGATTTTTGAGGATCAAAGTACCTATGCTTCTAAGAATCTAGCTGACAGGATACCTAGCCAGTGGCCTAGCCCCAGTGGTGGGGTACTTTGCCAGTTACAAGACCCAGGTGTGAAACACCCAGCTTAATTTTGGATCCTGGCAGCAAGGCTTCTGATTTCTAACCCTTGGATTTACAAGACATTTTTTTCTCCTGGATTTTTTCAGCTACGACTCTTTCAAGGGGGGGGGGGGTACTGTCAGAAAAAGGTTTACCCTGCTGGTGACGCTGTGGCTCCCAGACCTATGGGCTGAAGTCCCAGCATCCACCAGCGGGTGAATCTCGGCAGTCTGGAGTTGACATCTCCTGCAATCAGGCATCACCTAATACTGATTGCAGGAAGCACATTTAAACCTGGTGATTACTAGAACACCTTGCCTTGGTATTTTTTTTTTTTTTTTTTTTTTTATGTTTAAAGATTTTTATTGAAAGTTTTTCAAAGAAGAACAACATGACATTAATCATTGGTACAATATGAGTCAATTCCATCTACCTTACACATATCGGGAGAAGTAACTCCCCTATCCCAACAAAACGCAATCATTAAACACCTCGAGAGCAGGCAGATTATAATGTGCATGTCAGTCGTGTGAGCGCCATTTCAGGGTTCCCACGTATACCTTAGAACCGCTCAAGGCCCATAACCCATGGCACCCCCGACGCCCCTTAAAGGGATCATGCTGCGTCCTGAGGGCCAGGGCCAGGGGCCAGGGCCGTTAAATGCCAGTCGCGCTCATCCCCCTGGGGGGAGGAGGTCTGTCTGCTCCCGAGTTATCCCCTCAAGTGGGGCAAATCCTGAGACTATAAATATCGTACCCGACAGCAGGGCCTAGCACCAAGGGAGGTGCCTACAGGGGAAGAGAGGGAAAGAGATAGAAAACGTGTTAAAGAGGACAGAGATAGAAATGCTTGGTGAGGATCAGGATGGAGTGTTCCCGCCTCCAGGCGGAACCCCCGGTAGGAGGGACACGTTACAGAGGGAAGCCCAGGGATCCCAAATAGATCTGAATTTGTCAGTCTGGTCCGCCCGCCTTGCCACTATTTGTTCCTGTGTCATTATCCAGGAGACTTTCCTCCTAAACATCTGGAAAGAGACTGAGGGCTTCTTCCATGCTTTAGCTATGGTCATCCTGGCCCCCAGTAATATGAAAAATGCTAAAATCCTGGAGTGTTTAGGTAGGCCGGGGATGCACTGATTTAGCAGCGCTGTGTTAGGCTGCGGGTGAACCCTTCTCTCTAGCAGGGAGCCCAGGGTGCGGAAAACTCTTTTCCAAAAGGATCTAATGCGGGGGCAGGACCACCAAGTGTGTAACATGTTGCCTTCCATTTCACATCCCCTAAAGCATAAGGGAGAAGACCCTGGGAACATTCTAGCTAGTCTGGAGGGGACATAGTACCACCGAAACATTAGTTTAAGACTCGCTTCTATGAGGCATGTATTGAGGATACCTTTATATGCTCGATCTGTCGCTCGGTGCCACACTGCAGCGTTCCAAGATGCGTTCAGTTCCTCCTCCCAGGCCCAGGCGTATGAAGGCTTATCAGTCTTGGACATCAGGGTCGTATACAGTAACGAGATCCCACCCCTCTGATCCTTAGAGTTAGCGCACCAATTTTCATATGGCGTTATCCTGGGGGGAGCCGTCTTATCCTTCCAAATAGTGTGGAGGAAGTGGGAAATTTGGGAGAATCTAAAACCTTCCTCGGTGGGCATGTCCAGATGATTTTTGCAGTGAGATAATGAGAGTGGGCCCTCCATGGCTAGAAAGTGACCTATCCTGTACAGACTTTTATCCGTCCACCACCGGAATGCCTTGATATCCATCCCTGGGGGAAAGTCTGGGTTATGGAAAATGTGCGAGAGGGGTTTCAGTGGGGAAATCAGACCGGGACGTGAGAATAGTTTAGCACAGAGGGCTACGGAGTGAGATAGCGTGGGCGATAGGATGGCTGGTCTGCGTTTGGAGTCACACCCCAAGATATAATCAATGGTATGTGACGGTATGGCCTGTCTCTCCATGGCAAGCCAGTCAGGTTTCGATCCCTGAAAGAAGACCGTCGAGAGTTGTGTCAGTTGGGCCGCTTGGTAGTATCCCCACAGATTAGGAAGCTCCATACCTCCCTTTGTTTTTAGGCGATAGAGCACGCCTGAGGGACATCTATACCCCTTTTTCCCCCAAACAAACCGGATAATCTCAGCTTGGAATTTATTAAGGAAATGTTTTGGTACCGAGATCGGGAGAGCGCGGAATAAGTATAGCAGACGTGGTAGGAGGGTCATTTTTACCGCGTTCACCCGGCCCAGACAGGACAGCCCACATTTGGCCCACTTCCCGATTTCCCCTCTACACTTACTGATCATGGGGGGGTAGTTTGCTTTAAAGAGGCCTTCAATATGGGGAGTGAGCTTGATGCCTAGGTACGTAATTTGTGAGGGAGCCCATTGGAAGTCGAAGGTGTCCGAAAGCTGTGTGAGTAGGTCTGGGGGAACTGAGATATTCATAGCCAGGGATTTGCTCATATTCACTCGCAAGCCAGATACCTCACTGAAAACCCGAAGAGTCTGGAGAATGTTTGGCGTGGAAACAAGGGGGGATGAAATGAAAAGCAGTAGATCGTCCGCATACAGGGCACATTTGTGTTCCCTAGGCCCACAGAATACCCCCTTGATGTCTGGGTTCGTTCTCAGTGCTACAGCCAGCGTTTCGATGGCCACCGCGAACAGGAGCGGGGAGAGCGGGCACCCCTGTCTGGTCCCTCTGCCAATTGGGAAGGATTCCGAGTATCTGCCCATAAGTCGCACCTGGGCGGAGGGGCTAGAATAAAGTGATCCAATGAGGCTCAGGAAGTTGGGTCCAAACCCCCACCTTTCCAAGACTCCCGTCAAGAACTCCCAGTCTATAGAGTCAAAAGCCTTATGTAGGTCTATTGACAACAAGAAACCCTCCTGCCGCGGTCCCCCGTCCCACTGTGATTGGAGAAGGGAGATGATGTCTATGGCCCGTCTGATCTGGTCAGTTCCCTGTCTCCCAGGGATGAAGCCCACCTGGTCTTTGTGTACATATGCGGATATAAAGCTGGACAGCCTGTTCGCTAGTATTTTTGTCATGATTTTAATATCGTTGTTAATCAGTGAAATGGGGCGGTAATTACACACCTCGCTAGGGTCCTTATCTGGTTTCGGAATGACCGAGATATAGGCAGAGTTTAGGTCCGTCCCCAGTTGGGCTCCATCCCTGAGAGAGTTGAACATTCGCGTCAGGTGGGGGGCCAGGCATGTTCCAAATTTCTTGTAATACCCGGTCGAGAAACCATCTGGGCCCGGCGATGAGCCCAGCTTGAGGGCCCTAATTGTGGACAGTACTTCCTCTTGAGTGAAAGGGGATTCCATTACGTCCCTATGTTCCCCAGACAGGGACGGCAGTGGAATATTATCCAGAAAGTCCTTCCCTGCCGGGGAGGGGGGCGTTTGGGCAGGCTTGTATAACCCCAAATAGAATTGTAAAAATGAGTCCATTATTTTGGTTGGGTTCTGTGTCAGCTCCCCTGTGGAAACCCGGATTCTAGGGAAGGCAAGCGCCCGCTGTTTGGGGGTCAGTTTGGTGGCCAGACGGGAGCCTATCCTGTCAGTTTGGGAATAAAACATAGCCCCAGACCACCTGAGATGCTTCTCCGCCGCAGTAGTCAGGGATAGGTTAAGAAGGGCCCTAGCTTCATCCAGTCGGGCAAGGGATTCGGCCGAGGGTTGGCGTTTGTGTGCTTTTTTCATTTTGTGGAAGTTCTCTGTAAGCCTGATATTGTCAGCCCTATGTTCCTTTTTAAGTTTAGCCGCTACCTGTATCAGTTTTCCCCTGATGACCGTTTTGTGTGCTGCCCAGACCGTGGAGGGGGAGACATCAGACGTTGCGTTGATAAGGAAGTATTCCTTAATGTCCTCTTCTAGCAAGGAACATTGTACCGGGTCGCTTAGAAGCGACTCATTCAGGCGCCAGCGAGGCCGATTTCTAGAGCCCGTTGGCCTCCTAGTAAGCAGAGTAACCATAGAGTGGTCTGACAGGGGGGTGTCCACAATCCTGGAGTTACACAGTAACGGAAGTGTCGTGGCATGGGTGAAGATGTGGTCAATCCTAGCATAGGTGTTGTGGGGGGCAGAAAAGTGGGTGTAATCTTTTGTGCGTGGGTTCGCTTCTCGCCAAACGTCTATTAACCCTACCGAGTGGAGGAGCTTAGCTATATTAGAGCTCTGTTTGGAAGGGCGTTTAGGTTTAGATGTGCCGTTTGCTGTCTTATCCAGAGAGAAGTCAAACGCCGTATTCGAGTCTCCCCCCATGAAGACAGTGCCCCTCAAGTGTGGTTGAAGTTTACGTATCAGTGATTCAAAGAAGGATCTTTGGCCCTTATTCGGGGTGTAGTAGGAGACAAAGGTGTACAGTTCCCCGTCGACATGGCCCGAGACCAGAACGTAGCGGCCCTGCGGATCTACTACCGATTCCGTTAGGGAGAGGTTGATGTGTCTGGCGAAACATATGGCCACCCCCTTCGTTTTATTGTCCGCCGAAGCCAGGTAAAATTGGGGATACCGGTGGTGGAGGAAAGTGGGCCTGTAGGTGGACGGGAAATGAGTCTCCTGCAGCAGAAGAACGTCTGCGTGCATAGAGTGGTATGACTGGAGGAGCTTCCTGCGTTTTACGGGAGAATTGAGTCCCTGAGTGTTATGGGAGATGATTTTGAGTGTCGGTGGGGGAGCACGTGTGTCAGCCATGGATCAGAGGTGTGGGAGCCCCCCTATACCATTGTATCCTACCTGTATCCTGTTGCGAGTGTTTTCCCCGTATATCGGGCTCTCGTATCGTCGCGGGCCCTGGGCCTGGGTTGAGGGACTGGGATCCAGTGCGGAACCGAGGAACACTCCTAGAGAAATGTGGAAAGGTCAGAAGACAAAGAGGTGAAGTAGAGAAAGGAGGGAGAAGAGAGATTAACATTAGTACATAGCTGCTGCAGAGCAAATGTGATCTTACGCTCAGTAAACATTTCATAACCGTATTCCGGGGGTCCCCAGACCCCCCCCCACCCCGGGGTGAAGTGGGCGGAACTGCCCCCACCCCAATAACTTTAGGGCACCGGTATGACCCTAAAACCGGGTGACCGGTAACGGATCCGGTTTCACCAAAGGTGATCCTGATCCAATGGAGGTGCACTGAGTCCACCACAGCCTCGACACCTCTAACCTATCTCTTAGGGCTATCCGGGAGCCCATGATCCCCTAACACTGAACGCCCCTGCCGTACAGGCCCAGGCCTCTAAACCGTAAGTGAGACTCCCCAAAAAGGTGTATATAACAAAAAACGCGTTAACTAAAAAAAAAAGGAACCTAACCAGAGGAGGGAGAGAAGAAACCAGGGTCGGTAACCTATAATAAGTGCCCGCCTGTGTGGCCAATGGGCCATGTAACACCCGCCCCTTGAACCATAGAACTTTATCCCTAACAGAACCAACACCATTCCCCCCTCCCTCCCTCCCCATTACTGTGCTCTTAACTTTCCCCTAGCCTCCTATGTAAGGCTCAGTTGATTGTAGGTAAACCCACCCCAGAGATCCCCGCGAGGAAAATAGACCCCCCAGGAGCCCCAGAGCTCCCGACAACGTATCCCTCCCCCGAGTCCCATACCATGGCCCCTGCCCTTATAACAATAAAATACTAAGAACAAAAAAAATTTAGGCACGGAAGGAGAAAAAATGATTAAAACAAGCCCATCAGAGTTCCGATAGGCCTCCACAAGGCAGTTAGTTCGCGGTATAGGAAAACAGTTCCCACAAGAGCCAATCACTGGGACCGGGGGTGGAAACAGGGGGCCCCCTTCCTAGTACGGGATGGACAGATCTTCAGTGGTCCAGACCAGTCATGACTGGTAGTACTTCAGATGATGATCCTCATGTAAAAGAATTCTCCTTGGATCGCTTGTGATTCTGTGTCAGCCAGGTCTTCTGCAGCGGGCTTGCAGGTGGCGGTCTCTTCGTGGATCCAGGTGTCCCCCTGCCGGACTGTGAAGATGGCGGTTCCAGAGCAATCAGTCCCAATTGAATTAGCAGACGTTCCCCCTCTGGGAATGATGAAAAGCCAAAATTTTTGTTTCTGTATGAAAAGTTCACCCGTAGCGGGAAGGACCATCTATAAGTGATTTCTTTTCCCATAAGAACCTGCAGCAGCGGTTTAAGTGTGCGCCTCTTCTGCACTGTGTAAGGTGACAGATCCGCAAAGATTTGGATATTATGGCCGTTTAATGTGAGATTGTCCAGTCTCCTAGCCCTCCTCATCACCTCCTCTTTGACAGCATAGTAGTGCGGTTTGACAATGATGTCCCTGGGCAGGCCATCCGACCGGGGAGATTGTAATGCTCTGTGTGCTCTGTCAAGCTCGAGACGGTGCTCAGCGATATCCGGGATGAGGTTTTTAATTAGTGATTTCACCGCCGCTTGTACCTCCTTATCCGACTCCGGGAGCCCCCGTACCCTAAAATTATAGCGTCTCGATCGGTTCTCGAGGTCGTCGATCTTAGCAAAAGCTGTCTCCAGTTGGTCTTGAACCTCCTGCAACCTGGCGGAATTTTGATTAATACGCGCCACTGCCTGATCTGCTTTTTGTTCCATATTGTCCATCCTCATCCCTAATTGCAGCAAGTCTGCATGGATGGATGATGTGATTTGTGCTGCATTTAAAGCTAGGCTTTTAGAGAGCATTTGGGAGAAAGCAGCCATCATTGAGGGAAAGTCTGTGGGGACAGGGGCCTCCTCTTGTACTGTGCTCACAGACAGCAGCATGCCTGTGAGAGGATCTGTCATGGGGGTAGTGGGGAATCCAGCTCCCATCCGCTCCAGCAGGGATTCGGTGGAGGAGGGAGAAGCTGCAGCCGCCAAGGGGGGAAAGTCAGTACCTGGTGACTGCGGTGCGGGCTGGTCCTGGTCCGCAATCGAGTCCCCAGGCTGCGCCTCTGTGTGTAGGCCTCGATGCGCCGCCATGTTGGCATAGCTGAGGGGGCCGGGATTCGCCGCCATCTGCGCCGTGAGGTTCCTTCTGACCGGCGTGAATGACATCCGCGGGGACCAGGGATGTTCCCCCACACGGTGAGTCCGTTTAATCGGCTGGGGGGGCGCTCAGTTAGCTCCGGTGTGCGGTGTTAGGCCGTGGTGGAGCGGAGCCTCAGAAGCCGGTGGCCATCTTGGGAGCTGCCGCGCATGCGCCTCCACCTTGCCTTGGTATTTTATCCATGTGCCCAGACCTGTGTTCCTAAATCCTGTGTTGTTGAATCCTGTGTTCCTGTAGCCTGAACCCTGTATTCTGAACTCTGCATCCATTCCTGGACCCCTGCCCTGCAGCCGGATCCCTTCCCGCCTGCTCTCTCTGTCTCCTGTTACCCTCTCCTTGTCTTCCTCCCAACCCTATCTGATTGATCTCCCGTGCATGACTCTGGCTTGTTATGATAACGATTGTATCCCACACCTCTCTATACTGTATGTATGTTTTTAGTAGTCATTTGTTGTGTGTCAATGTAGTTTTGGTTGTTGGTTTGTACACTGTTTTCCATATTAGATGTGCGTTTACTTTGTATATTCACTTACCTTTTAATAAATTATATTATTTATACTGAACCTGTGCTTGGATTTCCATGACAGTCCACATATTTCTGGTCACATCAGTCCCTGACAAGCTGGTTGTGGATTTGAAATAGAGGAAGGCATTGGCGACTCCTGTTTCCATCTGAGTTGTGTGGATATAGAAGAAAATGTTACAAGTATCCAGAGGTGCACAAAGATAATACACTGGACTAGAGTAGGAACACTGAAGTGCTCTTTAGGAAGAGCTGCCTGTTATATTTTGAGGCAACTGAAGTCTTTTAACATCTGCCATACAATTCTAAAGATGTTTTATACGTTTGTGGTGGCCAGTGCTCTCCTGTATGCAATGGCATGCTGGGAAGCAAGCTTAGGGTAGCTGATACCAACATACTTAATAAACTGATCCACAACTGATGGGAATTTCAGAGACTTGGTTCAATAGCTCTCATGATTGGCTGGCAACCATTCAAGGGTATTCCCTATATTACAGGGAAAGGGAGGGTAAAAAAGGGGGAGGGGTATGCCTGTATATCTAAAATAATGTACAAGTGAATGTAATAGATGACATCCATAAGGGAGCTAGAAAGAGTTGGAATCCTTATGGGTAGAGCTCCAAAAGGATGAAACTAAAGGGAAACTAATACTGGGAGTATGCTATAACCGGAGGGAGGAGGGGGAGACGGACCTACTATCACAATTTGGATTAGCAGCAAGGACGGGAAGTGTCATCATAAAGGGAGATTTTAATTATCCAGAAATCGACTGGGTGGAGTGAACCAACATTTGTCTAAGGCTCGCCAGTTCCTAAATGTCTTGCAGGACAATTTCATGGGTCAAATGGTAGACACACCAACTAGAAACAAAGTGTTACTAGATTACCAACAATATAGACCTGATCACGGATGTGGAAATTAGGGGCAATTTAGGAAACAGCGATTACAGGTCAATTAGCTTCAGTATAAATCACAAAAATAGGAAACATAAGGGGAATACAAAGACACTGAATTTCAAAAGAGCCAACTTCCCTAAACTACAAACCTTGCTATAAGATATAAATTGGGATAAAATCTTAGGGACAAAGAACATTGAGGAGAGATGGGCTTGCTTTAAGAGCATATTAAATAAGGGCATTATCCAGTGCATCCCATTGGGAAATAAATTTAAAAGAGCAAACAAAAGTCTTGGATGGCTTAACTTCAATGTAAAAATGCATATAAAAGCAAAGGAGAAGGTCTTGGAAAAATACAAGGCTAAGGCCCCGTACGAGTTCCTCGGCGAGTTCAGCCCTGAAGCCGCCGAGGAGCTCGGCGGGCTGAGTTCTCCCATAGAACAACGAGAAAATAGAGAACATGTTCTCTATTTTCTCGACGAGTTCCTCGGCGGCTCCATCGGGCCGAAAGTGTACACACGACAGAGTTTCTCGGCAGAATCCGGCTCTGACCGAGTTTCTCGCTGAATTCTGCCGAGAAACTCTGTCGTGTGTACGAGGCCTGAGGGATAATCATCAGCATTCAGACTTTACAAAGAATACAACAAGAAATGTAAGGGTGCAATTAAGGCGGCTAAGATAGAACAGGAATAACACATAGCGGAGGAGAGCAAAAAAAATCCCAAGAAATGATTTAAGTATATAAACAGTAAAAAAGGTAGGACAGACCATATTGCCCCATAAAGAATGAAGAAGGAATTCTGGTTACAAAGGATGGGGAGATGGCAAAGGTATTGAATTTATTCTTCTCCTCAGTCTTCACGAAGGAATCGGGAGTAGAGTTGAGCGGACACCTGGATGTTCGGGTTCAGGTCCGAACCCGAACCCGAACTCCGAACCCCATTGTAGTCAATGGGACATGGACTTTTAGAAAAAAAAAATGCGCGGAGGTCCCCGCAAATTCAATAACCAGACCCTTTAGGTCTGGTATGGATATTAAGGGGAACCTCGCCGTCAATTAAAAAAAAAATTACGTGCGGTTCCCCCTAAAATATCCATAACCAGACCCTTCAGGTCTGGTATGAATATTAAGGGGAACCCCGCCATCAATTTAAAACAAAAATGACGTGCGGTTCCCCCTAAATATCCATAACCAGACCCGTTATCCGAGCACGTTGACCTGGCCGGCCGCAGAAAAGAGAGGGGGACAGAGTCCGGCCCCCCCTCTCCTGAACCACACCAGGCCACATGCCCTCAACATGGGGAGGATGTTCCCATGTTGATGGAGACAAGGGTCTCATCCCCACAACCCTTGCCCGGTGGTTGTGGGGGTATGCGGGCGGGAGGCTTATCAGAATCTGGAAGACCCCTTTAACAAAGGGGACCCCCAGATCCTGACCCCCCCCTGTGTGAAATGGTAATGGGGTACACTGTACCCCTACCATTTGACGAAGGAAGTGTAAAGTCTTGTAAAAAAAACACACACACACCGTAGAATAAAGTCCTTTATTAATAAAAAAAAAATAAAAAAACTCCAGCGGTGATAATCCACTCGTTCCCGGCTTCCTGCTCCAACGTTGTCCCGATCCTGCGACGGCTGCGGTGATCTCCAGCGATGAGAAGATCCAGCGGCGGCCGGGTGATCTCCGCTGCAGCGATGAGAAGATCATCCATCCATCTATATAAGTAATGTCACAGCTCCAGCGCGTAATTCGCTGGGCTGTGTCCAGCAGTGAGAGGAGGTCAGGGATGCTGCGCTCCGGATGGATCTTCTCATCGCTGCAGCGGAGATCACCCGGCCATCGCTGTATCTTCTCATCGCTGGAGATCACCCGCAGCCATAGCAGGATCGGGACAATGTTGGAGCAGGAAGCCGGGAACGAGTGGATTATCACCTATGGAGTTTTTTCCTTTTTTTTTTTTTATTAATAAACTTTATTCTACGGTGTGTGTGTGTTTTTTTTTTTACAAGACTTTACACTTCCTTCGTGAAATGGTAGGGGTACAGTGTACCCCATTACCATTTCACACAGGGGGGGTCAGGATCTGGGGGTCCCCTTTGTTAAAGGGGTCTTCCAGATTCTGATAAGCCTCCCGCCCGCATACCCCCACAACCACCGGGCAAGGGTTGTGGGGATGAGATCCTTGTCCCCATCAACATGGGCACATCCTCCCCATGTTGAGGGCATGTGGCCTGGTGCGGTTCAGGAGAGGGGGGCCGCACTCTGTCCCCCCCTCTTTTCTGTGGCTGGCCAGGTCAACGTGCTCGGATAACGGGTATGGTTATGGATATTTAGGGGGAACCGCACGTCATTTTTTTTTTAAATTGACGGCGGGGTTCCCCTTAATATCCATACCAGACCTAAAGGGTCTGGTTATTGAATTTGCGGGGACCTCCACGCATTTTTTTCCCCGAACTCCGATCCCGGACCCAAACTTTTTCCAATTATTCGGGTTCGGGTCCAGGTTCGGGAAAAACCCAAAGTCCGTACCAAACCCGAACTTTATAGTTCGGGTTCGCTCAACCCTAATTGGGAGGCTTCAGTAACCAAAACTGCAATGTTTATCCTCGTGACACATCACAGGAAGCCCCCTTGGAAAACTTAACAAGGGACAAAATAATCCCTGGAAATTACAGACCAGTTAGCCAATAGTATGCAAGCTCTTGGAGGGGGTGATAAGGGACTATAAACAACAATTTAATAATGAAAACTATATTGTTAGCAGTATTCAGCATAGATTCATGAAGAATCGTTCTTGCCAAACCAATCTATAAACCTTCTGTGAGGTGGGGGGCTGCCATCTAGATAAAGGAAGGCCCGTAGACGTGGTGTATCTGGATTTTGCAAAAGCATTTGACACAGTTCCCCATAAACGTTTACTGTACAAAGTAAGTTCCATTGTCATGGACCATAGGGTGAATACATTGATTGAAAACTGGCTACATGGGTGAGTTCAGAGGGTGGTAATAAATGGGGAGCACTCAGAATGGTCAGGGGTGGAAAATGGGTTCCCCCAGGGTTCTGTGCTGGGACCAATCCTATTTAATTTGTTCATAAATTTACCTGGAGGATAGGTTTAACAGTTCAATCTCTGTATTTGCAGATGATACTCAGCTAAGCAGAGCAATAACTTCTCCACAGGATGTGGAAACCTTGCAAGAAGATCTGAACATATTAATAGGATGGGCAACTACATGGCAAATTAATTTTAATGTACAAAAATGTAAAATGATGCATTTTGGTGGCAAAAATATGAATGCAATCTACTCACTGGGGGGGAGAACCTCTGGGAGAATCTAGGATAGAAAAGGACCTGGGGGTCCTAGTAGATGATAGGCTCAGCAATGCCAAGCTGCTACTAACAAAGCAAACAGAATATTGGCATGTATTAAAAAGGGGATTAACTCAAGAGATAAAGCGATAATTCTCCCTCTCTACAAGACTCTGGTCCGGCCTCATCTGGAGTATGCTGTCCAGTTCTGGGCACCAGTCCTCAGGAAGGATGTACTGGAAATTGAGTGAGTACAGAGAAGGACAACACAGCTAATAAAGGGACTGGAGGATATTAGTTATGAAGAAAGGTTGCAAGCAAAGGTATTCTCTCTGCAGAAGAGACGCTTGAGAGGGGATATGAGTTAAATTTACAAATACCATACTGGTGACCCCACACTAGGGATAAAACCTTTCCGTGAAAGGGAGTTTAATAAGACATTTGGCCACACATTAAAATTTAAAAGAAAAGAGGTTTAACCTTAAACTACGGAGAGGGTTCTTTACTGTAAAAGATGCAAGGATGTGAAATTCCCTTCCAGAGGTGGTGGTTTCAGCGGGGAGCACAACATACAGGGCTATACAATGTAATACTGACATATAATCATACATATAGGTTGGACTTGTGTCTTTTTTCAACCTCACCTACTATTTCACTATGTCACTATCAGGCCCGTCGCTACAGGACAGGCAAAGCAAACAATTTCTTGGGGCCCCAAGCTGGAAGGGGGCCCCTAACTAGGGTGCCCACATACATTGCCCCGGAATGAAAAGAACACTGGGAACATTCAGGAAATCATGGGACAGAGGCGAACTGAGCCACCATAGCTTTGCCTCTGGCTCCGCCTCCATCTGACTATACACCAAATCACTGGTTGTTATAGCCGCCTAGCATCTGGCAACCAGTGACGTCACTGCCCAGCTTGAAAGTGGAGCAGGATTACACGTCCTCCTCCTCTGCGCTAGTGCTTAGGGTTTTGAATTTGCCTGAGACTCGGTCAAATCATTGGCAGCCCTGGTGCACTAATCCCCCTCTCTCCCTTACTATTGGCTTTCACAGCTTTGACCAATAAGGGAAGGGGGCACTTCAACTCCCTGCACATATTCCTCCCCACCTCCACCCTCCCCCTTGTGCAGAGCCCAGGATCGTCTGTCCACACTTGGTGAAGGGAGAGAAGTTTCAGCATACAGCATGGAGAACACAGAAGCAGCAGTGACAGCCCAGAGCTGCAGACATCAGAGCTGTGCATGAATTCTTCCTCCTCATCTTACTGTGAGTCCCCCCCCTCCTTCCCCTCTGGGGCTGCTGTGTGTATAATGACTTTCTGCATCTGTTCACAGTCACTAGGCAACCACACACTATTCACCATCTGGGGGGGGGGTCTGCAGTCTTCCTGGTCAGTGCTCTTTTTTTCTATTAGAGGGGGTGAGCTGGGTCCTTACATCACCCCCCTGCAGTTCTCCAAGCTGGGGGTCTTTTTTAACTGGTGGGGGAGGGAGGGGAGTTTCTATTTTCCTGGATGGGGGTCCCCTAATATCACCCCCTGCAATCCTCATAACTGGAGGGGGAATAGAGGGGGATTCCTTTATTAGGGTCCCTTCTTATCACACCGCCCCCCCCCCACACACACACAGTCCTCCAGCTGGGGGTATTGTTTATCTAGAGGCAGTGGGGTTTATTTACCAAAGGCAAATCCACTTTGCACTGCAAGTGCGCTTGGAAGTGCAGTGGCTGTAGATCTGAGGGAGGCATACAAGGAAAATAAAAAACAGCATTTTTGCTTGTACATGATTGGAGGATAAAATCAAAAGAGCTTCCCCTCATTTCAGATCTTCCCCTCAGATCTACAGGGACTGCACTTCCAAGTGCACTTGTAGTGCAAAGTGGTTTTGCCTTTAGTAAATCAACCCCAGTGTGTCCATAAGGGTGCCACCCCCCTCTCTCCAGCCACCCCCTCTATCAGACAGCGGGCAGGGGGGGCACAGTGGGAGCATTTGATGGAACAGTGGTAGCGTTTGATTGTCAGTGTAGGGATCAGGTAGATCAGTGTAGAGATCAGGTAGGTTAGTATAGTGGTCAGTGTAGTAATCGGGTAGGTCAGTAGAGGAATCTGGTAGGTTAGTGTAGTGGGCAGTGTAATGGTCAGGGTGGATGGAAAGTGATCACAAAATGGTAAAATATGAATAAAAGCAATGTGGGAAGCATAAAGATGCCAGCATCTTTATGCTTCCCACATTGCTTTTATTCATATTTTACCATTTTGTGATAACTTTTATTGGCTATATTTACACTGATTTGTAAGATATTTTTATAAATAAAATTCATTGGTTTATCTACACCATATGGAGCCCTCTTTTATATGTCATGCTATGCTGGGGCACTAGTGATTCATCTTGCCCCACCATCACCCCTTCCATCCACCCGGCTGTTGGTTTTCTGCTTGCTGTGGTTCTGCGCTGTGCGTGCGGGGGGGGGGCCTCCATGTCCATTTTGCTTGGGGCCCCCTAATTCCTTCAAACGGCCCTGGTCACTATGTCACAAGGCCAGGGATGATGTTGGATTGGAGTTGGAGTCTTTAACAACAGTGTTCACCCTGCTTTGCATCTCTATGCCACAGATCTCTTCCAGCATCTTTGTAGTCACTTCCTGTCAATGTGCAAGTTCTCCAGCAACTGGTGCACTTATTTCTCCAAGAAAAACCTCCCTTCATTCCAGGGACACATCACTTTATTCCAAGGACACACCACTTTGTTAGCGTGGCATGCCCATTCACATCTGCGTGTCACCCTAACATTCGCTTTTTGACTTGTTTTTGATGCAATGGCATATGACAAATGTGCCAAAAAACAGGGTATCAGGGGAGCCATGACAGCCGAGGCTGGAGGCTCCATTTGCAGGTAAGGACCTGGAGAGGGTTGTTTGCAATTTTTTTTTTATTACCAGCCACCACTGATCAACAGTTTACATACTTTATTTAAATTTATACAGCAACAATAGCTTTTTGGCCCATTCTATTGTTTGATTGCATTCTCTTGACATGTATATAACCAGAATAAGTTATCCCATTAGAAATAGCACCATTGAAAGAGTTCTTTATTATCAGGACAATTAGGCCAAGACACCAGTTTTCTCCCGTATGAAAACTTCTGCTAAAAATTGGTAACTGTAGCATGCAGTTAAAGAAATGAAAGGAAGCTATGAGGACCTTTTTATGTTCCTATACAAACTGAACTCCTCAGCAGAATGGGAAACAAATATACAAGCCATTTTTTTCAACTAACCAGCATACCGTACTTCAATAACCTCAAGGGCATAAATGAACAATCATATAAGCTATTCAATCAATATCTGTGGACAGAATTCTATGCTGTGCTTTGTTTTAGTAACTGTGGTTTCAAAAAATAAATAAAACATGTTTACCTGAACCATTACCTGCCTTCAATTGATCTCTGTGCTTTATGCCCTTTTTCCTTTTTTTTTTTTTGGTGTATCAGCAACCATGTTTCCCAACATGTTTATTCTTTATGATAAGATTTCAAATATTCATCAATTAGATGTCCAAAATTATATTTATGCTGACAGCCTGGTTTTGACCTCCAGCCTTGATCAAAGATTCCTATTCAGCTTTGAACATGATTGTTGTGCAACTTATGTTGTCTAGGTATATACTGAATCTAATGATATACATTAAAGGGTATATCCACCCTCAGGCAAGTTCCGTTTAATTAAAGAGAATCATTTCATGTATATTTGTTACATTTATTTTGTTCCCCTGTGGAGTAATTTAATGGATACATGGGTAGCTTCTGGGCTTAAAATGCTGCTAATGGTGTTCCAGCATGGTTTCTGTTGACAGCTTCATACCTGTGACCAAAATGGATAGTGCTTAAATATGTCTAAAAGCTAATGACAGTCATAGAATGAAGTTATGTTATCACTGTTGCCATTTATTATTTACTTTGAGCCATTTCAATTGTCAAATCTAGATGAGGCAAGATTGGGTGATCCACATGCTTGACAGATGATTTGCAGTCAAATAGACATTGCACTAACAACCTCTATTTTCCACTTACAGCAGCTGTACTGGCCTTAGAATATGACTGTGTGGCCCAAAAGGCACACGTTAGTGTTTTCAGTAATTAGCATTCAATCAGACACCATCTCCCTTCTTCCTCAACAAAATGGTGATCGTCTGCACACCAACATCACCTCCCTGTTGCAAAAACTAAACTATGAATGAGATGGGTAAAAGATGGCTTCAGCTCCTGTTCTCTACCTGTAGAGGACTCCTCAGATATGTTTCATAATTTTTGGGGCTAAATTGTAGGCATCAACTAAGATTACGGCATTTACTGTACCTAGCACAAATTTTATAAGTTTGTAAAGTGTGTGTTGAAGTAGTAAAAAAATAATAGTTTGTGAGCATATACAAGGATTATGGATGAGTCTTGTTTGCCCTGAACCAAGGTTTGGACCAAACTTTGGCTGTTGCATAGTTACATAGTAGGTGAGGTTGAAAAAAAACAAGTCCATCAAGTCCAACCTATGTGTGTGTGATTATATGCCAGTATTACCTGTATGTTGTGGTCGTTCAGGTGCTTATCTAATAGTTTTTTGAAACTATCGATGCCCCGCGCTGAGACCACCGTCTATGGAAGGGAATTCCACATCCTTGACGCTCTTACAGTAAAGAACCCTCTACGTAGTTTAAGGTTAAACCTAATTTCTTCTAATTTTAATGAGTGGCTACGTGTCTTGTTAAACTCACTTCTGCGAGAAAAAAAATTCCCTATTGTAGGGTCACCAGTATGGTATTTGTAAATTGAAATTGTATCCCCTCTCCAGCGTCTCTTCTCTAGAGAGAATAAGTTCAGTCCTCATGCAACCTTTTCTCATAACTAATATCCTCCAGATCCATTATTAGCTTTGTTTCCCTTCTTTGTACTCGCTCCATTTCCAGTACACCCTTCCTGAAAACTGGTGCCCAGAACTGGATAGAATACTCTAGGTGCGGCCGGACAAGAGTCTTGTAGAGCGGGATAATTATTGTTTTATTTCTGGAGTTAATCCCCTTTTTAATGCATGCCAATATTCTGTTTTGCTTTGTTAGCAGCAGCTTGGCATTGCATCATCTAATAGTACCCCCAGGTAATTGTCCACCCTAGATTCCACCAGAGGTTCTCCCCCAGTGTATAGATTGCATTCATATTTTTGCCACCCAAATGCATTATTTTACATTTTTCTACATTGAACCTCATTTGCCATGTAGTTGCCCACCCCATTAATTTGTTCAAATATTTTTGCAAGGTTTCCACATTCTGCAGAGAAGTTATTGCCCTGCTTAGCTTAGTATCGTCTGCAAATACAGAGATTAAACTGTTTACCCCATCCTCCAGGTTGTTTATGAACAAATTAAACCCACCCACCCCTGACCATTCTGAGTACTACCCATTTATCACCACCCTCTGAACTTGCCCTTGTAGCCAGTTTTCAATCCATGTACTCACCCTATGGTCCATGCCAACGGTCCTTACATTGTACAGTAAACATTTATGGGGAACTGTGTCAAATGCTTTTGCAAAATCCAGATACACCATGTCTACAGGCCTTCCTTTATTTAGATGGCAACTCATCTCCTCATAGAAGGTTAATAGATTGGTTTGGCAAGAACGATTCTTCATGAATCCATGCTGATTACTGCTAATGATACCGTTCTTGTTACTAAAATCTTGTATATAGTCCCTTATCATCCCCTCCAATATTATTGATGTTAGGCTAACTGGTCTGTAATTCCCAGGGATGTATTTTGTGCCCTTTTAAAATATTGGTACTGCATTGGCTTTCTTCCAACCAGCTGGTACCGATCTAGTCAGTAGACTGTTGGTAAAAATTAGGATGGTCTGGCAATTACTTGACTGAGTTCCCTAAGTACCCTCGGGTGCAAGCCATCTGGTCTCAACCATTTTATAATGTTAAGTTCTGTACCATTAAGTGATTACTTACTGTAGCCATTTTCTTGAATGGCCACATTCAGAGAGCCCTTGTGAGCGTATTCAAAAATGGCGTTCCAGTCCTCCCCTGACAGGTCTTTTTGGAGATCTCTGTTCCATGACATCTGTGTTGGGGTGGAAATGTGCGGAGAACCATCCACTAGGAGGGTGTACAGGAGCGAGATCAGATGCCTTTGTGGTTTCTGACGGTGGCACAGGGATTCAAAGGGCGTTAGTTGCCGTGACCAAAGGGATTGATCGGCAGTGGACATGAGGAAGTGCCGGATCTGCCTGTAAGTCCAAAATGATAACGAGGTCGCCTTAGTGGTAGATTTTACAGCTTCATAGGATAGAAGCCGACCAGCGGAGTAGAACTGGAGGGCCAGCACGTCTCCGAAGGGCCATTCCTGGTTCAAAAAGTCCATCGATAGGCCTGGTTGGAAGTCCGGGTTTCCCTGCAATGACGTTAGGGGGTTCGGGTGGGGAGACGGGTGGCTCAGTGCTGAGGCCTTTTTAAATGCAAGGAGTGAAGGGTAAATGAGCGGATGGGCCAATATCAATAGGGGCCAAGTCTTATGCCGGGTACACACGAGAGGATTTATCCACGGAAACGGTCCTCCGGACCGTATCCGCGGATAAATCCTCTGGCGGATTTTGATCTCCTGGTTGTACTAACCAGGAGATCAAAATCTCCGCGGAATTCTGTCCGCGGTGACGTGTCGCGCCGTCGCCGCGATGATGACGCGGCGACGTGCGCGACGCTGTCATATAAGGATATCCACGCATGCGTCGAATCATTACGACGCATGCGAGGGATGGGTTCGGACGGATCGATCCGGTGAGTCTGTACAGACCACCGGATCGATCCGCTGGAGCCGATTCCAGCGGATAGATTTCTTAGCATGCTAAGAAATTTTTATCCGCTGGAAATCGGTCGGCCCGAAATATATCCGCGGATAAATATCCGCTGGATCGTACACACCAGCGGATCTATCCGCTGAAACCGATCCGCGGATCAATTTCAGCGGATCGATCCTCTCGTGTGTACGGGGCCTTAGAGGGTAACCACGGAAGCAAATGAAGGGGGCCCTGCGAGAAGCTCTTCTCAAGGAGGACCCACAACTTTTTGGAGGTATGTATGTTCCAATCTGCAATCCTCGTAAGATGGCAGGCGCTGTAGTACTTTTGAAGGTCCGGGAGGCCAATGCCACCCCTGGATTTAGGTGAGGTAAGACGGGAGTATTTTATACGGGGCTGAGAACCCCTCCAGAGGAAAGAGGAGCAGGCTCTCCTAAATGATGTAAAGAAGCCAGGAGGCAGGGAAATGGGCACTGATTGCATCAAGTATAATAGGCGGGGTAGGATTATCATTTTAATCAGGGCCGACCTACCGAACCAAGAGACATTCAGGCCCATCCATTCTTTAAGATATTTCTGCGCCTGAAGCAGGGCAGGATGGAAATTTTTCGAGTATAGGTCTGGGGGAGGGATGCGGATACCCAGGTAAGTAAGTGAATCCTGTACCCATTTAAAGGGGAAAGAGTCTTGGCAGTGTGTCACTTCCTGGGGGGAGAGGGAGACATTCAGCGCTTGCGATTTCGAGTGGTTTATTTTAAGATTCGAAAGGGTGCCAAAGTGATCTAGGTCTTTGAGGAGGTTGGGCAAGGAGATCCTGGGGAGCCGCAGAGAGAGGAGAACGTCATCCGCAAAGGCGGCGACTTTGTATTCCCTGCCCCCTATACTAATTCCGAGGATATCCGGGTTGTCTCTCAGCCTATTGAGGAGGGGCTCCAGGGTAAGAATGTATATCAGAGGTGATAAGGGGCATCCTTGGCGAGTGCCATTGCTGATGGGGAAGGCGCTCGACAGGTGGCCATTGACTCTAACCGCCGTCGTGGGGCCAGCATACAGGGCTAAGACATGTGATAGCATACGGGCACCCAAGCCCAGGGCTATAAGTACCTCCTGCATGTAGTCCCAGGCCACTCTGTCGAACGCCTTCTCATCGTCTAGTGAGAGAAAGAAACCGTGCGTTTTGGAAGTCGTGAGCCAGTGGTGTAGGTTCAAGGTGCGAATGGTGTTGTCTCTGGCTTCCCGACCAGGGACAAAGCCTACCTGGTTGTGCAAGACAAATCC
The DNA here is from genome assembly GCF_905171775.1 of Rana temporaria. Classification (NCBI taxonomy): domain Eukaryota; kingdom Metazoa; phylum Chordata; class Amphibia; order Anura; family Ranidae; genus Rana; species Rana temporaria. The sequence goes on along the minus strand of NC_053491.1, from coordinate 286,485,866 downwards.
GGGGACTAGAGGGGCTAGCCTATTGGCAAGGACTTTGGCATATATTTTGATGTCCACGTTTAGTAACGATATCGGACGGTAGTTGGCCACCGAGGAGGGATCCTTACCCTCCTTAGGGATCACCGCAATGTGAGCCGCCAGCATAGTGCCGGGTTTATTTTGGGGATCAGCGAGGGCATTAAAAAATGGCTAAGAGCCTAGCGGCTAGTGTGTCGTTGAAGGACTTGTAATACTGGAGGGAAAAGCCGTCCGGGCCTGGGGCCTTACCCGCCTTCATCTGTTTGATTGCCAGATCCACCTCTGACGCCAGTATGGGGCCATCTAAGTCCAGAGATTGTTGAGGGGAAATTGGCTTGGGGCTGTATCGTGCAAGGAATTCCTTGATTTGTCCAGACCGCAGGTCCTTCTTGGACTGGGAGAGGTCAAGGGGATGGAGATTATATAGGTTAGAGTAGAAGTTCTCAAACTCTGCCGCAATGTCTCCATTTCTTACTAGGCGGGCGCCGCTCGAGCTCTGTATGTGGTGAATTGTGGACGTGGGTTTCGAGTTTTGCACCGTGCGCGCCAGAAGGCGCCCGCATTTGTTACCCTACTCGTAGAAAATCCTCTGACCAAGGATGTAGCGTCTTTTGGACCGTTTGCTCAATTCTTCCATAAGGGAAGTTCGAGTGCGTAATAAGTCCTGCAGGGTGATTTACGCTTGGGACTGTTTATGGGATGTCTCGAGAAGTTTAATTCTCTCAATAAGAGAATTGATATAGTCTTGGTTTAATCTTTTGGCTTTTGCCGCAAGAGCTATCAGTTCCCCGCGAATCACGCACTTATGGGCTTCCCATAGGGATACCGGCGATACTTCTGAGGATGAGTTTTCCGAGAAATATTGTAGAATGCGCGTGCGTATGTGCTCGACCACGGATAGGTCCTTAATTAAAGAGGGATTCAGGCGCCACGTCTTTGTTCTAGCAGACACTTCAGGGAACGTTAGGGTGACAATGATCGGATGATGATCCGACAGGAACATGGGTTCTATAGCTCCTTTGCTTTTTTATGCATTTTTACATTGGAGTTAAGCCATCCAGGACTTTTGTTCGCTCTTTTAAATTTATTACCCAATGGGATGCATTGGCTAATGCCCTTATTCAATGCTCTTAAAGAAAAACTATAGCTCGTCCGTGTTCTTTGATCCAAAGATTTTATCCCAATTTATGCTTTCTAGCAAGCTTCGTAGTTTAGGGAAGTTGGCATTTTTGAAATTCAGTGTCTTTGTATTCCCCTTATGTTTCCTATTCGTGTGATTTATACTGACCCCAATTGACCTGTGATCGTTGTTACCTAAATTGCCCCGTATTTCCACATCCGTGATCAGGTCTGTATTGTTGGTAATCAGTAGATCCAGTAAAGCTTTATTTCTAGTTGGTGCGTCTACCATCTGACCCATAAAATTGTCCTGCAAGACATTTAGGAACTGGCGAGCCTTCGATGAATGCGTGTTTCTCTCTGCCCAGTCTGTCTGGATAATTAAAATCCCCATTATGATAACACTCCCCATCCTTGCTGCTAATCCAAATTGTGATAGGGAGATCTTTCTCCCCCTCCACCCTCAGGTTAGGGGGCCTATAGCATACTCCCAGTTTTATTTTCCCCTTAGCCTCATCCCTTTGGATATAGGGAAGGGTATTACCGCGCTACCGGAGGACTTGGAGAGGGGAGGCTAAAGGGAAAAACAGGGGAGGGTGGGGGAGGGAGTAGGGAGACGGAAACAGAGAAGGGAAAGAAAACGTACTGCTGTGGCACTGCAAGTGTATCAAACCAAAAGTAAATGAATAAAAGGATAGTGCTGCGCTGTAGGGATAGGGAATTAAATAGATCTAATAGAAACAGTGTTAGATCAAAATGGGTGCATCTAAACAATAATGCAATAACTTCAGTGTTACGTAATAACAAATCCGAAGTGAAAACAATATGTGCTAAGTGAATAAAACAACTGACTTTGCTAAAGCCACAGATCTACAAGCCTAAACACAAAAGTGATAACAAAACATATAGGTGAAAAAAACATTTGTGTTCATGCAGGAGCAGCGAACTGGACGCTACTAAAACGCATATATTGAAGTGATAGTGCTGGTGCCAGGTGTTCAAAACATATAGTGCTTGCCGGGGAGAGATTCCAATTCTCTTAAAGGTAGTGCAGATGTCCCCTTACCTTATTGCTGTAAGAGAACAGCATAAAGCAACTCTATATGGATCTGTACAGCAGCGAAATTCAGGCCGTTGGAAAGTGGCAATGATCCTCACACGGAAAGATAAAGGAAAGCACCAATAGTGTAATAACGTAGGAGCAATTTAATAATGTAAAAACAGCTTATACACTGGGTACTCACAAAGGTAATGTAAAAGTAGGCATATAAAAAACGAGTGGCGAACTTGCTGACATCACATCCGGTACCTCTTTAACTGGACTCTTGTGCGCATTCGTCACTCACAAGTGACTTCTCATCCCTTTGGAGCTCTACCCATAAGGATTCCACCTCCTCCCTAGCTCCCTTAGTGATGTAATTTCTCACATTCACTTGTACATTTTTCCCTAATCTCCCTCTGCCTTTCTGGTGTGGCTCAATGTACCGGTAGTATTCCTGAGACTACTACCTTGGAGGTATTTTTCCTAAATTTAGCTCCCAAGTCCCTAAAAACATTTTTAGGACACTCCATCTGCCTCTGACTTTGTCATTGGTGCCAATGTGCACCATGACAGCTAAGTCTTTCCCAGCCCCTCCCTGTAATCTGTCCACCAGATCTGTGATGTGCTGAACCTGAGCTCTCCAGTTGACAACATACAGTTCAGCGCTTCAGGTCATTGTTACAGATTAGCCTCTCTGTCCTTCTAAGAATTGAGTCCCTACCACCAGAATCTGTCTTACCCTTCGCTTCCCATCCACTCTCACTGGAGGAGTTCTTCCCCCGGCTGCTAGGAGAGTCCCTCAGCTCCAGCAGTGCTGGTCCCTGACTGGTTTCACCATTGTCACTCAATGGAGCGTACATATTGGCATGCTCCAGCCCTGGATCAGTCTCCCTGGCACTTCCCCCTCTACCCTTCCTGATTATCACTGTCTACTGTTTTCTAGTGCCTGCACTCCATCCACCTCTGTGCTGACCCCTGCTGAGTACGTTCCTGGCTCTCCATTAGTATGAAGGGTCTTCTCAGGGCTGACAGTTGATTCCCCAGATTCAGAACCTGGTGCTTACATTTTGCACAGCAGTATTCGCCCTCGACCGGATGATCAAGGAACGCATACATGCCGCAAGATGTAAACCAAGTTGCCTCTCCACACCCACCAGGCATCATACCTATTAATTTAATGAGGATTGGGGATTTTACACTGTCTAAATTACCTAACAACTAGCTTCCTGACATTAATACTCAAGACAATACACAGGTTCTCAACAAGATAATACACAGGTACTCAACAAGACAATACACAGGTACTCTCAGACATACGTGCACTCGCAGACCAACTGACCTACATGCACTCTCAGACCTACACGCACTCACAGACAAACAGACCTACGTACACCCGCAGACCAACGGACCTATGTGCACTCGCAGACCTACGTGCACTCATAGACCAACGTGCACTCGCAGACCAACTGACCTACATGAACTCAGACCTACATGCACTTGCAGACCAATGGACCTACATGCACTCGCAGACCTATGTGCACTCGCGGACCTACGTGCATTCGCAGACATGTGTGCACTCGCAAACCAATGGACCTCCGTGCACTTGCAGATCAATGGACCTACATGCACTTGCAGACCTACGTGCACTCACAGACCTACGTGCACTCACAGACCTACATGCACTCACAGACCTATGTGCAATCACAGACCAACAAACCTACATGCAATCGCAGGCCAGTGGACCTACGTGCACTCTCAGGCCAACGGACCTACGTGCACTCGCAGGCCAACGGCCCTACGTGCAATCGCAGGCCAACGGACCTACGTGCACTCGCAGGCCAACGGACTTATGTGCACTCAAAATGCACAATACACAAGTACTAACGATCCACACACACTACTCAGACAACATTTTATTTTTTAACTCACCCCTTAGGCCGCGTACACACGGTCGTTCCAAACCGATGAGAATGGTCCGACCGGCCATTTCCATCGGTTCACCGCTGAAATGGCCTGATGGTTTCAAAAACCGATCGGGTCAGAATGCGGTGACGTCAAACACACAACGTGCTGAATAAAATGAAGTTCAATGCTTCCAAGCATGCGTCGACTTGATTCTGAGCATGCGCGGGTTTTAAACCGATGCTTTCTTTTCTAACCATCGGTTTGGACCGATCGGGCAGCGGGCCATCGGTTCGAATTTAAAGCATGTTTTACATTTTTGGACCGAAGGACAACAGATCGATGGGCTATACACACGGTCGGTTTGGACCGATGAAACTGAACCTCGGTCCATTCTCATCGGTTTTGTCCGACCGTGTGTACGCGGCCTAGGGCCTAGTACACACGAGAGGATTTATCCGCGGATACGGTCCACCGGACCGTATCCGCGGATAAATCCTCTCGAGGATTTCCACGGATTTGGATCCGATGGAGTGTACTCACCATCGGATCGAAATCCGCGCCGAAATCCCCTCGCGATGACGTGTCGCGCCGTCGCCGCGATGATGATGCGGCGACGTGCGCGACGCTGTCATAAAAGGAATTCCACGCATGCGTCGAATCATTACGACGCATGCGGGGGATCCCTTCGGACGGATCAATCCGGTGACCACCGGATCGATCCGCGGGAGCCAATTCAAGCGGATAGATTTGTAGACATGTCTACAAATTTTTATCTGCTGGAATTGGGAAATTTCCGCGGATAAATATCCGCAGGAATGTACACACCATAGAATCTATCCGCTGAAACCGATCCGCTGAGATTTTTCAGCGGATGGATTCTATCGTGTGTACGGGGCCTAAGGCTTCAAGCACCTGTGACCAATTAACAATCAACCAATTCCTTCAGCCTAATTAGTAGACTGAAGGAAAACAAGGCAGTTTAAAAAGTGCGAGAAAAAGGTGTTAAAAAGCTGCAAGGATAAGCCCCTTAGGCTGGATTCACACCTATGCATTTTTTGTGCTTTTGTATTTTGCAGATTTGTACTACAGTCTATTTACCACGTTCTGTAGTGCAAATCTGCAAAATGCAAAAAGCACTAAAAATGCACAGGTGTGAATCCAGCCTAAAAGAACCTAAAAGGCAACACAGCAATCACCTGCAGTCAAAAGCAAAATGTGTTCACACTCTCCACTCAAGGTCCCCACTGTCTAGCCTCCAACCAACAAGTCTGGTAATTTCAGATGTGCCCTACAGAAATGTATATAGGCCTAAAGTACCTGTGACCAATTAACCACTCCCCTTAATTAGTAGACTGAAGGAAAACAAGAAAAAAAATGTTCTGCCGCCCCAAATTTTTGGAGTCGACACACTTTCCCCCGAAATCATGGCTACTAGAAAAGCCGATTTTAAGGAGATCTCCCATAAAGAAGTCTTCTGTCAAGAGTACAATGAGGGTTTGCTAGAAAAATGAGGACTACTGCCAGGTCCCATTAAGGGAACCTATTTCTCTTAAGAGGGCGTAGTCCAAGTACCTCTCATGAAGTGATCCATAAGCAGGTTTGCTGCCCATTTCTTTTGGGTAAAAGCCAAGATGGCAGAAATTTTCACCTTAAACAAACTGAGCCCCAAATCCAATTCAGATTGTAGAAAAGACATGATTTGAGATAAATTTGGGTCACAAGTAGAGTTGAGCAAACCCGAACTGTAAAGTTCGGGTTCGGTACGGACTTTGGGTTTTTCCCGAACCAGGACCCGAACCCGAATAATTGGAAAAAGTTTGGGTCCGGGTTCGGAGTTCTGGAAAAGAAAAATGCGCGGAGGTCCCCGCAAATTCAATAACCAGACCCTTTAGGTCTGGTATGGATATTAAGAGGAACCCCGCCGTCAATTAAAAAAAAAAAATGACGTGCGGTTCCCCCTAAATATCCATAACCAGACCCTTCAGGTCTGGTATGGATATTAAGGGGAACCCCGCCGTTAATTAAAAAAAAAATGACGTGCGGTTCCCCCTAAATATCCATAACCAGACCTGTTATCCGAGCACGTTGACCTGGCCGGCCGCAGAAAAGAGGGGGGGACAGAGTGCGGCCCCCCCCCTCTCCTGAGCCGCACCAGTCCCCTCCACTAATGGATGAGGGTAGCGTGAGAGGAATCGGTTCCCCCTGTAATAGGCTGATGAGGTTTTTATATCACCAGAAACTCTGGTGCCTCTGGCTGGAGATCCTGATTGGCTCGGCTAGACAAACTCTTCCATTGCATCAGAAAGCCTTGCTGGAAAACTGAGTTTCCAGTGAGCCCAGAGAATCATCGGAATACAAGAAGCCATTGTCCTGAGAGGACTCATGCACTGGGATGCTGACCTCACTGGTGCAGCCAATGCCTGTTGGAGCGTCTCCCTGACTTTAGGGAGTTTGAGGTGGCAAAGAATCAGAGGCCGCCTGAGTATTGAATCAGGCCCCTAGGTAGAGCATATTCAGCGTAGGTTCCAGTTGGTTTTTGGCAATGCCTGCCCCTCAACTCGAAACTGAGGAACTGCTGCTATGACTGAAGGATCGGGATATGCCGATCGGTATATTGCAAGTCCACTGAAATCCTCCAGTAACCTGGTTGAATGACCTGGATTTACGGTATGGAGAGACTCCATCTTGAGTCTATACGTATAAATTGATTCAGCCTCTTGAGGTAGTTCTGGAGGCTGCTGTTTGAACAACCAATAATGGCCTTGCCATTGGTAATGATTAAAAACAAAATGAATGTGTGAAATACATCTATGTGACCTAGTGTTGGTGTCATTGGTGTTATCACTTTGAACAAAAAAAGGCAATCAGAATTTCTAGATACACAGCCATTTTTTTTTTACATGGTCTTGCGCCACTGTGGACTGAAACCACCAATTTTCGGCAGTGGTCTTGCCGGAACTGGGTCACTTTGAGCCACCTGGCTCCCACGTGCTCTTGGGCAGGCCTGGCGTTAAAAGGGCTTCTGGGTATCTTGGGGAGTCGCAAGGGTCTTATCTCCCTGCGATCTTACGAAGGTTGACTGTGTACACCTCCAACGCATTCTGAAGTCCTTGGATGGGCGAAAGCCTCCAAAATCCCAGTACCTGTTTGGCGCTCCTCTAGATGGTTGCCCCCTCTGGACCCTGAAGATGATAGTTTCCAGTTGTTTTGGGCAAAACAGTGCCTTCACCATCGAAAGGCAGTTTACAGAAATTCTGCTTTGAGGATGGGCCAGCCGTCCAGGATTTTAGTCTCAGTGCTCCTTTGGCTGTGACTGAGCCGAGCATGGGTCTGGATGACCATCGAATGATGTCTATAGCTGCCTTACCTGTAAAATCCGCTGAGAGTTTTATCTCATCAAGAGCATTGACAACTCTTCTCTTTGGCAGCTGGTTTTAATCACATACTCCAAGTTCCATGCCCACACTCACATAGCACTTGCTACGGATGTTAAAGCAATGCGTCAATCAATGATATCGTGAAAGGAGGAAGAGTCTTCCATCGGAAGTGTCACATTCTTGGCCAGTCTGGTGACTGCCGCATCCACCGTTAGTGGGATAGGTAAAGGAGTCGCATTCCTCTCCGTTAATGGATACAACTTCTGCAACCTATTGGTTGAGGAGGATTTTCTCTCTCCCTTTTCTTATTCCTCCTGAAACAGGCTTCTCATTTCTGTCATAAGAGAAAAGGTAGCTTACCTGCTTCTTTAGATTCCTCCTATGGAACCCAAAGGCTTGTTCACACTTGCAGCAGGATCTGCTATTGCCCTGAAAAGCAATCTGTGCTTAGGTCACTTTTCAGAGGCAGGACCAGTGTTTCTGCAATGAGATTTTCAAAGAGCGATTTGTACACAATGTTGCAACTCGCATGGGTGTGGCCCATTCACTTGGTTGCCCTACGTGTGCAAAAAGAAGCCCCTGCTCCCAGGGCCGGTGCAAGGATTTCTGCCTACACAAGCGAAGCTCCATTTTGGCACCCCCCCAACGGCCACCCACCTCCCTTGCAAAAATGTTTCTTTCAATAATTTTTTTATATAAAAAAACACACTAATTTGTGCTTTTGTTAAGTGCATTTTTATTAACGATTTAACAAAATAAGTTATACAGCTATAAAACACATTTTTTACCAATAAGTGCAGGAAATAGTGCAAACAGACTTGTAAAAGTGCAGGAAATAGTAGTGCACACAAACAGTACAACACTAAAACGGCCTATTCAAGGCAAAATATTACCATTAAATTAACATTACCATTTACCAATGAGCAAAAATGCAGGAAATAGTGCAAACAGACTTGTAGAAGTGCAGGAAATAGTACTGCACACAAACAGTACAACACTAAAACGGCCTATTCAAGGCAAAATATTACCATTAAATTAACATTACCATTTACCAATGAGCAAAAATGCAGGAAATAGTGCAAACAGACTTGTAGAAGTGCAGGAAATAGTACTGCACACAAACAGTACAACACTAAAACGGCCTATTCAAGGCAAAATATTACCATTAAATTAACATTACCATTTACCAATGAGCAAAAATGCAGGAAATAGTGCAAACAGACTTGTAGAAGTGCAGGAAATAGTACTACACACAAACAGTACAACACTAAAATGGCCTATTCAAGGCAAAACATTACCATTATTGGTTAAAAGAAGAGCAATAAGTGCATATAAACATATTTTCAAACTATAATATCAGAACATGAGTTTTTTGAGAACATGAGATTTTTAGGACCTTCAGTCCTATTCAACACCAAAGATAACACACACTGATAACGTACAGATAATGTACTACGCGGCCATACTAGTCGGCAGCCAAGCCATGCCAAGAACACATGTTTCCAGAGATTTAACTGAATGCAATTCAACTAATGTGCTAGATAATGTAAACATTCAAAGTAAACACTATAAAAATCTAACCTTTCTTGCTTTTGCGCTCACAAAATCAGAAAGCAAAGTCTGAAAATCAATGTCCTGTACAATACTTTTTTCAATAGAAATCATTGCAAGTCCCACCAATCTCTCTTGTGACATTGTTGAACGTAGATAATTTTTTATTAATTTGAGCTTTGAAAAGCTTTGTTCACCAGATGCAACAGATATCGGCAATGTCAATAATATCCGCAGTGCTATGGAGACATTGGGAGCAAAGTCATTTTTAAGTGCATATGCTAAAATGTGTGTAGGGGTCATTGTCGGTTTCAAGATAGGAGCCAATATGGTGAGTTCTTCACATAACTGTGCTCCATCCAGATCAGTATCTTCTGAGTTTTCATCAGTCAATACACTCTGCAAATCCAGACAATACTTCAGAAGTGTTTCATGTGGTACATTTGTAAGTTTCTGGATATTATAAAGAAACTGAAAGTGCTTGCTGTGATGCTTGATTTGCTCAAATCTCTCATCAAGAGAATTAAAACAAACATCCAAAATACTAAAGAAGCACTCAACTACAAATTTTTTTGCAGGATCGTCAATCGGTTCATCTTCACCTTCATAACAAAACCTTCTCTTTTTCTTTATTTGCCGCAGTAATGCAGAAAAAACAGGCTCAATTTCCATTTCTGTGGCTAGCTCTTTATGCCGCGTACACACCATCACTTTATGTGATGAAAAAAAATGACGTTTTTAAAAACGTCACTTTAATTGACCGTGTGTGAGGCAAAACGTCGTTTTATGTCTTCTAAAAAACGACCAAAAAAAATTGAAGCATGCTTCAATTTTATGTGTCGTTTTTCAAAACGTCAACTTTTACTTCACAGAAATTGACCGTGTGTAGCAAAAACGTCGTTTAAAACAACGTTTTTTCACCCGCGCATGCCCAGAAGCTACTTATGAAGCAAGCTTCAATGGAAAAACGTGGTGAACGTAACCTCGCTTTGCTAGAACATTGTGAGAAAAACGATGGTGTGTAGGCAACTTCGTCTTTGAAAATTGAAGTTTCAAAAACGTCATTTTTTACTTCACAGAAAATGTCGTATTTTTTCATCACATAAAGTGATGGTGTGTACGGGGCATTAGCCTCGTCCAGCAAATCTTCAAATCCTTGATCTGATCGATATTCTTTTAAAAAGGTTGTTGTAGATTCCAAAATATCGATCACATCTGGAAGGTACATGCTTTTGCTTTGAAGCAGCTTGCTGACAAAGTTAATTCTCTTTAGAATGTTGTACCACAATACAATGAAACATACAAATTTGTAGTTATTTAGCTCTTTTGCAAGGGATTCCGCCTCAGATTGTGCCATTGCTGTGTGCGAGCTATCCTTAGAAATACTTGTCAAGGCATCATAGATTTCTCCAACCTGGAACCAAAATGGCCGAACAGCATCTATTCTTGAAGACCATCTGGTATCAGACAAAGGTTTAACTGTTAGTATTCCAATGTACTTCTTCAAGACATTCCAACGAAGTGTAGATCCCGACAAAAAAACATATATTTTTTGCACAACAGAAAAGAATGTTGCTCCATCCCTACATGACATGGCCGCATCATTCACCACAAGATTTAATGTATGAGCACTGCAGGGAACATAAAAGGCCCGCGAGTTTAAATCAAGGATCCTCTTCTGAACACCCTGGTGTTTGCCCTTCATGTTCGAACCATTATCATAGCCTTGTCCTCTCATATCACTAAGTGGAATATTTTGTTTTTTAAGTTCTCTCAAAATTGCCTTGGTCAGACCTTCTCCAGTTGAGCTTTGGATTTTGATAAAGCCAAGAAATCTTTCTTCTATACAGACCTCTGGTTCAGCAGTAGGAGACCCCCCTTCTTTGATGGACACAAATCGAACAATTATAGTCATTTGTTCAATATGTGAAATGTCTGGGGTGCAATCAAGTATTATAGAATAATACTTTGCAGCTTTCAGTGAGTGCTGTATTTGTTTAGTTATTTCTTTGGCTATAAGGCTGATTAGTTCATTTTGAATGTCCTTCCCCAAATAATGATGTACAATTTCCTTATTTTTGATACACTTCAGATGTTCCTGCATAACCGTATCAAATGTGGCAAGCATTTCTACCAGTTGAAGAAAATTTCCATTATTTTCACTATGTAATGTGTCATTGCTACCTCTAAAAGCCAAGCACTGGCGACCAAGGTATGTTACAATGGCTACAAGCCTCTTTACAACATTTTGCCAATGTTGTGTTTCTGCTGTCAAAAATCTCTGGTATGCAGCATCTATTGTTTTTCCTGATCCAAATCTTCTAGAGAGTTCATTCCAGTCTCTTACAGCAACAAGATGAGAATGTGACATTTCATGACTGTGAAGGGTTTGAGACAAATTCCTCCAATCATCGTAGCCTCCGCTTGTCAAACTTTTTGTTATTTTAGTTGCAAAAAGCTTACAACAAAAACAAAACACTTTATCCAGCTTAACAGAATAAACAAGCCAGTTTCTATAGGTTTCTTCTCCGTTTGGCAGTTGTCTCTTATAATTTGCTTTAGTAAAGCGTCTATTAGACGCATCTTTGGGAAAATAAAAATTAGCTTTTTGCTTTGTAGGACCTTTCCTGACAATAGCATCCCTTAGTGAGGGGGTGAGAACAGTCGGCCAATTAGCAGGATCAGACAAATCAAGAGTCTCCAAAGTAGAACATTGTTCCTCTTGCTCCATTTCTGCTTCACTTGATCCTTTATCAACAGTCTTTTCAAGGCGAGGAGATGGTACGTATGATGATGTAGAAGCCGGTTGCTCATCACCTACTTCTTGTCTTTTCTCAGCACTTGCATCATGAAGATTAGCAGCCTCCTGAGGTGTGACAGGCTGTTGGTCTGATACAACTGATGTGAAAGATTGTTCATCCATAGCTACGTGAACTTGATCATCTTCCACACTGGAAACTGTTTCTGATGCAGGAGCATCTTCCTCTCTGGGTTTGTGAGAGGTCAAGAACTTCATTAAATCTCCAGACATCTGCTTCCCAGTCTTTTCTTTTTCAGCTCGTCTCTTTCTGAAGCCCGCTCCTGATAATTTCTTTTCTTTAAATAGTTTTGGCATTTTGATTGTAGTTTTCCAGCTATGTGAACAAGAACATATTTGTAGAATTTTTCAGAACAGGCTCCTTACTAACGCCTGCTGTGTAGTGTGCTGCAGAAAATTATATGTACTATAATAATCAAATATTCCAATTGCCAAGTAAGGGTAAAGCAATAAAGAAGTTTTGACCATGTGAAACTACAGCTTCCGGCATGATCTAAGCCAGTGGTGTCCAAACTACGGCCTTCCAGATGTTGCAAAATTCCAACTCCCAGTATGCCTGAACAGCCTAATGCTGTCCGGGCATGCTGAAGGCTGTCTGGGCATGCTGAGAGTTGTAGTTTTGCAACATCTGGAAGGCTGCAGTTTGGACACCACTCATCTAAACAGTGGCAAGTGTATACATGGAGTTGTAGTTTCACTAATCATAACTGCAGAAATGTGACTAAAGCACTGCATAGTCAGGCAAAAATACACCAGGATATCAGTAACTCACCATCTATGTAATTTATTTTATTGTTCCTCTCAATCTGGTCCAGACCATCATGCATTCTTCTAGCTACACACTGAACCCTCTGAATATAATAATACCACATACTGCCACATTCTGAAGTCCCTAAAACCACGCCACACCAGAAATTCTTAGTATAATATACACCATACTACTAAATGTAAAACATACTGTACCCCAAAAATTAATTATATAGCAAGAGAGGGCAGAAGTCCTTTGTAGCACAAAACGAGCGTGGTCTTGTATTGCCTCTGTGTAATTGACCAAGACCCACAACTGTATGTAACCTTTGCATAATAAAAAAAGGAAGGATATCAGCATATGGTGAGTGCCACAGCTTTATCTTTTATCATATTAAATTAATTATACACTCTGCCCCCACATTGTTCTCCAATATACTATATAGTGTAGCCCATATCTGGTGACCCCATATATATAACCCTGTGTGTCCGTGACTGCCACACCAGACAACATTATTGGGGAGATTGATCAAAACCAGTGTAAAGGAAAAGTTAACCAGTTGCCCATAGCAACCAATCATGTCGCTTCTTTCATTTCTCACAGGCCCTTTTCAAAATGAAAGAGGCGAGCTGATTGGTTGCTATGGGCAACTGGTTAACTTTTCCTTCACACAGGTTTTGATGAATCTCCCTCAATATCCTTGGCTAGACCACAACTACCACTGTATATACTACTGGCCTAGGCTGTTATATATATTATGTCTGTATATATATATATATATATATATATATATATATATATATATATATATATATATATATATATATATATATATATGTGCCAGTACTATATTGCTATAAGTGGTCCCTCTGGAACAGAAGAATATTGCTACAGGTACCTATAGGGCAGTAATATTTTGCTACAGTACTTATAGGACAGTAGTATATTGCTATAGGTACATAAATGGCAGTAATATTGTCACAGGTACAAATAGGGCATTAATATATATTGCTAAGACAGGGGGATTGAAATGGCTCACGAGGGTCAGGGATCAATCAAAATGAAAGAAGGGGGTTAAAATGGCACAGGGAGGATGAGGGGTTAAGAACTGAAGTGAACACAGAGCCCCTGTTCCATTTCAATCCCTCCCCCCCATGCCACTTTAACTGACAAAAGTCACAGACGCAGAATGCCATATCTTTGTGGGACTCACAGGTAATGTGTTCGCTGATCAGTCTCGTCCTCTTTTATTTTATTTTCCTTCTTCCTCAAACCGCAGTCACGATTTCTCCCTGACGTGTATAGTTTTTGCAGAATTGGTAAGGAAACTAGGCGCAGCAATTATCCAGCACCGCATAAAGTTGTACAGCTATAAGAAGATACGTCAGTCAGAAACAATCAAAATCTCTTCACTCCTAGCTTTCTCATACATCTATGATGGTAGATTATTGCCATAGGAAAAAAAAAAAAAAAAATTATATATATATATATTATATATATATATATATATATATATATATATATATATATATATATATATATATATATATATATATATATATATATACACACACACACACACACAGTGGTTCCTCAAGTTACAATATTAATCGGTTCCAGGACGACCATTGTATGTTGAAACCATTGTATGTTGAGACCATAACTCTATGGAAACCTGGGAATTGGTTCTGAAGCCCCAAAAATGTCATCCAAAAATAGGAAAAAGTGAGCATTAAAGAAAAATAAGTAGATAACTAATATAGATAAAGCAAATCCTTATATATAAAAGTAATAAAGATCTGCTGGAGCTGTAATCACTGTCTATGTCTGGGTTTCCCAACCAGGGTGCCTCCAGCTGTGGCAAAGCTACAACTCCCAGCATGCCCGGACAGCCTTCGGCTGTCCGGGCATGCTGGGAGTTGTAGTTTTGCCACAGCTGGAGGCACTCTGGTTGGTTAACACTGGTCTATGTAGAGTAGAGGAGCTTCTTCAGGGTACTGTATCATTGTACAGTACACACAGTGTACTAAAAAGTGTAAAATAGAGCTGCCCTCACCTGGAGCAGCTACCTCTGGCACAGGTAAATAGTAGTCGGTTTTAAGTGCGGTCTGACAACCGCATGGGGGGAAAAAATGAGCCAACTAGAGTCAGCGTTCGGCTCATAGGTTTATATTATAAATGGGACCGCATGCAGTAGGGAATGCAGGAGTGCAAGGTTAGGGCTCCCCCCAACGTATGCGATCCCATATTGCCGAAATTGTAGTGTGAACCCAGCCTAAGCCTTTTTGTACGCCCGAAGAGCACTTTACATCCACTTTACATATGGGGTATTTCTATACTCATAAGAAATTGCTTAACAAAATATATATATTTTTTTCTTCTTTTACCTCTTGTGGAAATAAAAATTATGGGGCAACACCAGAATCCCCTGGAAGAAGTCATCCTTGTGACGAAACGGCGTAGGGAGGAGCGACGTGCTGACGTCACCACGATCCACGCTGTCTACCCGGAAGGACGAGCAGACAGCAGAGCCGGCCGGCTATACGATTATCGATCGCACTTTTTAACCGTTTTACATGTGAGTGCAATATCTTTTTACATTAAAATATTTTAAACGATATCACACCATGTGAGTGTTTTTCTCCTTTGGGTAACATCTATGGAGAAAGTTGGTCTGACATAGAGGATTGGTGATACAGGAGAGAGAGTGGCAGTCTATCCAGGACCCACATTGACCCATGTTGTACATGCTTGAATTTATTCTTGCTCTGGTAAGCAGCTGATACATAAGTGGTGGTGGATTTGTCATCTGATTCACAAGATTTGTGCCTGGATATTTAGCTTCACTCATTCGGAGAACTTCCTGTCACTTCCTGCATTCCTCTGTGATACTTCATATTTGGACTTTTGCACTAATTTACCTTTCAGTTTTGCACTGGGATTTTTGTGTACTTTAATACATAATTGAATATTTATGTCGATTCAACTTGCAGCGCAGCTTTTTCTTTTTATAATGTATTTGTGTGTGTATCTTACATATAAGTTGCAGCAGCTTTTTTTTTTTTTATATTTATTATTTTTCTCACATATGTTTATAGTGTCATCACTATTTCACTCTTAGACCTGCGCAGTATTTTCCTATTTTGTATATACCAGAATGTATGTGTAAAAATTTTAATTTTTCTTACACTAACATGCTGGTGTAGACCCCAACTTTACCTTTTCATAAGGGGTAAAAGGAGAAAATGCCCCCAAAGTTTGTAACACTTTCTCCTGTGTACGGAGATACCCCATATGTGGCCCTAAACTGTTACCTTGAAATACGACAGGGCTGACCACAGATAACACAGTGATAACTGTCTGAGTACAGATAATGAAGTAGATGTGACCTGCAGTCCTATGTAACACCACAGATAACACAGTGATAACTCTCTGAGTACAGATAATGTAGTAGATGTGACCTGCAGTCCTATGTAACGCCACAGATAACACCGTAATAACTCTCTGAGTACAGATAATGTAGTAGATGTGCCTTTCAGACATTCCTATGTAACACCACAGATAACACAGTGATAACTCTCTGAGTACAGATAATGTAGTAGATGTGGCCTGCAGTCCTATGTAACACCACAGATAACACAGGTAGCATCTACTACATTATCTGTACTCTGAGGGTTATCACTGTTATCTGTGGTGTTACATAGGACTGCAGGCCACATCTACTACATTATCTGTACTCAGAGGATTATCACTGTGTTATCTCTGATGTTACATAGGACTGCAGGTCACATCTACTACATTATATTTATTTGCGTGTGGGAGTTCTGGTGGCCGGTGGTGGAGTGTGGAAGTCGACTTATCCATCCCCCCCCCCGCTTCCATTATCCATCCCCCCTGCTTCCATTATCCATCCCCCTGCTTCCATTATCCATCCCCCTGCTTCCATTATCCATCCCCCCGCTTCCATTATCCATCCCCCCGCTTCCATTATCCATCCCCCTGCTTCTATTATCCATCCCCCCTGCTTCCATTATCCATCCCCCCTGCTTCCATTATCCATCCCCCTGCTTCCATTATCCATCCCCCCTGCTTCCATTATCCATCCCCCTGCTTCTATTATCCTTCCCCCCTGCTTCCATTATCCATCCCCCTGCTTCCATTATCCACCCCCCTGCTTCCATTATCCATCCCCCCTGCTTTATTAATTATCCACCCGACCCAGTCTCCATTAACCCCCCTTGCTCCTTCTTCCATCATCCATCCCCCCTGGGCCCTGCTCTGCTTCCGCCATTCCTCCCCCCCACTGTGGGGGGGAGGAATGGCGGAAGCAGAGCAGTGCCCAGGGGGGATGGATGATGGATCATGGAAGAAGGAGCAAGGGGGGTTAATGGAGACCCCTGGGCCCTGCTCTGCTTCCACCATTCCTCCCCCCCCACTCTTTCTTCCATTATGCCCTCCTGCTTTATTAATTATCCACCCGACCCCGTCTCCATTAACCCCCCTTGCTCCTTCTTCCATGATCCATCATCCATCCCCCCTGGGCCCTGCTCTGCTTCCGCCATTCCCCCCCCCCCACTCCTTCTTCCAGTTCCATTATGCCCTCCTGCTTTATTAATTATCCACCCGACCCCGTCTCCATTAACCCCCCTTGCTCCTTCTTCCATCATCCATCACCCCTGGGCCCTGCTCTGCTTCCACCATTCCTCCCCCCCCTCACTATTTCTTCCATTATGCCCTCCTGCTTTATTAATTATCCACCCGACCCCGTCTCCATTAACCCCCCTTGCTCCTTCTTCCATGATCCATCATCCACCCCCCCTGGGCCCTGCTCTGCTTCCGCCATTCCCCCCCCCACTCCTTCTTCCAGTTTCATTAAGCCCTCCTGCTTTATTAATTATCCACCTGACCCCGTCTCCATTAACCCCCCTTGCTCCTTCTTCCATCATCCATCCATTCTTCTTCCCCACCCTCACCTCCTGTGCGATTTTCTCCAATCTTCCGGCGCCGCGGCGCGGGAATGGGTACTGTGTCACTCACTCTGTACTACTGCTGCAGCCTCTGTGGCGCCAGCAGCGGAGGGCCGCCCCTTCAGTGACATCAGACGTCCTCCTGCGCGGAGGAGGACGTCGTCACTGAAGTGCCGTGCCGTACAGGCCCAGACCCGGCGTCATCAATCACCAGGCAGTAATTTAGGTAAGGGAGTCGGGACTGGCTGCGCCCGGCCCGGGCCACATCCAGTGACAGCAGCTGACAGGCGCTGCGGCGCATTAGCACACCGGAGCGTGACACCGGGTGCCGGAGGGCGACGGCAACAATAAAGTATTAAAAAAAAAAAAAAAAAAGCTAATTTTCCGCCCCATCCAAAGCTGCGGACCTGCCCGCCCCAAGCGGCCGCTTGGTCCGACTGGCGGTTGCGCCGGCCCTGCCTGCTCCTATTTAAGACGACCAGTTTTGCACAATGTTTTAAAAGGTGCGTTCTCCAACGTGACCTATCACAGCAGAATCGCATGGCATTTGGGGTGCCCTGAAAGGATAACGACATCTAATGCATATTGTACAGTGATTGTCAATTTTAAATCAGATTGTATGGTGTGTGATAACAGGTTTTCCCCTTTGGAGGAGGTTCCGGATCCTCCCATTCCAGTGCAGCTTTACTGCCATAACGAATGGTGATATTAGCGTAAAACAAAGCCTCAACCTTCAGGATGCTCTGTTGAGGAGGAGGCAATATCATCTCCCTCTGCCTGAAAGGTTGGCTGTAATACTGGGTCTAGGGAACCAGCCTGCCTAATCTACTGGGCTGGAGTCACCCCTGAAGTGCCTGGTACCTTTCCAGTTAGAGAGGGTTGAATGGCTTGGTTTAGACCTGGTGTAGTGCCCATACTGTCTGCCCACTTCTGTCCCTGGCTGCTCGAGATGACTGGAAAATTCAGCCAGGGGGTTGGGGACTATTTTGCTGAGCAAGATTGACACCTGCTGACTCTCAAACTCCTGGTCTCTGGCAAGCTGCCTGAAGCAGTTGCTGCAAAGTATCTTTCCAGGCATAGGGTCGCCTCCACATGACCAACATTTGCCTTTCGGGCGCTGAGCCCTCATAAAAGAAGCTGTGTGCGCTCTCTTAACCCCCCTGACGGTAAACCCGAGCGCGACTCGGGGTTGGTTTTACATGTTAGGATCGGCAAACCCGAGTCGCGCTCGGGCTGGACGGGCTTACCTTTCGCTGGATCCACAGGCTTGGTTTACTCACCTTGTCCCTGGATCCAGCGATGCCACCCGCTGTGTGAGCGAGCGGGACCTCCTCGCTCGATTCACAGTCCCCGTGTGACGCCGATCTCCGTTCCCTGCGACGTTACGACGCACGGGGACGGAGAACGGCGCCAAATTCAAAAAAGTAAACAAACACATTACATACAGTATACTGTAATCTTATAGATTACAGTACTGTATGTAAAAAATACACACCCCCCTTGTCCCTAGTGGTCTGCCCAGTGCCCTGCATGTACTTTTATATAATAAAAAATGTCATTTCTGCCTAAAAACTGTAGATTGTCCAAAAGTGTCCCTTTATGTCAAAAATGGTTTTAGATCAGCTAGAAAACAGCGATAATAAATTATAATCACTTGCAGAATTGTGCGATAGCGATTTGCGGGGAAATTCGTCATAAAAAAAATAAAATAATGACAGCGACAATTCTGCAACTGCAAATTTCAGTGATTTTGAGTTGATTACATTATTGAATAATTTTTATTATAATTATATTATTATTTGTTATAATTATTTATAATTATTTATTATATTATAATTTATAATTTTGTTTTAAAAAAAAAAATCATACCCGGGATGCCTACAAGACTCTTGCTTGGTCAGATTTAAGTGAGTTATTTCTAAAAATTACAGGCCTACAGTATAAAACGCCAATTTCCTTGCAAAATAAATGTACCGCTTTTGGTACGTAATTCCAGACAGAATCATACCGCCAGGGAGATTAAGCGTACATTTGCGCCCCTAGTACTGGGGTCTGCCAGGATTGGAGGAGACACTTTCCGCCCTGAAAAACCCTGATGATCCAGAGGGCCTCTGAACCTCTTTGAGCGGGTGTGAGCAGCCTGGGTTGCAATAGATAAGAAGGCACGCTCGTCAGGGCCCGATGCACTCTTTTCTCCCGGGCCTTCTTACTTACCAAAAGTTGGCCCTTTACCTGATGGCGCGGTGGTCTTTATTATGTGGCGGTAGGCTCATGCTGATGGAATTTACCGAAAGATGCAAGGGGGACTGCATGGCAACAGAGAAATAAGTTAAAGAGAAAAAATATACATATATCTCTTTATTGGGGGGGGGGCAAATAGTAACAAATTTAAACAAAATAATCCTGGGAAAACCCCCCATCCCCTAGGAATACATTGCTCCTACTCCTCCCCCCCATCTATCCCCATTACTAGGATAGCAAGACTTACCTGTCATTGACTGTTCCTCAGAAGGAGATGCTGCCTCTCTGGATGCTTGAATAGCAAAAAGGCATCCATTACCTGTCCATTTGTTCCCTGCAATTAGATCACCTGAGACTCAGCCCTCTCTCACCTCTACTCTAAAAAAAAGGGCTAATACAATTATGAGGGACAACGTCCATCCACACAAAAGGACACTTTTAAGCTGGCTACACACCATACAATCTTTTGCAGATTTCTTCCCTCAGATTTATCAAAACCACACAACATGAGGCCAAACCTTAAAGCCTCAACCTGTATGCAATCAGGCAGGCACCACATGGTCCCGGCAAATCTAATGGAAATCAGACAACAAAAGTTGCAGTGTGTATGGGGACTTTAAAGACATGAGAGCAAGAGAAAGAAAAAAGTTTTATAGAAATTGACAGACCTGGAAAGGGTTCCATAGAAGAGAAGGCATCATGCAGTCCCATATTGCTTAAATCAGACTCCGTCACAGGCAATACCAAAGGAGGACTGTCGTCTATGATTAGAGAACACCTCAACCCCAGAAGACCACCAGAAGGGGTTCCCCACCTTGTTGGTGCGTTTAGCGTGCCTAAGGCCGCGTACACACGGTTGTTCCAAACAGATGAGAATGGACCGAAGTTCAGTTTCAGTGTGTGTGTATGGCCCATCGGTCTGTTGTCCTTCGGTCGATGGACCGCTGACCGATCGGTCCAAACTAATGGTTAGTACAGAAAAGCATTGGTTCAAAACCCACGCATGCTCAGAATCAAGTCGACGCATGCTTGGAAGCATTGAACTTCGTTTTTTTCAGCACGTCGTGTGTTTTACGTCACCGTGTTCTGACCCGATCGGTTTTTGGAACGATGGTGTGTACGCACATCAGACCGTCAGGCCACTTCAGCGGTGAACCAATGAAAACGGCCCGTCGGACCATTCTCATCGGTTTGGATCTACCGTGTGTACGCGGCCTCAGATGTAGGACCTCACACTGGGAGAGGCTGAACCCAGCCGGAACTTTGACATAGTCGGTAGGTAAGGGCTTATCCTGAATCTAACAGTCTGTAGGTTGATCTTTGAGGACAAAAAGGAGAATAGGGAGGTTGCTCTCAGTCAGACTTTTATAGAGAGTTAAACGAGTCCTGTGGGTGGATATAGGGGCGGGGCTATATCATATGTATGCTGCCATGTCTGGCGTCAGGGTGTTAAAAATCTGCAGGGAAAACCCCAACAAGAACCTAAAACGCAACACAGCAATCAGAGGCGACTCCAGGCTTTGAGAGGCTTTAGGCAAAACTTAAATATGAGGCCCCACTCACGCCCATAATGGGAAAAATATTTCAAGCGATAAAAATGAACTAGGGCACGGGTAAGGCAATCATTAGGGGTTCAGAAGTGGGGCTTACAATTGGTGTGCTGTAACCATAGTGTTCAGATCTACAGCTCACGGAACATTGGCGTGATCAGCAAGCTGTGATATAAAAACATTTAAAAAATAGCATTAAAGGGGCACAGCAGGGCACACTTTCCTTTCAGTATCCTTTAAATGCACAGTAGCGCGGGAAGCGGCTCACGGCTGCAATAAGTCCTTACTATCCTCTCTCATGTTGCACTGCTTACCGGCGGCCCCTCCCCTCCTCTCCCCTCCTCTCCCCTCCTCTCCTCCATCTCAGGTGATGTCACAAGTATACAACGAGAGGAGGGGAGGGGCCGCCGGGGAACAGCGCGACATGAGAGAGGATAGTAAGGACTTATTGCAGCCATGAGCTGCTTCCTGCGCTACTCTGCATGTCGGCCGATACTCAATCTACCTGTCAGCTGTCTGTGATTGACGGGTAGATCGTCGCGGAGCTGGTGACTTTGCGGCATTACAGACTGGGAAGCCAACACTGTCTGTTAAATACTGCAATAGGCTATTAGGTGGCCGCGAGCCCCCTGTGAGGGTGGGGCCTTAGGCGACTGCCTAATTTGCCTAATTATAGAGCAGCCTCTGACAACAATCACCAGCAGTCAAAAGCAAAACTTGTTCGCACTCTCCACTCAAAGTCCCCACTGTCTAGCCTCCAACCAACAAGTCTGGCCCAGGCTGTTCAGGCATTCAGATGAATCCCAGAAGTACTGTCTGTTGAGCCCCCTGTTTGGCGGGAGCCAAAAATCATATACAGTATATATATATATATATATATAGTCTGTATATACACTGGGGCAGATTCAGAAAGAGATACGACGGTGTATCTCCTGATACGCTGTCGTATCTCTGAGTTCTGCCAGTCGTATCTATGCGCCTGATTCATAGAATCAGGTTACGCATAGATATCCCTAAGATCCGACAGGTGTAAGTGACTTACGCGGTCGGATCTTAGGCTGCAATCTCACGCTGGCCGCTAGGTGGCGCTTCCGTTTGAACACGCGAGGAATATGCAAATGAGGAGTTACGCCGATTCAGAAACAAACGACCCCCCGCGCTTTTTTTTTTACATCGTTTACGTTCGGCTTTTTCCGGCATATAGTTACCCCTGCTATATGCGGCGTATCCTATGTTAAGTATGGCCGTCGTTCCCGCGCCGAGTTTTGAATTTTTTACATTGTTTGCGTAAGTCGTTCGCGAATACGGATGGACGTAATTTACGTTCACGTCGAAACCAATGACGTCCTAGCGATGTCATTTAGAGCAATGCACGCTGGGAAATTTTACGGACGGCGCATGCGCAGTTCGTTCGGCGCGGGAACGCGCCTGATTTAAATTTTACACGCCCCCTAGCCGCGGAATTTGAATTCCGCCGGGGGATTTACGATACACTGCCGCAAGTTTACAGGCAAGTGCTTTCTGAATAAAGCACTTGCCTCAAAAACTTGCGGCGGCGTAACGTAAATCAGATAGGTTACGCAGATCTAAATATCCGCTCACCTATCTGAATCTAGCCCACTATATCTATATATGCAATATTTCTACCATTTCTATACTGCATATATTGACTTCCCAATGTCACTGGTTCCTAAGGAATATGAGGTTCCCTAGGAACCACCGATATCACCAAAAATCAGCACCCCTTTGCTTAAAATCACTACCTGAATATGTAGTAATGTACTAAGTGGGGGGGCCGCCCTGGGTGCCACAAACTGGGGGGTGTCAGGCCGGTGCCCCCCCTCCACGACTGAAGGGGAGACAGTGCTGCGGGTTTAGGAAGCAACACCGAAGTGCTGTGCATGCAGGAGCAGGGGGAGGCGGCTTTACTCTGCTCGGCTGTGATAGCCACTGTCGAAACTGATCAGAGCCTCGACCATGGAGAGAAGGGGATTGTTGCGCCAGATCCTGGGTGTGCCGACTGTCTCGGGTGCAGCTTGCACCCCCCCTGCAAAGCCATTACCTTGGGCTCTCCGAGTGTGTTCTGAGGTAGATTATAGGTCTGAAGGGGGGGGTGTGTAATGTAAAGGGGTCCAGAGGTGCAGGGTACTGTGTAATGTAAAGGGGTCCAGAGGTGTAGGGTGCTATGTAATGTAAAGAGGTCCTTAGGTGCAAGGTGCCATGTAATGTAAAGGGGTCCAATGGTGCAGTGTAATGTAAAGGGGTCCAGAGGTACAATGGCTGTGTAATGTAAGGGGGTCCAGAGGTGCAGGGTGCTGTGTAATGTAAAGGGGTCCAGAGCTGTCTCGGGTGTGGCTTGCACACCCCCTGCAAAGCCACTACCTTGGGCTCTCCGAGTGTGTTCTGAGACAGATTATAGGTCTGAAGGGGGGGTGTAATGTAAAGGGGTCCAGAGGTGCAGGGTACTGTGTAATGTAAAGGGGTCCAGAGGTGCAGAGTGCTGTGTAACGTAAAGGAGTCCAGAGGTGTAGGATGCTGTGTAATGTAAAGGGATTCAGAGGCGCAGGGTGCTGTGTAATGTAAAGGGTTCCAGAGGTGCAGGGTGCTTTGTAATCTAACGAGTTAAAAAATGTAAAGGGGTACAGAGGTGCAGGGTACTGTGTAATGTAAAGGGGTCCAGAGGTGCAGGGTGCTGTGTAATGTAAAGGGGTCCAGAGGTGTAGGATGCTGTGTAATGTAAAGGGGTCCAGAGGTGCAGTTGTGGAAAATGTGGACAGTAGTGACAAAAAGATATTGAAGGATGCAGAGGTATGCAGGGGGCACAGTGGGGTGTTTTTACATTTTAAGGTGGGGGGTGCCAGATATAGGATCAGCCCCGGGTGCCAAATGCTCTAGGTATGCCCCTGCGAATATGGCCACTGGCAATACAGATTCAGTGTCACTCATGAATCTACCTGATATGTTTTACAAACATATTTGATCAGTGACATTATAGGGGAATCTGTAATTTTGCGGCTGGAGTGTGTTGGGCCAAGATTGACTAGCGGCAGGTCATTGTGATTGATGCTGGATCTGTAAAATTGGACACCATGGTTTCCATTCTAAATGTTTTTTTTTTCTTTGTCTGAATTTCTCACTTCCTGTTTCTCCTCAGTAAGCTTGCCCCCATCATCCGAGCCGTTCTGGCTGGGGGTTAGTCAGCCAGAACAGCTTACTGAGGAGAAACAGGAAGTGAGAAATTCAGATAAAGAAAAAAAAACATTTAGAAGGGAAATTGAAGGAAAAGGTAAGTGAACCAACAATGCACTAGCTTAAAGGAACCTATTTAGAAAATAAAAAACTAACCTTTACAACCCCTTTAATTTGTTTGCATGGGATTAGTGGGTTTATAAGGTGGCCTCCAGAGATCTGCCCCCCTCACCAGGAGAATGAGTATGGTTATATGTTTACCCTAGTACTCATTCCCACCCCCCAAAAATGTAAATAAACACACACACATACACCATGAAAAAATCTTTAATAAAACATCCATTTAAATTTGTAAACAATGTAAAGCCACCATTACTCACATCATCCAACAATGTAGATCCAGCATCAATCACAACAACACACTGACACATCAACCCACCACTTGACAATCTCACCAGCCACACTACTGCTTAAAATGACACATCTATGGCTGGCTGGTGTTTCTAAACATACTGTCCATGGATTCTGTGTGACATCATTCCATGTTTTGTTCTTGCCATTTTTATATGTCCCCTGTGGCATTGCTCAACTACCCATGACATTTATTTATTTTTAACAAAAGATCACAAACTATCCCTAAAAATGGTCAGAAAAATAGCAAGATTTGTCTCCAATATGCTAAAAGGGGGTGCAAAGGTAAACAAAAATCCCCCTAAATAGTTGTATTTACCTCAGTGCAGTCCTCCTTCACTTACCTCATCCTTCCATTTTGCTTTTAAATGTCCTTATTTCTTCTGAGAAATCCTCATTTCCTGTTCTTCTGTCTGTAACTCCACTCTACTGTGTGGAGTGTCGCGCTCGCCCCCTCCCTTGAGGGGAGAGGGGGCGAGCAGGAGAGTCAGGACACTCTCTACATTGCAGATAGAGGAAGGAGCTGTGTGTTAGTGGGAATCCTGACTCTCCTTCTCGCCCCCTCCCCCCTCAAGGGAGGGGGCAAGTATGACACTCCACACCAGGGAGAAAGCCTTGCATTACTGTGTGGAATCACAGACAGAAAAACAGGAAGTGAGGATTTCTCAGAAGAAGTACATTTAAAATCAAAATCAAAGGATGAGGTAAGTGAAGGAGGACTGCACTGAGGTAAAGGAAGCTATTTAGGGGATATTTTTTTTACCTTTACAACCCCTTTAAATAGGTTTTAGCATTATGTTCGAGGTACCCAAACTTCCCATTGAGTTTGTTGAACCCTCTTGGAACAGAACTTTGCCAGGTTAACTCATCCCTAGTGACCACCCACTAAAACCTCCAAAAGCAGCATCTAAAACCTGGCTTTCAGCCCAGGTAAAACAGGATCAGTACATGCTTCATGATCTTGATTTATTCTGTAAAATAAATATAAATGCTTTCAATTCTGCAGAGGCATCCTAACAAAGCTGGGCACAATGCCAATCTGACTGATCTTCTTGACAAATGGTGAAAATAGACATGTGCAAGGATAAGAGGTGGTGGTTAAATAGCATCTATGCCTCAAAGATTATACATTATAGGCATTGAATAAAGAGAATCTGAAGAAGTCATCAGTTCTTGCTAATCCAGTAAAATTTATCACATATGCCAGGCAAATTTATTTTTGATATATTTTGTGCATTAGCAAATATTTAAAGGTGATGAGATCCTATGAGCAGGTACCACTATTAAAACACAGCATGAGATATATTGGCTTGTCATGCGTATTTCAATAAGAACTGATAGTTACAGCTACCGTTTTTTACTCTCCATTTTCCATGCAAAGAAGTAGCAGTAAATGCACGCTGATCATTAGCATTATTTAAAGAACTCTGTTAATTATATTACTAGTGCGATTGTTAACAGGGTTAGAAAACATACACTATTAAGATCCCTTTAGGGGTAGATTCTAGAGACATTACTGTGTTTTATCATATTATGAGTTTGAATGATATGGTAGCTTTGTGATTTTTATAAGACATTACATGTTACATGCTGACTTTGAACAAAGGGTAATGTAGATCTGTAGCAAGCCTGAAAGGGAGGATTTGGTCATTGTCAACACAGGGAAAACTACCAAGATATCTGAGGGAATGACAGGCTGTGTCCTGATTCTGAACTGTAATCCCCAGAGCACTGATCTATGAGGTTCAATGTGGTTCACTTTTACTGCTAGACAAGCACTTTCATGCTGTAATGTAAGGGATACAATTTTGTCACAAGATGCCATCTGGAATGTCTGCTGATACAGAACATTGATCCGACCTCTGCCTAATCCTAAGAATATTAGCAGAAAGCCATGCAAAGAAGTAACTAATGGTAGCTGTTTTGAATAATAAATTAAACTTTATATTTCAAGATATTATAAATAATCCATATTTGTATTTATGGTCTGTTGTAGCCAAAAATGTAACACAGAGATGTATCACAGAATGTGTCATTCTGAAAAGAATCTCAAAACAAATCATAAATAGGACAGTATCTGATCATTCTCTCACATCTTCACACATTTTTTTTCATATATGGAGTGCATGCTTGAAAATATATTTTATGTATTGTTTCAGCAGTATGCATAGTATACAGTGCCTTGAATTTTTTTTTAACATTATGTTACAACCAAAAAAGTAAATGGATTTTATGTGATAGATCAACACAAAGTGGCACACAATTGTAAAGTGGAAGGAAAATGATAAATGGTTTTCATTTTTTTAAACAAATAAATATCTGAAAAGTGTGGCGTGCATTTGTATCCCCCCCCTTTACTTTGATACCCCCAGGGCTCGAGTCCTGCGGGAACGCGTGGGAACTGCGTCCCTGCACTTTTTCCAAAGCAGGAACGCCGTTCCCGTTGCAGGACTAGAGCCGCCCAGACTTGACTAAGCGGCGATGGCGATGCCGCAATGTCTCTTGGGAGCTTTTGTCATTGTTCCCAGGAGACATTGCGGAGGCCTGCCGCGAGTTATCGCGGGATTTAGAAAGAACTTAAAGCGGGGGTTCACCCAAAAAAAAATATTTAAATTTTAGTTTAAAAGTGTGTTTTATGTTTATTGCAATTACGTGTTGCCTTTTAAGTTATCTATACTACAGTACTAACTGTTTCCAGAGTTCATATTTGTAATTTAGAAAGCTTACTCAGGTTTTTTGTGTACGACAATAGCAGGTGTTGTTTTTTTTTTGGTCCACCCTTAATGAGTAATTGCCTTAACATCACCTCTTTTAATGTTAAGGGTCTAACTTCCCACTTTAAATGACATATGCTATGGAAAGAAGCTCTCTGACTTCACTCTGACCTCATATGTGTGCAGGAAACTCACTTCTCCTCTAGAAAACCACCACTTTGCCCTCATAAACAGTTTTTACACAGTTTTTTTGCTAATTCCCCCAAGAAAAAAGCAGGTGCCCTCTCTGCTATACGCTCCACCATAGTGTTCCAACTACTTCATTCTGTGAGTGATCTCTATGGAAGATATGTTATCTTACATGCCTACATTAACAACCACATTATGACTATAGTCAATATCTACGCCCCGAATAACCACCAAGGCCAGTTTTAACAAAAACTGTAATGGCGAAACTAGAACCCTTTTGAAAAAACACCCTAATTATATGTGGCGACTTTAACCACATAGTAGATCCAGATTTAGACTCCTCAAACCATCTTGCAAACAATCCACTGCTCTCTGCTCTTTACTCCGATCTGAAGACCTACAGTATATGACCCCTGGAGATGCCTCCATGATACTGAGAAGGATAATACCTTCTAGTTGCACACGCAAAAGTCATATTCCAGAATAGACATGTTTCTGGTAGACAAACACACCCTCTAAACCAGGAGTGTCAAACTCAATTTCATCGTGGGCCACATCAGTATTATGGTTGTCCTCAAAAGGGCTGGTTGTATTTATAAGATTAGATATCCAGCACATCCCCTCCCCTTACATTAGATGTCAAGAGCCACCCACCATCAGAAGTTGAGTCCCCTACTCTCCCTTACATCACAGTGCACCCCCTTTCCTTATGCTTCTGCTGGGAAGAAGCTGGATTTATTTCTTAACAACTTAACAACCATGGATGTCATATGACGTCCTGGACTTTGTGCAGTGATATCTGATATCATTCAAAAATCACCGTCTTCAGTCACCGATTCTCTGCACGATAAGAATCTTATAGGCAGCGGGAGGGGACGTCCCCCCCTCCCGCCGCCATCCGGTGCTTCTCCGGGCTCTCCCGTGCCATTGGGGGTCTGGAGAGCAAACCAGCCAGCCCTGGCTGGGAAGCATAGAGATGACTGGTGACCATCTGGTCACCAGTCCTCTCTATGGCCGACGGAGGCCCGGGCGCGACGTTATGACCTCACGCCCGGTACCCGGAAGTAAACAAAGCCGCAATCGCGGCTGTCGGCATGAGATCGGTGAATTTTTTTTCACGATATCATGCTTGTAAGTCTGGAGGAGAGATGTGGGGTCTTATTAACCCCACATCTCTCCAAAAAGAGGACCTGTCACACTATTACCTATTACAAGGGATGTTCACATTCCTTGTAATAGGAATAAAAGTGATCAAATTTTTTATTTATTTTTAAAAAAAAAAATATATATATATATATATATATATAAACGCCCCTGTCCCCGGTAGCTTGCACGCAGAAGCGAACACGCATGCATATGTAAACGTCGTTCAAACCCCACATGTGAGGTATCGTCGTGTGTGTTAGAGCGTGTGCAACAATTCTAGCACTAGACCTCCTCTGTAACTCGAACATAGTAACCTGTAAAAAAATTAAAGCGTCGCCTATGAAGATTTTTAAGTACCGAAGTTTGGCGCCATTCCATTAGTGTGCGCAATTTTAAAGCATGACATGTTAGGTATCTATTTACTCTGCGTAACATCATCTTTCACATTATACAAAACATTGGGCTAACTTTACTGTTTTGTTATTATTTTTTATTCATGAAACCGTTTTTTTTTTTCCCAAAAAAAGGCGTTTACATTTTTTTTGCGCAAATACAGTGCGAGAAAAATGACTGCCATTTTATTCCTTAGGGTGTCTGCTAAAAAAATATATAATGTTTGGGGGTTCTTATAATTTTCTAGCAAAAAAAAATTGACTTTTACATGAAGGAGAGAAGTGCCAAAATAGGCCTCGTGGTCAAGTGGTTAAAAGCAGAAAGTACAGGGTGTGGAGTAGCACCAGAGGAGGGCTGCAGCTAATGGGGAGGTGCGAGGGCCACATGAAATGGTCTGGAGGGCTGGATTCAGCCTGCGGGCCTTGTGTTTGACACCTGTGCTTAAAGTGTCCTTGATGCCAAAATTGACACTATTACGTGGTCCGAAAATGCCCCAATACTGTTCAAACTTTTCCCTCCTCCCCCACGCAAAACGGAACCATCTGGAGGGTCAACACTTCTCTTCTCTCTCACCTCTATCTCCAGAAACATGTCACATCTGAGATCGAAAACTACTTTTTAACTAATGCTGGCTCTGTGTCAGACCCCACAGTCTGTTGGATTGAGCATAAGGCATGTATCAGAGGCCTTTTCATTAAACTCGGGGCTCACAAAAAAAAAAGAAAGGCAATGCTACCACATATAAATTTATTAGCACAAATATGATCCCTTGCATTTTCTCATAAGACTCAACCATCTACACTCCTAAAAACAGAATTATTCAATGCAAGACGAACATTTAGCAACCACCTACATGTAAACTTTGATTTATCGCTATAAAATTTTAGGTTGCACTTCTATGCACACCACAACAAATCTGGAGCCTTGCAAAACAACTTAAACACCACCTAATCCACACCAAAATCCCATACCTCACCTCCCCCACTGGTGCTTGTTAGGGATGAGCTTTGACTCGAACATCGTATGTTTGACAGTTCGTCAAAATACGAACGTTACGGGCCGTTCGCGCCAAATTCGAGTGGCGTGTCACGGCCCATAATTCACTGCGGCATCGCAGTGCATTGCTGGCTGATGATTGACCAAGCATGCACTATGACCCGAATGCTTGGCCAATCACAGCTTGCAAAAAACAGAGAGCCATAATTGGCCAAAGCCAGGGTGGCTTTGGCCAATTATGGCTCAGGGGGTTGAGTACACGGCCTTGTGTATTGTGTTGCGGTTGTTAAGAGAAGACAGAGAGAGAGAGTGTCATTTATTGCAGGTAGATAGAGAAGGCAGGCAGGCAGGCTAGTCAGTTAGAGTTACAGTGTGTAGAGGATATATATGCATCCCAGGTGTTGTATATATATTTATACACTGTATAGTTTAGCTAGATCCGCTCTTCCTAATTTACTGACAGGCAGGCAGGTGATTGTGCTAGCTGCAGTATTCTCACGTGGTGTACTGTCTGTGTCCTCTGCAGTGTGCACCTAAAGCTATGTGGTGTGTGTACTGTCCGTGTCCTCTGCACATTGTGCACCTAACGTAAAGCTGGTGATTCTCATATTTACTCCTAGAAGCAGGGATCTGCTCATATTAGTACTACAGGCAGGGTATATTGCTGCAAGTACTTTCACGTGGTGTACTGTCTGTGTCCTCTGCAGTGTGCACCTAAAGAGATGTGGTGTGTGTACTGTCTGTGTCCTCTGCAGTGTGCACCTAAAGCTACTAGGCATGTGCATTTAGTTTCGTTCCGAATCGAAATTCAGACAAATTTTTCATTATTCGGACATTCGGATGCATACGAATTCCTGAATTGTAATATTAACGAATTTAACCAAATCTGAACTAACGTTTTCGAATCGAAAACCTGGGGATGAAATTCGATCGATTTCGAAAACAAATTTTATTTGAATCGAATTCGAAAACAATTCGATTCGAAAACAAATTCGAATGAAAATTGAAAGCAAATTTGAATCAAAATCTAAAAAATATAAATTGATTTCTAAAAAAGAATACAATAAAATAGAATATAAAATAATAAAACAATAGAATGAAAATCAAAGAATAGTAAAGAACAGAATGGAATTTAATAGAATGTAATCAAATACAATAGAATATGACCTGGATTCTTCTATCTATCTTCTATCTATCTTCCATTTTCTGAAATTCGAAATTCATAAAGAATGAGCTCAAATTCGAGTAGAATAATAAAATATATATATTGTGACAGGAAGTCAGGTAAATCTGTGGGTGTCACAGACGGGACATACATTTCTGCCTTGTTTAGACAATACACCAATTGTTATTAGGCGTCGGCTGAAAAAGTAGCCAGAAAAGGGGTCTAAGGGCGTTGGAAAACTTCAGCTGTTCAGAATGAGGCAATTGAGGCCTCTATAAGTAATCCAGAGGATTACCACTGATTTGCTGCATCATGAGGCTTTGTGAGTAAGGAGAGCAGTGTACTGAAAGTCTTCTGAGAAGAGACTATTGTTTTTCTACTGTATGACCAGCAGTGTCTGCCCAGCACTAGGCTGTGCCAGACTCCATAGATAGGTTCCTGTGTGGTGAAGATAGACACCCCAAGTGGCCAGGGTTTATTTTATGTTTGATTTTGTTTATGCTGTTTGGATGCTTGCACTTGTATTATATTACATTTATATATATAACCATCTTCTGAAATTCGAAATTCATATAGAATGAACTCAAATTCGAATAGAAAAATATTAGAATAGAGCAGAATAAAATATATTTGTATATATATATATATGTATATATATATATATATATATATATATATATATATTGTAAGGGGTTAGCTCGGTAGCGGGGGGTGTGACCCCTTGGATGGGTTCACTACACACTGAATTTATACAGACAGGCAGTTGAAGACGGTTGAAAACAAAGATTTGGGTTTATTCTTCCATCTTGCTGGAAACAAGTGCAAGCATCCAAACAGCATAAACAAAATCAAACATAAAATAAACCCTGGCCACTTGGGGCGTCTATCTTCACCACACAGGAACCTATCTATGGAGCCTGGCACAGCCTAGTGCTGGGCAGACACTGCTGGTCATACAGTAGAAAAACAATAGTCTTTTTTTATTTAGTAGAATAAAATATATATATATATATATATATATATATATATATATATATATATATATATATATATATATATATATTTTATTATTCTACTCTTCTAATATTTTTCTATTCGAATTTGAGTTAATTCTATATGAATTTCGAATTTCAGAAATTGGAAGATAGATAGAAGATAGATAGAAGAAGCCAGGTCATATTCTATTGTATTTGATTACATTCTATTAAATTCCATTATGTTCTTTACTATTCTTTGATTTTCATTCTATTGCTTTATTATTTTATATTCTATTTTATTGTATTATTTTTTAGAAATCGATTTATATTTTTTAGATTTTGGTTCAAATTTGCTTACAATTTTCATTTGAATTTGTTTTCGAATCAAATTGTTTTCAAATTCGATTTGAAGAGAATTTGTTTTCGAATCCAATCTAAATATTATCAAATCCGGTCAAAATATTTTTGAATTCGACCGGATTTTTTAAATTCAGTCGAAAACGAACGAATTCCGAAAACAAATTTAACACATGTAACGAATCTAACTTAACAAAATTAATTAAATAACTAATTAAAATGAAACGAAACATAACAAATTTTTCCCTTTTGCACATGCCTAAAAGCTACGTGGTGTGTGTACTGTCTGTGTCCTCTACACATTGTGCACCTAACCTAATGCTGGTGTTTCTCATATTTACTCCTAGAAGCATGGATCTGCTCATATTAATACTACAGGCAGGGTATATTGCTGCAAGTACTTTCATGTGGTGTACTGTATGTGTCCTCTGCAGTGTGCACCTAAAGCTACGTGGTGAGTGTACTGTCTGTGTCCTCTGCACATTGTGCACCTAACGTAAAGCTGGTGTTTCTCATATTTACTCCTAGAAGCATGGATCTGCTCATAATAATACTACAGGCAGGGTATATTGCTGCAAGTACTTTCATGTGGTGTACTGTATGTGTCCTCTGCAGTGTGCACCTAAAGCTACGTGGTAAGTGTACTGTCTGTGTCCTCTGCACATTGTGCACCTAACGTAAAGCTGGTGTTTCTCATATTTACTCTTAGAAGCAGGGATCTTCTCATATTTATACTACAGTCAGGGTATATTGCTGCAAGTACTTTCACATGGTGTACTGTCTGTGTCCTCTGCAGGCCATTAGTATGTCTGGAAGGAGAACAAGGAGAGGCAGAGAGTCACGAGCCGATAAAAGAGGGCAAGCAGGCTCTGCATCTAGAAGCAACAGTGCTGGTCGTGGACACGGTGCATCCTCATCAGCACATTCCCGTGGGACACGCTCGTCCACAGCTGGCCGTGTTGAGCCACAACATGCCGAAGACTTGGTAGAGTGGATGATCAAGCCGTCCTCCTCATCCTCTCTCATCCAGGCTCAGGGTACTTTGTCTGGCAAAGCAGCTGCCAATGCGGCCTCTTCCCTCTGCTCAATGGCATCAGTCACTCCTTCCCTAGCCCCACCATGTCCTCCTGAGGAGTCCCCCGAACTGTTTGACCACAGTGTTGGGTACATGCTGCAGGAGGATGCGCAGCGTTTTGAAGGCTCCGATGATGGTACACAGCTGGAGGAAGGCAGTAACGTGAGCCCAGAGAGAGGGGGTGCCCAAGAAGGTCAGCAATATGGCAGTCATGTTCCCCCAGCTGCAGCATACTGCCAGGTTTTCTACAGTGATGAGGAGGGAGGAAATGATGAGGTCACTGACTCTACGTGGGTGCCTGATAGGAGAGACGAGGAGGAGGAGGAGGCACAGGCACATATCCAACGAGGCAGGATGCCCTCCAGGGGCCAGCTTAAGGGCAGAACACCGACTGCATCACAACGCAGAGCTGCGCATGTGCAGGGCGCTGCTGTCTCTCAGCATTATTCCAAAAGTTCTTTGGTGTGGGCCTATTTTGAGACGAGTGCATCAGATCGCACCGCTGCTATTTGCAAGATATGTCTCGAGCGTATCTAGCGTGGCCAAAACATCACCCACTTGGGCACCACATGCTTGACCAGACATATGTCGACCTGCCATGCAGTTCATTGGCAAGCGTACCTCAAAGACCCACACCAAAGAACAAAGCGGACCTCTCCTTGCTCCTCATCAGCTGGGATCTCCAACCCCACTATACCCTCAGTCCTCTCTGAAGCCTGCACTGATAGGACTGAAGGTGTAGAATTAGGTGTGTCACAGCCAAGTACTTGCGGGCAATCTACTATCGGTACACCGATGGCAGATTTTACCAGGCAAATTTCCCTGCCCCAGCTGCTGAAGCTCCGAAAGAAGTTCTCTCCCAGCCATCCACATGCCCAGCGGTTGAATGCTAGCTTAGCTAAATTGCTAGCACTTCAACTGCTGCCTTTTCAGTTGGTAGATTCTGCCCCCTTCCGTGAGTTTGTGGAATGTGCAGTACCTCAGTGGCAAGTTCCCAAACGCCACTTTTTCTCACGGAAGGCGATTCCGGCTTACTTCCGGCATGTGGAAGGCAATGCGCATGCCTCGCTGGACAGGGCGGTCAGTGGTAAGGTGCATATTACTGCTGACTCATGGTCCAGCAGGCATGGACAGGGACGTTACCTATCTTTCACTGCGCATTGGGAGACTCTGCTGGCAGCTGGGAAGGACGCAGGACAAGGTACAGTAGTGTTGGAGGTTGTTCCACCACCACGCCTCCAAAATGCTACTACTGGTTGTGACACACCTCTCTCCTCCACCCCTTCTCTTCTTCTTCTGTGGCCTCTTCCTGTGCTGATGTGTACTCGGAACCAGCCATGCTCCATAGGCGTTCAAGGGGCTACGCAGGTAAGCAGGCAAAGAGATGCCATGCGGTGCTTGAGCTGGTGTGCTTGGGGGACAGGAACCACACTGGGCCAGAGGTTCTGTTAGCTCTGCAGGGACAGGCTCAGAGGTGGTTGCCACCACGCCAGCTTAAGCCAGGAATGGTGGTTTGCGACAATGGCACCAACCTCCTCTCCGCCCTGCGACAGGGACAACTGACCCATGTGCCCTGTTTTGCTCATAACCTTAACTTGGTG
The DNA here is from genome assembly GCF_905171775.1 of Rana temporaria. Lineage (NCBI taxonomy): Eukaryota > Metazoa > Chordata > Amphibia > Anura > Ranidae > Rana > Rana temporaria. The sequence goes on along the minus strand of NC_053491.1, from coordinate 286,450,317 downwards.
GTGCAGCGGCTCTTGGGCAGGTACCCGGGCTTACAGGATATCCTGAAGCAGGCCAGGAAAGTCTGTGTGCATTTCTGATGGTCATATAATGCCATTGCTCGGCTGGCAGACCTCCAAAAGGAATACAACCTGCCCAAGAACCGCCTAATCTGTGACATGCCCACCAGGTGGAACTCTACGTTGGCCATGCTGCAGCGGCTGCACATGCAGCAGAGGGCCATCAATGAGTATCTGTGCCAATATGGCAGCAGGACAGGGTCAGGGGAGCTTGTTTTTTTTCCCACGCCAGTGGGCCATGATCAGGGATGCATGCACTTTCCTGTCACCATTTGAGGAGGCCATGAGGATGGTGAGCAGTGACAGTGCATGCATCAGTGACACTGTCCCTGTTATTCACCTGTTGGAGCACACACTGCATGGAATAATGGACAGGGCCCTTGAGGCAGAACAGAGGGAGAAAGGGGACTTCCTTACCTCTCAAGGCCCCCTTTATCCAGACAGTGTTCCTGCTTGCCTGCCTATCACACAGGAAGAGGACGAGGAGGAGGAGGAAGAGGAGGAGGAGGATTGTGTCAGCATGGAGGTGGAGCCTAGCACTCAGCATCAGCAGCAGTCTTCAAGGGATCAATTACAGTCCCAAGAAACCCATGGACTGGTACGTGGTTGGGACAAGGTGGCTGCGGATCATGTCGTCCTCAGTGACCCAGAGGACTCCGCACCGAATGCCTCAGCAAACCTAAGTTGTATGGCCCCCCTGACACTGCAACGCCTGCGGAAGGATCCTTGTATTCGTACTATCAATGAGAGGGATCATTACTGGCTGGCAACCCTCCTTGATCCACATTACAAGAGTAAAGTTGCGGACCTTATCTTGCCGGCACAGAGGGAGCAGAAGATGAAACATCTTCGGGAGGCCTTGCAGAAAGGTCTGTGCAACACGTTCCCAGAGACGGGGAGGTTACAAAATCCTGGTCCTGGACAACGTGTTGCTGAGGCTTCAGACAATTTTTTAGTCCGCAGCCCCAAGGTATGACCGGTTCCAGCAATCATCGCCGTCGTATGTTTTACATGGTGCGGGAATACCTAGGGGCAAGATCAGACTTGGACACCTTTACCAACGAAAATCCTCTGGCTTACTGGGTCTTGAGGATGGATCACTGGCCAGAGCTTGCACAGTACGCAATTGAGCTACTGGCTTGCCTCCAGCAGCACATTCAGTGCTGCTGGAGGCTTTGAATGAATGAATGAATGAATGAATGAAAAAAACTTATATAGCGCGGCACATGCAAACTAAATTGCCTCTGAGCGCTTGTTGTTCCTGTCTCTTTTGATATCAAAAGAGATGCGTCTTGAGCTTTTTCCTGAATGCTAAGTGATTTTCCTCCAACCGAATGCTGGTTGGTAAAGCATTCCATAGTCTGGGACCCTGGACCGCGAATCATCGTTCTCCTTTGGACTTGTAATTGGCTTTCGGTATCTGGAGTAGATTTTGGTTGGTGGATCGCAGAACGCGATTGGAGTTGTGAGCTTTTATTTTTTCGCATAGATAATGGGGAGCATTCCCATGGATACATCTATGCGTTAGACAGAGTGCTTTAAAAACAATTCTGTCCTTTACTGGCAACCAATGAAGGGATCTCAGTGAAGGTGAGATTGATTCCCAGGGTTTTTTCCCAGTCACTAGTCTGGCGGCCGTATTTTGAACGACTTGCAGACGAGCGATTTGGTATTTTGGGAGTCCGAGGTAAAGGTCGTTTGCATAATCCAATCTGGAGTTTACAATCGCTCCCACCACGGCCGATATGTCTTCTTTGGGAATAAAAGGAGTACGTTTGCGTAGTAGGCGCAGCAGATCGTGAGATCCGCTGACTACTGACCCTATTTGTGCGTCCAATGTCATGTAGGAGTCAAAGATGACTCCGAGACTTTTGACTTTGGCGCTAGGGGTGATGATTTTGCCCAGAATGGGCGGGGGGGACCAAGTTGTTGCAGGTTGATTCATACGCTTGGCGTGAAACAGGAGAAGTTCTGTTTTCGCTCCGTTGAGTTTAAGATAACTCTTTGTCATCCAGTCTTCTATCAAAGAGAGGCATGTCTCTAGATTGAGGTGGTGATCCATTTTGTTGCAAATGCGGAAATACAGTTGCGTGTCGTCTGTATATGAGTGATAAAGCAGTTTTTGGCTGCTAATGATTTCAACCGATCACAGGGTGCGCCTCTCCACCGACTCGTTCGATTGACTGACCTTCATAAAAATGAATCAGGCTTGGATCACCACCAGCTACTAAGCACCTGATGCTGATGTAACTGAATATTTTTTTTTTAAATGTCAGATCCCTTCAAGCCTGCCTATTCTGATGCTGAGTGACTATCCTGTTATGCTGAGTGACTATCCTTTTCCTTCTCAATGATCATGCTGATAGCTTGTAACAACATTTTGGGTTCTAGGCACCGCCACCAGTGGCTAAGGCCCACTTTTTCTGCCCCTGTTTAACAGGGGTGTGTAATTACAATTTTTAATGCAATACTTTGCAGCGGGCTCATTCCTGCGCTCCAACTAGAGTATCTGTGAGGGGTTGCAGTGTTGTGGCACCAGTGGCTAAGGCCCAATTTTTCTGCCCCTGTTTAACAGGGGCGTGTAATTACAGTTTTTGATGCAATACTTTGCAGTGGGCTCATTCCTGCGCTCCAACTAGAATATCTGTGAGGGGTTGCAGTGTTGTGGCACCAGCACCACCACCACCACCACCAACAAAGGCCCAATTTTTCTGCCCCTTTTCAACAGGGGCATGTAATTACAATTCTTGATCTAATATTTCACAGCAGGGCCCATTCCTGAGTCCACCAAGAGTAACTGTGAGGGCTTACAGAGTTGTGACACCAGCACCACCACCACCAACAAAGGCCCAATTTTTCTGCCCCTTTTCAACAGGGGCATGTAATTACAATTCTTGATCTAATATTTCACAGCAGGGTCCATTCCTGCACCCACCAAGAGTAACTGTGAGGACTTAGGCCCAGATTCACAACCGAGATATGACGGCGTATCTCCAGATACGCCGTCGTATCTCTGCGTTGCGCCTTCGTATCTATGCGCCTGATTCTTAGAATCAGTTACGCATAGATAGCTGTTAGATCCGACAGGCGTAAGTCTCTTACGCCGTCGGATCGTAACTGCATTTTTATGCTGGCCGCTAGGTGGCGCTTCCGTCGAATTCCGCGTCGAGTATGCAAATTAGGTAGATACGCGAATTCCCGAACGTACGCCCGGCCGATGCAGTAAAGTTACGCCGTTTACGTTAGGCTTTTCCCAGCGTATAGTTGCCCCTGCTATATGGTGGCATAAGTGCGGCGTAACAATGTTAAGCATGGCGTCGAAATTTGAAAATTTTGCGTCGTTTGCGGAACTCGTCCATGAATGGGGCTGGACGTAATTTACGTCCACGTCAAAACCAATACGTCCTTGCGGCGTATTAGGAGCAATGCACACTGGGAGATTTCCACGGACGACGCATGCGCCGTTCGTGAAAAACGTCAATCACGTCGGGTCACAGTACATTTACATAAAACAGGCCCCCCTGATCCAAATTTGAATTAGGCGGGCTTACGCCGGCAGATTTACGATACGCCGCCTCAACTTACGTAGCAAGTGCTTTGAGAATACAGCATTTGCCCATCTAAGTTGCGGCGGCGTAATGTAAATCGGATACGTTACGCCGCCGCAGAGATACGCGGTTGTACAATAATCTGGCCCTTTTGGCCTCGTACACACGATAGGTTAACCAGAGAACAACGGTCTGAAGGACCGTTGTCCTAGGTTAACCCATGAAGCTGACTGATGGTCCGTCATGCGTACACACCATCAGTTAAAAAAATGATCAGAACGCGGTGACGTAAAACACAACGATGTGCTGAAAAAAACGAAGTTCAATGCTTCCAAGCATGCGTCAACTTGATTCTGAGCATGCGTGGTTTTCTAACCAATGGTTTGCGTACTATAGATCGGTTTTGACCTATCGGTTAGTAATCCTTCGGTTAAATTTTAAAGCAAGTTGCCATTTTTTTAACTTAAGGTTAAATAACCTATGGGGCCTACACACGATCGGTTTGGACCGATAAAAACGGTCCTTCAGACCGTTGTCCTCTGGTTAACCTATCGTGTGTACGAGGCCTTACAGTGTTGTGGCACCAGCGCCAACACCAAAGGCCCAATTTTTCTACTACTGTTCAACAATGGCATGTAATTACAATTATTGATATAATAGTTCACACAGCAGGGCGTTCCAGCGTCCACTAAGGCCCCGTACACACGACCGGATCGATCCGCTGGGATTGATCCGCGGATCAGTTCCAGCAGATAGATCCGGTCGTGTGTACGGCCTAGCGGACATTTTCAGGCGGATAAAAATCCAGCCGACGGATTCCCAGCGGATAAAAATTTCATAGCATGCTAAGAAATCTATCCGCTGGAATCCAGTCCAGCGGACTGATCCGGTCGTCTGTACAGACTCACCGGATCAGTCCGTCCGCTCCCATCCCTCGCATGCGTCGTAATGACTCGACGCATGCGTGGAAGTATTTACCTTCCAGGGTCGCGCACGTCGCCGCGTCATCGTCGCGGCGACGGCGCGGCCACGTCACCGCGGATGTATTCTGCGGGGATTTTGATCTGATGGTGTGTACAGCCATCAGATCCAAATCCGCCAGAGGATTTATTATTTCCAGCGGATATCCTCTCGTGTGTACAAGGCCTAAGACTAACTGTGAGGGCTTACAGTGTTGTGGCAACACCAACACTTAGGGACCAAATTTCTGCAGAGTATATACGGCAGGCCCCTACTTTCAAACATCCAACTTACAAACGACTCCTACTTGCAAATGGAAGGAGACAACAGGAAGTGAGAGGAAATCTACCCTTAGGAAGGGAAATTTTCTTCTGTAAGAGGTGTCTCCTGTCCACTGATGCTTTATCACCAATCCTTGTTTCACTAAAAAACTCAAATTTTCAAAAAAACATTTGTCATTGGGACAGAAAGTGAATTGCAATCTTCTGAGCAGATGCACACAGACAGAAAAACAAATGTTACAGGGGTGATAACCCTTCTCTATGTTTTCAGAAAAGCTTAAAAATAGATTTTATGGCTGGAGTTACACTTTAAAGAAGTACCAGTTCAAAATTACAAACAGATTCTACTGAACAACAAACCTACAGTCCCTGTCTTGTTTGTACCACCTGTATACTGCTGTTCAAAGTATATAGGGCCAAAGGGGCTGGTAATGACCTGGGGGGAGGGGGGCGGGGAAACCAATGCTATTTTCCTCAATGATTTGCATCCATATTGCAGGGACCAGACATTACATTAAAGCCGCAAGCAGTTTTAAATTACTTTTTTCTTATAGTAATCTCATTTTGTGCAGGAACAGTTCTAAACATGTGCCACTTCACAGGCATACTATAGACACCCAGCAGGTACGATATTTAAAGGAATTTTTCAATTTTTTTTTCACTTAAGCATCATTAAAATCACTGCTCCAGAAAAAACGACCGTTTTTAAAACGTTTTTTTTCATTAATATATGTTCCCTGGGGCAAGACCCAGGTTCTCAAACCCGTTTTAAGACAATAACTTGCATATTAGGCTTTAAAATTAGCACTTTTGAATTCGAACGTTCGAGTCCCATAGACTTTAATGGGGTTCTAAATGTTTGCGGGATCGTTCGGTCCGTTCGAAGGTTCTGGTGCGAACTGAACAGGGGGTGTTCGGCTCATCCCTAGTGCCTGTCTCTCCATCCCTAAAAAATATTCCAACAGGTTTAGTCAGTTCTACACCAAATTGTACAACCTCGCCTCCTCAGGCGAGACCCCCCCCCCCACTTCAGAGGATATAACTCGGTTCCTGGAACATCTACATCTATCATAATTATCCCCAGAACAACTGAAAAGCATCTCTGGTCCTTTCAACTGACTGAAATAGAACAAGCCATTGCTTCCCTCCCATTACATAAAGCTCCTGGTCCTGATGAATTTAGCAACAAATATTGCAAAAATAATTCCAAACTACTTGCCCCCCACCTCTGCCTATCTTTCAATCATATTGTCTCCACAGGCCCCACCCCCCAGAAGCTCTTGAAGCCAACTTAACAACAATTCCAAAACCTGGTAAAGCACCTGATGACCCAGCCAGCTACAGGCCTATCTCCCTATTAAACACGGACACAAAACTGTATGCCAAGCTTCTAGCCACGTGACTTTCCTCCATCATTCAACACCTGGTACACCCCGACCAGGGATTTGTGGCTGGTAAGCAAGTGTCTGACGGCACCATCACTACAATAACCTACTACAATGGGCAGAATATAGACAGACACTTGCTTACCAGCACAAATCCCACCTGGTCGGTGGCCACATCCGAAATGGTTGTGTATCTTGTCTTCTATTTCTTCTTTATTTTTCGTTTCTCCTCCATTTTTTCTCCCCCTCTTCCTTTTTCTTCTTTTTCCCTTTCTTTTCTTTTCTCCCCTTTTTTCCTTCTCTTTTTACCCCTTATTTTCTTTTCCCTCTCTTATTTCTCTTATTACCCCCAGTTTTGTGTTTTCCCATTTCCCTTCATTTCCCTTCCCCTTTTTTTCTCAACTACTACAATGGGCAGAATACCATTGAACACCTTCTTTGTTAATATATTTGGATGCAGAGAAGGCGTTTGACAGAGTCGACAGGAACTTTTTAATAGTAGTTCTGACAAAATTTGTCTTCTCCGGTCCGATCATGCAAGCAATCATGGCACTTTATTCCTCCCCTAGTGCTAAAGTTGTAACGTCAGGAATTCTGTCCGACCCTGTCCATATAACAAATGGAACTCATCAGGGCTTCCCCCTCATCATAGAACCACTGGCCCACTCAATTCGCACCAACTCTCTTATATCTGGAATCAAAGTTGGCGACCTCCATCACAAAATCAGCCTATATTCCGATGATGTGATCCTCTTCATAATTAGCCCAACACAATCACTCCCTCACGTCCATCATACTCTAGACCTTTCTAGCAAAGCCTCCATGTACAAGGTCACCTATTCCAAGTCCTCTATGAAATGAGCAAATATTGACCTAAATACTAAATGTAGCATTGCTCAACACACCTCTCTTTCATGGGCTCCTGACTCCACCCTTTCCTATTTAGGCATACACCTGATTACTCTCATCTACAGTACTCCTACTTAACTTCACACATTTGATCTCCAAACTTCAAAAAACTGTTCAGAACTTGCAAAATATCCAAGCCTCATGGGCTGGGCGCATTGCACTAACCAAAATGTACCTAATACCACATGTACTATATGTATTTAAAACATTGCCTATCACCTTCCTGCAATTCCACCTCAACAAATTACAAGCCATACTGACCTCATTGACACCCCCCCAGCCTCCCTTATACTTACCTGAGACCGATCTCGATCCAGAGTTGTACCCAAGACTAGGGGATCTCTCGGCTCTCTCTCCTTACAGGGTAGATTAATACAGGGTAGATTGATAGCAGCTTGAAGCATTGGTTCCTGGTGCTGTCAATCAAATTCTGTGACAAGGGAGTGAGGGATGACGCCAAGCTGTTCTGTCTGTGTCTATAGACGCAAGCAGTGAGGTTCGGGCATGAGTACGCCTGAGTGGCACAATTTCCGTGGAGGCACTCGCCAAATAGGTGGAGCCAGAAGTGCTAGTGGGGAACCTCAGAAAAAGAGGCTTGAGGCTGCTCTGTGCAAAACTATTGCAAGAGACTGATATTAGGTTATTTATTTGTCTTATATGTCTCCCTGGAGGTTAGCTTTAAATTGAAATCTGTTGTTTCAAAGAAAAACATGCAAATAATCACTTTAACACCTTAAAAAAAAGTTGCCAGTGAAGCACAAGTAGAAATGTTGCTAAAACTGCAGAAACTAGCAAAAACTCATCTTGTTAACACCTTGGCTGTGATGTGTAACATAGAAATCACAGAGATAACAAGATAACAAGGATGAGGTCTGACACACCATCGAAGAGTTTCTACAGCAAATGTCATCGAAGCATTTAACTATTACACTTTGCTTGTCATTTGCTGTCCAAAAGAATTAGTTTTGGTGACAGAAAGCCATGCAGTATCTATCCTTCCAAGTCTATTATGTAAGAAACATTTCTAATGAACTGATTTGTGAAATATCCTGTAGATTAATATTACAGAGTGTTTTTCATTAGAACTGACTGTAATATGGTCTAATATGCACTGTGTCCGTTTCTTGCTATCAATCATTGTCATGCTTAGGTACAGATGAAGGAAGCTTAGGCTTTTTCAGAATGTATATCTGGGCATATACTGTATAATGGTGGTCCCATGCAGAAGAATGTGTTGTAATCCACTGACCATTGGCTGAAAAAATAATCCTCCTTTCACTCTTCCAAACCCATGGGGATTATTTCATATAAACAATGCAAGTTAAAATAGCGTTAAAATGGTGGAGATAAAAGGTGAAAAAATGAAGCTCCAGATATGGGACAAGGCAGGGGAAGAGAGGTTCCGCTCCATCACGCAGAGTTATTACTGCAGTGCCAACACCTTGATATTAACCTACGACATTACCTGTGAGGAATCCTTCCGGTGCCTTCCACAATGGCTGAGGGAGATAGAGCAATATGCAAACAACAAAGTCATCACTGTGGGGAACAAAGTAGACCTGGCCGAGAGAAGAGAAGTCTCCCAGCAAAGAGCTGAACAGTTCGCAGGCTCCCAAAACATGTATTACTTGGAAACCTCTGCCAAAGAGTCGGACAATGTGGAAAAACTGTTCCTGGACTTGGCGTGCCGCTTAATTAGTGAGGCCCGACAAAACACGTTGGTAAACAACATGGACTCTTCCTTGCGAGGAGAGGGCAAGAGCATCAGCTATTTGAACTGCTGTAACTTTAACTAGTAACCAAGGCGGCCTGATGACCAGCAAGAAAAATGTATTTAAAAAAACAGTCCTTGCGAAGTTGGATTCTCTCCGTGGGAGGATAGTGCCGATGGAGTCTAAGCTTAGTTGACCACAAATAGGTCGCAGCATGGTGAAAATAGATCGGAGCAGGACGAACAGTGTTGCGAATCCGGCCAGCAAGTCATGGGGAACAACTTGAACAAAATGATATATACAGGTCATTCTCAAAAAATTAGCATATTGTGATAAAGTTCATTATTTTCTGTAATGTACTGATAAACATTAGACTTTCATATATTTTAGATTCATTACACACAACTGAAGTAGTTCAAGCCTTTTGATTGTTTTAATATTGATGATTTTGGCATACAGCTCATGAAAACCCCAAATTCCTATCTCAAAAAATTAGCATTTTTCATCTGACCAATAAAAGAAAAGTGTTTTTAATAAAAAAAAAGTCAACCTTCAAATAATTATGTTCAGTTATGCACTCAATACTTGGTCGGGAATCCTTTTGCAGAAATGACTGCTTCAATGCGGCGTGGCATGGAGGCAATCAGCCTGTGGCACTGCAAAGGTGTTATGGAGGTCCAGGATGCTTCGGTAGCGGCCTTAAGCTCATCCAGAGTGTTGGGTCTTGCATCTCTCAACTTTCTCTTCCCAATATCCCACAGATTCTCTATGGGGGTTCAGGTCAGGAGAGTTGGCAGGCCAATTGAGCACAGTAATACCATGGTCAGTAAACCATTTACCAGTGGTTTTGGCACTGTGAGCAGGTGCCAGGTCGTGCTGAAAAATGAAATCTTCATCTCCATAAAGCTTTTCAGCAGATGGAAGCATGAAGTGCTCCAAAATCTCCTGATAGCTAGCTGCATTCACCATTCCCTTGATAAAACACAGTGGACCAACACCAGCAGCTGACATGGCACCCCAGACCATCACTGACTGTGGGTACTTGACACTGGACTTCAGGCATTTTGGCATTTCCCTCTCCCCAGTCTTCCTCCAGACTCTGGCACCTTGATTACCGAATGACATGCAAAATTTGCTTTCATCCGAAAAAAGTACTTTGGACCACTGAGCAACAGTCCAGTGTTGCTTCTCTGTAGCCCAGGTCAGGCGCTTCTGCCTCTGTTTCTGGTTCAAAAGTGGCTAGACCTGGGGAATGCGGCACCTGTAGCCCATTTCCTGCACACGCCTGTACACAGTGGCTCTGGATGTTTCTACTCCAGACTCAGTCCATTGCTTCCGCAGGTCCCCCAAGGTCTGGAATCGGTCCTCCTCCACAATCTTCCTCAGGGTCCGGTCACCTCTTCTCGTTGTGCAGCGTTTTCTGCCACACTTTTTCCTTCCCACAGACTTCCCACTGAGGTGCCTTCATACAGCACTCTGGGAACAGCCTATTCGTTCAGAAATTTCTTTCTGTGTCTTACCCTCTTGCTTGAGGGTGTCAATGATGGCCTTCTGGACAGCAGTCAGGTCGGCAGTCTTACCCATGATTGCGGAGTAATGAACCAGGCTGGGAGTTTTTAAAAGCCTCAGGAATCTTTTGCAGGTGTTTAGAGTTAATTAGTTGATTCAGATGATTAGGTTAAGAGCTCGTTTAGAGAACCTTTTCATGATATGCTAATTTTTTGAGATAGGAATTTTGGGTTTTCATGAGCTGTATGCCAAAATCATCAATATTAAAACAATAAAAAGGCTTGAACTACTTCAGTTGTGTGTAATGAATCTAAAATGTATGAAAGTCTAATGTTTATCAGTACATTACAGAAAATATGAACTTTATCACAATATGCAATTTTTTTTAAAATGACCTGTATATATTTAACGACGTGGTGCATACCAGTAAGAGTATTTTTGTTTTCTGTTTACTTTTTTTTTAATAGATAGGGAAAAAAAGCGTCCTTGAAGAAGTAGAAGACCTTATCATAGTATTTCATTATCTTACGATAAGAGACCTCCAATCTATACTCTACAACCGTGACATTTTTGAATTTTATTGTTGCAGAATGCTGGCACCGGTTTTGGAAGATGTCATTTTTCTGAGAACTGTTTTGTCTATTCTGACGTGTTTAGGATTAATTAAAGCCACATTTTTACTGCTTGGCTTCAGATGCTTATGAAAGCAGCAAAGTTTTTTTTTTTTTTTTTTACCTTGACTGTACTCTGTAAAGAGCGCTAACTCGTTTTGCATTTATAGCCATTTAAGGAACTCAGCCATTTAAGGAACAACAGCGCAAATTTTGGCTGCCGATGTCTATTATTCTTTTGCCCAAAAAATTAACCACTTAAGGACCCCTTCACTCCGATATACATCGGCAGAATGGCATGGCTGGGCACAAGCATGTACCTGTACATCCTCTTTAAGTGCTCGGTCGTGGGGTCGCGCGCTGCCGAAGCTCCGTGACCGTGCCCGCGGGACCCGTGTCCTGTGATCGGTCAATAAACACACCTTCCCCATTCTTCATTGTGGCAGTGTCAGTGATCGTCTGTTCCCTGATATAGGGAAAGATGATCACTGACGTCACACGTCCAGCCCCTACAGTTAGAAACACATATGAGGTCACACTTAACCCCTACAGTGCCCCCTAGTGGTTAACTCCTAAACTGCAATTCACAGTAATCAGTGCATTTTTATAGCACTTTTGGGACAATGGTCCCAAAAATGTGTCAAAATTGTCCGATGTGTCCGCCATAATGTCGCAGTCACGAAAAAAAAACGCTGATCACCGCCATTAGTCGTAAAAAAAATAATTGTTAATAAAAATGCAATAAAACTATCCCCTATTTTGTAAACGCTATACATTTGGCGCAAACCAATCGATAAACGCTTATTGCGATTTTTTTTACCAAAAATATGTAGAAGAATACGTATTGGCCTAAACTGAGAACTTTTTTTTTTATATATATATATATATTTGGGGAATATTTATTACAGCAAAAAGTAAAAAAAGTAAAAAAATATTTATTTCAAAATTGTCACTTTATTTTTGTTTATGCAAAAAAACTAAGGAAACTTGGACAGCCGCACTCCAAAAATGTTCTTTTAATTAATATCGATCACAAAATAAACATGCCACAGCAAAAAAAAGTACCCGCTATGACTAAGCACTGAAGCTACAATGCGAAACGTTAGCTTTTGTTAATTTTTTTTTGCTGTGGCATGTTTATTTTGTGATCAATTTTAATTAAAAGAACATTTTTGGAGTGTGGCTGTCCAAGTTTCCTTCGTATTTTTGCATCACTATTGCATTGCCGGCACCCATGGTTTGGTTCCAGTGAGGAGGTTCTTTGAAGACTTCTGAGCGGTTATTTTCTCTCTCTACCTTATTTTTGTTTATAGCGCAAAAAATAAAAACCGCAGAGGTGATCAAATACCACCAAAAGAAAGCTCTATTTGTGGGAAAAAAAGGACGCCAATTTTGTTTGGGAGCCACATTGCACGACCGTCAGTTAAAGCGACGCAGTGCCGAATCGCAAAAAAGGGGCAAGGTCCTTAACCTGCTTAATGGTCCGGGTCTTAAGTGGTTAAAAAAGAATGTTTGATTTTTTTTTTAAAGTACAAAAATATACAGGGCAATAGCGTATGAAAGTGTCACATTGTAGAAACTCTGACACAGCAGAGAAAAAAAATGGGATGCATGCTCTGGTATCACATGGACACTAACGCGTTTCATATTGCAAATTGTGTGCTGGTCGTAATAAGTAGCACAAAGTTAATTAAAGGGCCAGTCCATCAATGCTGTTATTTCTTCCTTTTGGGGATGCCAGTAGATCAGATTATTTTGTTACTTTTTTGATACTGAAGTCATGAGATCTCTTGTTGTGATGATAAAAAAGGGAATTCTGTTATGAAATCTCCTTTATTTTAGATATTGTAATTTCCTGGGCCTCCAGTGGTAAGATCTCTACAGCTAGGTCCCCAGCCCTGCCCACTTGCTATGGCTGTTATAAAGGCATCTCACTGCCTACCTCTTGAGTTCTCCTTTTGTTAATGTTACAGTATCTTCCTGGGACCCTATTGGTGAGATCCCTACACCTGGATTCCCAGCCTCATTAACTTGTCTTGGCTATTGTGTAGTTATCTCATTGCTACCTCTGAGTTCTCTTTTCGTTAAGGTTACACTATCCTACTGGGACTTCAGTGGTGAGATCTCTGCACATGAGTTCCCAGCTCCACCTACCTGCCGTGGCTGTTATGAAGTCATCCCACTGCTACCTCTGAGTTCTCCTATAGTTTGTTGTAGTATCCCCCTGGGTCTCCAGTGGTGAGTTCCCAATTCCATCAACTTAACATTGCTGTTACCTCACCCATGTCCCTTAGTTTATGTTACAGGGACTATAGTGATAAGATCTCTGTATTTAGTTCCCAGCTTTTAGTGCCCAGGTGTCATGAAATCTCACTGTCTTTTAGTTTCCTTACACCTTGTTGGAGCTCTAGGAGTAGAGTTCCCATCTCGGCACACTTGTGATTGCAATGGTGCTTTGGGCCACCGCAGGCCGAACCACGGAGCTGTCACCCTTGGATTCTGTAATAGATTTAAAGCCGTTGTATACCCTCTGATACTACTTGCACCTACAGGTAAGCCTTCATTAAGGCTTACCTGTAGGTGCTTGCAATATCTCCTTAACCTACATATTTGTAGGTATTTGCAGAAAATCAGGAACCGATGTCTACGGCGCATGTGCGCACTGAGCGTGCTGGGTCTTGAATGTGAAAGTGGCGGAAAGTTCCCGAAACTGGCGCATGCGCAGGGATCATGCCGGCTCTGCGTGCATGAGTGGGAGTGACATCATCGCCGCTCCGTCCAGTCACAGCGCCGGAGCGGCGATACCCGGAAGTCACTCCGGGTATCATGGCGGAGGAAAGGAACGAGGGTCGCTGCGGTGGCTTCGATCTAAGGTAAGTAATTCATAATGAGCTAGTATGCTAGTCATACTATCTCATTATACCTTTGTCTTGCAGTTTTTTTTCTTTTTTTTATGTGTTTTTGGGTATACAACCGCTTTAAGAAGCTAATGGGTGGTCCACATCCCAGTTGTCTGACCAGGCTTGAAACAGAAGTTTGTGGTAGACTTTAAGTTAAGTAGATCAAATCCTCCCTGGTTGAATTTTTTTTTTAAGGGGGTGTGTTAATAAGAAACTTTTTCTACGATTTTTGTTCATAAAATACTGTTTTGACTCTGCTTCGTCCTCTTTTGCCATCTTAGCAATAATGATCTCCTCTAGCTTTTTTCATACACTTCCTGTCTGGATGTGCTTGCTCAAGCAGTAGTTGTGCATCATGGCTCTGAACCGGCTTCCTTATAGTGACAACAGCAGACAATTCCCATGCAAAATGTGTGTCAGCATGGTCACTTGTAGTGTCCATCAGGTGCATATGTAACAAGGGCGACAACGCAGGAGTATATTTGGGAGACTATTGTCACCCTGAAACAGGAAGTTCCTAAACAAGGACCTTCAAGACAGAATCACCAATTATTAGAAAACTGCAGATTTCAAAAGTTTTCTATTTTTGGAAATCACGTTACAGTTATGAGATTTGAGTCAGTGGGTTTAGATCTGCTTTAAACTGTCCACACATATTAGTCACACAGTCATGTTTTGATTTAAATCAGAAAAGCAGAATTTCATGACAGTTATGTGTAGTAAGAAGCACTAAACTTAATGATGAAATTATTTCAGTCGTTGGTAAAGTTTGTTAAAGCAGATTTCTAATGGCTAACAGAAGGTCTGCTTTTTTGACAGCTTCTTGCTGATATCAGTTTGAGGAGTGGGGCCAGAGATTCATTGGAGATTACTTGGGCCACTGTTTTAACATTGAATTTAGTCCATGTGTGGGGTTCAGGCAATTTATAAATATGCTCAAAGGTAGGGTTCAACCACAAGGGGGCAGCTGGAGAGAATGCATTTTTAGGGTACCTTTCAATTTGAAGTCCCTCCCCCCCATGCACGAAGCGTGGTGCGCATGGAGGGGGTCAATGGGTATGGGGACTTTGGGCCACGAAAAAGTAAAAATTTCAGCGCTTCCAACAATTTCACCACTGCCGACTCAACCAAGGTGGCAGGGTTTGTCGTATCGGGAGTAAGCCACCAGGCCGCTGTAACTAGCTGGGTGGCCAGGAATTATTTATATAGGTCAGGGCACGCCAGTCCTCCCTGGGAGGACGGGCGTATTAGCGTTGACCATCCGTACCTGGGGGGCTGGGTCGCCCAGATAAAGGAGGTGAAGAGGCTATGTAGCCAGGTGAAAAAGATTTTGGGAATCCATTGCGGAGATTGGCGGAGTAGGTAGGATTTGGGCAGGATTTTCATTTTTATTAGATTTATCCGACCTAGCAATGAAAAGGGTAGTAACTTCCATGCCTTCAGTCTCAGCCATGTCTCCTGAACCACTGGGGATAGATTTAGGGGCAAAAAATCTAAAGCCTGCCTCGAGATCACCACCCCAAGGTATTTGAAGCTCTCAACCCATTGTAGGGGTATATCGGAGGGGGCGGCGGTACGAGCTTCGGGGTCTATAGGGAACAAAAGAGACTTTGACCAGTTAACCTTGAGGCCCATGACAGCGGAGAATGAGTTCAGAATCTGCAGTGCACCCGTGAGCGAGGAGTCTGCATCGTTGAGGAAAAGAAGGAGGTCGTCTGCATACAGGGTGACCCTCTCCTCCAGCCAGCCAACGCGCAGGCCCCTGATGTACAGGGAGGTGCGCAGGGCCTCCGCCAGTGGTTCCATTGCAACGGCGAAAGAGGGCAGCCCTGCCGCGTGCCTCTGGACAGAGGGAAGGGCCATGACAGACCCCCCCCCAGCTTAATAGCCGACGTGGGATGCTTGTATAGTGTCTGTAACCACACAATAAATATCACGGGGAACCCCATTCTACGGAGGACCTCTCACAGAAAAAGCCATTCCACAGTGTCGAAGGCCTTCTCTATGTCTAAGGAGGCCACCACACGAGAACCCTCATTGAGGTGTCGTGCATGTATGTTGGTAAATAGGCGTCGCAGGTTGACATCAGTGGCTCTGTTAACCATAAAACCCGTTTGGTCAGTCCCAATTACAGACGGCAGTAGGGGCTGTAGTCTCATAGTGAGCAATTTGGTAAGAATTTTAAAGTCTGTGTTAAGTAGGGTGATAGGCCTATAAGAGGCGCAGGATGTGGGGTCCTTAGGGGCTTTGTGCATGACTCATGGATGTGGGAAGGGCGCCCTCCATCAGAAAGTGAGAACAGAGCTGGGCCAGCTTGGGAGCAAGTAGGTTTGTAGAACTCTATTGGGAGACCGTCTGGGCCTGGGGATTTTCCAGCAGGAAAAGATCTGATGGCCTTCAAAACCTCCTCTAGGGTAATGGGTCTCACCAAAGTTTCCCTCTCTGCATCTGAAAGCCAGCCGAGTGCCAGGGGTCCAGCCAAGGCGCAAAGTCCTGTGGCCTGAAGTCCGAGGGCAACACGGAGGTGTAAAGGGAGCTATAGTATTGCCGAAATACATCCAGTATGTCCGGGAGAGAAGAGACCGATTCACCCGAAGGAAACACTACACTGGGTATCACCGTCAGGGGTAGGTCATGTTGTGCTAACATAGCTAGGAGGCGACCATTCCGGTCCCCCTGTTCGAAAAATATTTGCTTGTTACGGTTGAGATCCAACCTAGTAAGTTCCGTCAGATGGAGGTGTAGTTCCCGTTTTGCTTCCTTAAGGACCTCAAAGCTAGAGTCAGTGGGGTCAGCAGTGTGGGCCCCAGCCTGGTTATCCACCCTGCTCTGTAGCTCAGATGTGATAGCGGCTTGTTCTCTATGGATCCCAGCTATTGAGGAGATGTACTGACCCCTAGTGAAGGCCTTAAAGGCGTCCCAGGTGATTTCATGGGAGGAGGATCCTGCATTAATTTCACAGTATTCGGTGAGGCGAGGTGGGATAGTGTCGGTCAAGTCGGCGTGGGAGAGCCAATGGGTTCCCAGGCGCCAAAGGGCAGAGGTTCGGGAGGCGGGGGAGTGGATGTTAAGAAGGAGGGGGCAGTGGTCTGACAGCCCACTAGGCAGGTATGTAGCATCTAGGATGTCCGACAGCATGGACGGATTGGCAAAAGCTAAGTCAATGCGTGAGGACATTTTGTAGGTGGCGGAAAAGCAGGAGTAGGCCCTAGTCGAGGGGTATTTCCACCTGCAGACCTCGGACACTCCCATTGCTTGTGCCCAAGTGGACAAGTCTGAGGAGCATTGTTTAGGGGGGACTTGTCTGTCTAAGTCCGGAGCTAGGATGGCGTTAAAATCGCCCATAATTAGCAACTTGGCAGGGCAGTATGGGGGAACTCGTTCTAGGATAGTGTATAGGGTGGAGGCTGAGAAGGGAGGAGGGATGTATATATTAACGACAATATATCTCGTGCCCCAAACTGTGAAAACCACTATCACATATTTGACCTAGGAGTCTGTGTGAATCTGTTTCATTACACATGGAAAGGATTTGCTGACCAGCACCAAGACCCCCCTGGCATTGGTGGAGTATAAGGCATGAAAGGCTCTCTGGATCCACGGCTTCTTTAGTGCCAGTAGTTTACTGCCCACAAGGTGCGTCTCCTGGAGCAATATCATGTGGGGGGAGTGTAGTTTAAGATACTTAAATAGTACTGCTCTTTTAAATTTGGAATTGAGCCCCCGAACATTCCAGGATAATATATTAAAAGTGGACATGTCACGTGTGGCCATCAGATGACTCCACTATGAGATTGAGGAGACGTGTGGTAACGTCAATAGCGTGTAACAAGAGCTGCATAGATCCAGAGAGCCCCCTGTAGGTAGAGTCATGACCAAGCATTAACCATACAGACAAAACAACGCATACAGTAACAAAAAACAAAAGAACCCTTGTTGACAGCAAGGTGTCAAACCTGTCCTTATCTGATGGCATCCCTGGGAACTTAGGAGCGAACAGATTTTGCTTATACCCAGAAAATAACAATGTAGCCCTTTAAACTTTTCTCCGCAACAGTTCAATGCTGCACGTGAGAACTTGTGGGAGTTCTCCGGGGGCAAGCTGGTGCAAGTCGGTAACAACACTCTGTGCTATACCTAGGTCCTCTGAGTGGTTCCCAGCTCGGGTTGGCCTAAAACAGTGAAGTTGGAGGGCGTGTCTCCCCTCTCGGCACAAGGTGCCTGGTGATTAGTCCGCTAGATAAGTGGAAAACAGGCCTCCCGCTGCTTGTGAACCAACTGAACCGTGGGGGTTCAATGCAAATCACTTGACGAGGTACTGGTCAAGGTGAGGTAGCTTCAGGACTTAAAGGAAGCTTTAGTAGGATATGACAGTCAAGGATTTAGGGAATTTGTACATCTGATACCTTTATGGGAATGGGTCCTCAATGCAAGGTGGTCAGCAAGTCGTCGGCATCGGTTGGGTTGTCAAAGAATCGGACTGCTCCATTGTGTTGGATTTGCAGGCGGCTGGGGTACAGCATGCTATATTTTATGTTCTTATCTCTGAGTCGTCTACGAACATCGTTGAAGGTCTTCCTCTTCTGCTGCAAATCGGCCGAAAAGTCATGGAAAAGAAGAATGGAGGTGTTGCCATATTTGAGAGTGGGATGTTTGCGGGCTTCGAAGAGAATCTTGTCCCTGTCCCGATAATTAAGGAAGCGGACTAAGAAATGCCTGGGGAGGTTCCCCGGGATGGCGCGGCCGGAGGGCAACCAATGAGCTCTTTCAACCATGTAGGTAGGAGGTACATCCGTGAGGCCCAGGATTTTTTTGAAGAACTCCTCTGTGAATTCAGCCAGGTGATCCCCTTCCTCCCTCTCAGGTAGCCCCAGGACTCGGACATTGTTGCGCCTGAGTCGGTTCTCAGTGTCATCAGATTTTGTGACAAGGGACTGTGTGCTGCAGCTCGGCAATAGAGGAGGCATGAGTGGCAGTAAGATCTTCGGTAGTGGATATTCTGGTCTCAGTTTCAGTCATTCTCCCCCCTATTTTGTCGAGGTCATTCCTGATAAGATTGCACTTCTCCGTAAGACAATCGATGCGCACAAGCAGAGAGGTCTTACTCTGCTCGATCGCAGCAAGGATTGTGGCTTTATTATCTTGCGATGGCGGGGCTGACTCTACCGCCACTGGAACCCCTCCTGGATCCATCTCCAAGTCAGCCAATTAGGGCCCGGAGTCGTCCAATCAATATAGGGTCTGGCTGCGGTGAAGAAAGTTGCGGCTGCTGGAGCGATGAGCTGGTCCCAGTGGCCCCGGAGTTCTTCTTCTACTTTTTGGAAGGGGGGGGACATCTGGTGAGACTCTAGAGGGGGTCCCCAATACAGGAGAAGCACGTGCCCAGAGCAATGTCCAGGAGGCAGCTGGGGGGTGGCCCAAATGAGCAGTGGGTATTGAGTCTGGGAGAGCACAGTCCAGGCAGGTAGGCAGCAATCACCTCTAGCCCCCCATCACACAGCAGTCACCCAGGCAGAGGCAGTCCAGTATGGGTGGCAGGCAGGGAGGGCCATCAGGAAAGGCCCAAAGCAGGGTGGCCCTGGGCAGGAAGATGGCAGAGACACCAGGCTCCAGGGCACCACCACTGGCCCACACAGTCAGCCGCTATCAGGCAGCACACCAGGGCCCTGCAGGGAGGTGGATGGGCGGTGGGACAGGTGGAGGCAGCAGGATCTGTGTCTGCGATTTGGGACCGGGGGCGGCGCACCCCGGCGGGGCAGCCGCTCAGGAAACAGCGGTGTCGGGCAGGCTCCACTAGGCCGCACTAGGCTGAGGCCGCCGCTGGCGCTCCCAGCAGGCCCAGCAGGTCACCGGAACACGCCAGGCAGGTGAGGGGCAGGCGGGAGGATGGAGAACAGTCCCAGGGATGAAGGATGGTCTCTTACCGTACGGCCCGGCGGGGATCCGTTCGCTCCGGCTGGGTACAGGACAGCAAAATGGCGGCGGCTGGAGGCTGAGCAATTCACCTGCTCCCGGTCGACCACAGCAGAATCCCCGCTCAAGATCCACACAGGGCCCAGCAGGGGACAGGGAGGAACAAGTAGGCAAGGTGGCTGGTCCAATTTAGGTAAACAGATGCACGGTTGGCAAAGGATTGCTTTCAGGATACCCCGAGCTCTTCTCAAACACATTCGCCGATGCTCACATCCGGACAGGCCCCCCCAGTTATATCTATATTTAGATATATACACATAATGGCCCAGATTCAGGTAGATTTGCCCATTACTTACACCTGAGCCGCTCAGCTGAATTTCTCTGCGCTGGAGCAATTTTGCCAAATTGCCACCTGATTCAGGAATCGTTTGTTCATTTAATTTGCTCCTGTTTAAGGCAAAGCTGAGGGCGCAAGGCCGTGCAAGTCAAAGTGGGTGTGCCCCTATGTAAATGAGGAATTTTCGGCTCAGCAGAGGTTTGCTAGCATAATTTCAGGGCAAATCCTGCTCAGCTGCTTGCACTGAGCAAATAAATAGGAGCAGACTTGCGCAGGTTCTTTGCTGAATTTCATCCTGCTTTTTCCTACCCCCCCTGAGCAAGGAAATTCAGCCCTTTTGCAAGACATGGCACCTCCCAAAGGGACCAAAAAAAGGAAGGCCAACTTTGTGGCTGCAGAGATGGACATCCTGATTGCTGCACTCCAGCAGCATAAGGAAGTCCTATATGGTGCCCAGCGGGCAAACACCACCATTGCCCAAAGGAGGGCTATATATGAAGCCATTGCCCTGGACATCAATGCCCTGGGTAATGAAGTGCGTACCTGGGATGACATCCAGAAGAAATTAAATGATATGAGGCGCAGGGTCCGTGAAAAACTGGCTCTTATCAGGAAGCATACCGGTGGCACGGGAGGTGGTCTGCGATGTATGATCCGGCTCAATCAGGAGGAGCAGCTTATTGCACAAACGTTCGTGCAGGAGCAGGTGGAGGGACTTGAAGGGTACGACTCCACTGTTGGGAACTTGGGGACTGGTAAGTTATTTTTCTTTCATATCTGCTGTGCATCATGGGAGGGGGTACAAGTGAACATATTTGTGGGTAGAAGTGAAGATGTAAGTATTATTTTTCTTTCATATCTGCTGTGCATCATGGGAGGGGGTACAAGTGAACATATTTGTGGGTAGAAGTGAAGATGTAAGTATTATTTTTCTTTCATATCTGCTGTGCATCATGGGAGGGGGTACAAGTGAACATATGAGAAGTGTGTTGCACCAGCAAAATATGTCGTTTTGGTGTCATCCACAGGTGGTGATGAGGAAGAAGAAGCTGGGCCGTCTTTGGCTGCGGCTCGACCCAGCCCATCCAGACCAGAGCCAGGGGTCCAGTCAGGCCCCATGGACATTCTGGCTATGCTGGTCCAGGAGGAGATCATACCGGGGCCAAGTATGGAGGAGCAAGTGGTATTGGAGGAGGATTCCTTTTTCCTCATCCAGGAGGACTCTGGCTCCCTCCAGGAGGATACCACCATCCCTGTGCAACCCAACACCCCCCCGCCCAGCACGTCATCCCCCTCCAGGGCAAGCCCCTCCCTTGTGGACCCCTCCCCTTCTCCCTCTGTCAGTGGCCGAGCCTCTCCTCCCAGGAAGGCTCTGTCCAAAACAAGGCATATATCCTCCAGCCTCCGTGGCGGTCTGCTGGAGGAGCAGGCCCTGCAGACCCGCCATATAGGGGCCATGGTGGGAGAGGTGCGTCGTCTGGCGGACAGCATGGCATCCACCTCCACCTCTATGCAGCATGCCCTCACCCTGCATGAGGACCGGGACAAACATGTGGCACAGATCCTGGGGGAAATTAGTGGCAACTCTAAGGCCATAGTCACCTGCTTGGTGGCTCTGGAGACCACACCAGCTTTGTTAAGCAGGATGACAGCTGCGGTGGAGGCCAATACCGCTGCTGTGCAGGCCAACACCGCTGCAGTGCAGGAGGAGGCGAGAGTTACCCACCGGCATCAGCGGGATACCACCACCCGCCAAATGCGGATGTTGGCCCAGACCAACACCATCCTTGCCCGCCTGGCCAACGCCATGGAGGGCATGCAGCCACCACCTGCAAGGAGTGTGGAAGTAGGGGTTGATGCTCCTCCCCCCCCTCCTCCCCCCACCCCTCCATCCCCACCCCATGCCTCCTCCGCACCACAGAGATTGAGGAGCCAGAGCCGGGGCACCCTTGGCCCAAAGAAAAAAACAAAAAAATAATTTTATGTCTACATTTTTTTGCTCAACACAATATGATTTTTTTATTATTTTTCTATATGCTCAGGGTATGAGATTATTTTTTTTTTATATGCTCAGGATATGAGTTTCTATTTTTTTTATATGCTCAGGATATGAGTTTTTATATTTATTTGTAGTCCCTACACACGGTGAGGAGTGTATACTACAGTGTGACTGGTGTGTGAATGGGGGGGTGGCACTCCTGCTGGAAAAGGGGTGTCACCCTCTGCCATGTGAAAGGTGTATGAATGGACAGCAACATAATTGGAGCCTTGACGCGGCGTTGCTGCTCCCTAATACCATGGGGTACTGTTGGGTCTAATCCAATTGGGGGTGCATGTGTCGGGTGTGTGCTAGGGACTACAGTGGTGTACATACATGCATTATACTTGTGACAAGATCAGGGTGTGTTTAATGTGCAAAGAGACGTTCCACAAGACCATTCCGGATTGCTCTTCCCTCAGAAGATCCGGTAGTGTTTCTTGGGGGGGGGGTTGTGTGGTTCGGGGGTAAGGTCATTGCGTAGCTCAATGTGCATGCCCCTTCTTTGAGCTAAATTGTGGAGAATACTACATGCCCCTACGATTTGGCATACAAAGTTGGGTGAATACAATAGGGTCCCCCCTGATTTATCCAGACATCTGAATCGAGATTTAAGGATGCCAAATGTGCGCTCCACCACCGCACGGGTACATGCATGGGCTTCGTTATATCTTTCCTCTCCTGGTGTTAGAGGGTTACGAAATGGGGTCATCATGTGAGGTCCCAGGGCATAGGCAGAGTCACCTGGAAGGGAAAAGACAGGAGGATGTTAGTCGTGCATGTGCCCCTTGTGATGTGTGCATCATGGGGGGGGGGGGGCAGTCATACCTGACACCCATGTCACTCACCAATCAGCCAGCTGTCTCCATACATGTTCTGGTCAAACTCGGTTGGGATGGGGCTGTGTCGGTAAATAAAACTGTCATGGCTTGACCCTGGGTGTTTGGCACGGACATGCCAAATGAGGCCATGTGCATCCACAATCATCTGCACATTTATCGAATGCCAATGTTTCCTGTTGCAGTAGATATGCTCGAGGAGCCAGGGGGGGCGTAGTGCCACATGGGTACAATCTATTGCACCCACAGTGCGTGGGAATCTGGCTAATAAATAAAAATCACTGATTGCCTTCTGCCGCACATCAGCCGTGGTTGGTTTGATAAATTGTGTGCCCATTCGTCTGAGTATTGCAGGGATCACTTGGTGCACACACCTGCTCATGCTGGATTGGGACATCCCCGCCACCACTCCACCTGTGCGCTGAAATGAGCCAGTTGCCAAAAAATGAAGGGTTGCCACTACCTTCACCAGTGGCTGCACTGCCTGTCCCCGATGGGTCGGGCTGCTGATGTCATCCTGCAGGATTGTTACCAACTCAAGGATGACTTCAGGGCTAAAGTGAAACATGCGATACACCTCAGTATCAGTCATCTGAAAAAGGTTGTAGCGCCCTCTGTAAATCCTCTCCCGTGCCCTCCTACGAGTCGGCTCAGTCAATAGAATATCAAGAACCATAGCTGCCCCTGGCATGTTGGTGCACAGATGTGAGGTCCCGAAAATGTGGGTGCTCTGCTTGTTCAGATCGTCTGTCTAGGTGCTGCTGAAGTTGCGCGCTCCTTCAGATGACATTTGGCCATCTTTTGCTAACTTGCCCCTGCTTTTAACAGGAGCAAGTTTGCCCAGGGAAAAAATCTTGCACGCTTCCAGCGCAAGATGCGCATCACACGCGCATGTTTCTGAATCATCGGCAGTACCTAATTTGCATATTCGCTGAGGGAATTCCATGAAGGCGCAACTTACACCCCGCGCAAAATTGCGCGAAAATTGCGCAGGAACAGCTAGGCTGCGTGCGCGGGAAAATGGCCGCATTTCAGGCTTAACTGGTTTACAGAATCAGCCGCAAATTTGCATAGGAGCAAATCAGTACTTGCGCGGCGCAAATCACACTTGTTCCCACGCAAGTGCTTCTTGAATCTGGGCCAATATATATACATATATATGTATAAATTGATGAGTGAGTGAATGGCAGTCATATTTTTAACATCAGAAAAGGAAATGAGGGAATATAGACCCATGATAGGGTGTGCAAACAGGATGATATAATTTAGTAACTTTCAGTGTATCAAATTTTGTACCTTCAGTTTAGGGATGAGTTTTATGTTCCGGTCGAACATGAGTTTGACTCGAACATTGATTGATTGATTGATTGATTGATTGATTTAATGGATTTATAATGCGCCAAATACTGACCCGTCAGGGCAGTGTCTAAGCATTCACATTGGCTGTGAATTGCCGAGAATTTGTGATGTTCGCGGCAAATTCGAAAGCCGTGGAACGCCCTTTAAAAGTCTATGGGAGAATACAAATGTACTAATTTTATAGGTTAATATGCAAGTTATTGTCATAAAAAGTGTTTGGGAACCTGGGTCCTGCCCCAGGGGACATGTATCAATGCAAAAAAAGTTTTAAAAACGTCAGTTTTTTCAGGATTTTAATGATGCTTAAAGTGCAACAATAAAAGTGAAATATTTCTTTAAATTGCCCATCGTGCCACCTGTGCCCATCAGTGCCACCTGTTCCCACCAGTGCTCATCTGCGCCTCTGCAGTGCCCACCAGTGCCACCTGTGCCCCATAGTGCATATTAGTACTCTGCAGTGCAGACTCACCAGCCAAAAGTATCGCAAAAACATTTTTTACCAGCGAGGATGCCTACCAGCTTCTATACATGAGCGATGAGAGCAACGGGGAGCTCTCCAAGTCTCAGTCTGATTTGGCCTATGAACCCGTGACAAGCAGTGGGTCTGATACAGAATCGGAAGAGGAATGTGTGTCCATGAAAATAAGGCATTCTGGCGTGGAGTAGCAGCCTACTACCAGCAGCGCAAGGCTGTCAACCGCGAACACAGTGTCGTCCACCTCGAGCGCAGTGCGGTAAACCTCAAACGCAGTGCCACTGCAACACAGGCCAAGCACCAGTAGCGTGTCATCTCAGCCCCAAAGGGATAGAGGCAATGCCAGCCTTCCCTTTGCCCTTCAAAACCCCCTGTTTCCAGAGCAGCAAACATCCCCCCTTTCACCACCCAGCCAGGTGTCCAGGTGAACACCGATGATTTTGCCATGCTTGATTTTTTTCATTTGATTTTCACAAAGACTTACTATCGTCCATTGTGGCCCAGTGCAACCTCTACGCACAGCAGTACATAGTAAGCAATCCTGGTTCTAGTTATGCACATCCCTTTGAGTGGAGAGAACTAATCGTAGAGGAATTCAAAATTTTCTTAGGCCTAACTTTTAATATGGGACTCACAAAAAAAAGAATTGTACTCCTATTGGTCTACCAAACCCATCCAACACATGCCAATCTTCTCATCCCTTATGCCAAGATCAAGATACCTTATAATTATGCGGTTCCTCCACTATAATGACAACACCCAGTGCCCTCCCCAAAATGACCCAGCTTTTTTTTTTAAGTGTATTTTTGTGAGTGTACTCGAGAGAGGAGCCGGACTGCAGGAGTTGGGCGTAGGCAGGCCTCCCCCAGAGGCAATCTGCCATCTTTCTCCATGCCCCGGGTGGCAATGGCGGGTGTGTGAGGGGGTCCTCCCACACAGCCCGCCCTACCTGCTCCGCTTTGAAGCCCAACGGGGCAGAGGGACTCCCTATAAGGGAGTGAGAGGATCTAGCCCGCTCAACCAGCCCCGTTAGTCCTTCGCCTCTCTTTTTAGAGACCACATGGTCAAAGTGCGTGCATGTTAACCCAATTTCAAGTGCATGTAAGTGTGGTGGTTTTTGTGGGAGGGGGGTGGGCATACTAAGCTTACCTTACCTCGCATAGCACACCCACCGGGAGCCGGGCTGAGACCACCAAACTCAATTCACATGTAGCCGGGACCGGGATCCGAACCCCTAGCTGCAGAGGTGAATGGCTTGTCAGCGCAGTGCCAATCGCGTTGAGCCACCGCAGCTCCTAAATGACCAAGCTTTTGACAAACTATTTAAAATTTGGCCACTCCTAAATTATTTTATTATTTATTTTATATATTTCCGAACAGACTGTCTCCATGGATGAGTCCCTTATAAAATTTTCAGGCAGGCTGGGCATCAAACAGTTCATCTCCAGCAAAAGGGCCCAATATGGGGTTAAAATGTACAAACTTTGTGACCAAGCCACAGGATACATCTACTCCTTCCTGGTGTATGAAGGGAAGGACTCCCAACTGCATCCCCCGGAATGGCCAGAGTACATCGGAGCCAGCGGAAGAGTGGTCTGGGAGTTTATCTATCCACTCCTTGGAAAGGGATACCACCTTTATGTGGACAATTTTTATACAAGCTTGCCCCTCTTCCACAATCTTCACCGGAGGGACACCCCAGCATGTGGTACAGTAAGAGCCAATAGAAAGGGATTCCCGCAAAAACTCTTCAATGAAAAGCTACGACGAGGGGGGATGGCATCTTTGCAGAACCAGGAGCTACTGGCTGTCAAGTGGAGGGACAGATGAGACGTCCACATACTCACATCAATCCACAACTACACCTACGTGGAAGTCCCCCAAGGAAACGGCCCAATCCAGAAACCAGCATGCGTCTATGGCTATAATTTGTTCATGGGGGAGTGGACTTCAATGATCAGATGATTGAACCATATCTTCCCACAAGAAAATCCCACCACTGGTATAAAAAAGTGTCCATTTATTTTTTTCAGTTTGGCCATGTATAACACTTATGTTATTTACAAAAAATCTACAGAGAACCCTGTATCATATCTGCACTACCAAGAACACATTGTCTCCACCCTTTTGTACTCTAAAAGCCCACCACAATATATTCGCTCTGATTCCGCGAGCGCCACTTTTCTGAGAAAATTCCCCCCCGTGAAACAGGCCACAGACATCAGAAGAAATGCAGAGTGTGCTCTAAAGGAGGAGTCAGAAGAGACACCATGTATTATTGTCCTGATTGTCCTTCCCAACCAGGCCTCTGTATATGTCACTGTTTCTGCCGTTACCATACTTCTCAAGATTATTAGGGAAGTATGGTGAACGTAATTCTCATTTCCTGTCATTTTCCTCCACACCTCTTATGCCACTGCACTGAAGTGTACATACCTCGGCCTTCTCTGGAACTGACCCTGGCCTGTTATACGACCAAGCTTCTGCCTAATGCTAAACATACCTTTACCATCTCTGGAACCATCTCTGGCCTGTTATATGACCACGCTTCTGCCTAACACTAAACAGTACCTATCTCTGCCTGCTCTGGAACTGACCCTGGACTGATTGACCATGTTTTTTGCCTGCCTCTTGGACTGATCTTTTACCCTGCTATGCTAGAGAGGTTCCAGAATTGTTTTTCTGGATGAAGAAAACACATTTTTTAGTTTTCTCATTCCCAGATAAGGGTCTGAAAACAATGAGGCTTCAAAGATAATTGGGTGGGAGAAGCCTCTACCCCTGTCCCCATTCTTTCATGGCCTGCTACTTGGACCATGTTCCTGCTTACTACCAGGACCAATATTTGGGCACTGCTGGCAATGTCTCTACTTGCACTGACTCTGGACTGTATATGGACTGTATCCCTGCCTGTACTGACTATGGACAATATTCCTGCCTGCTGCCTGGACAATTCCATTCACTGTCGCTGACCACATCCCTGCCTGCTGCCTGGATCAGGTCTCTCCTCCTGTGGACAACAGCACTACTAAAACCACAGGTAATCTTTTGTTTACCCTTTACTCAGTAGAATGTATTTTAGGGTGTAATTATTGGTATGAACATGCTGTGTTAGAAATATGAAGGGCCTTCAAAAATGTGATAGATTGTAAGGAAATTAGATGTGTAATTTATGTCCCTAGAACACCTGATGGTGCTCCTTGGATGTTGGGCCTCTGTATGTGGCCAGGCTGTGTAAAGGTCTCACACATGTGGTATCGCCATACTCAGGAGGAGTAGCAGAAAATATTTTGGGGTGTCATTTTTGCAATGTACATGCTATGTGTTGGAAATATCTTATAAATGGATAACTTTGTGTAAGAAAATTTGTTTTAATTTTTTTCCACATTTTCCAAAAACTTCTGGAAATTAATGAGCAGTTCAAAAGACTCATTATGCCTCATAGATTATACTTTGGGGTGTTTGCTTTCCAAAATTGGGTCACTTTGTGGACATTTCCATTGTCCTGGTGCTCCAGAGCCTTCAAAACTCTAATAGGTGGTTGAGAGTTTAGATGTGTAATTTATGCTCCTAGAACGCCATAAGGTGCTACTTCAATGTTGGGCCTCTGTATGTGGCCAGGCTGTGTAAAAGTCTCACACATGTGGTATTGCCATACTCAGGAGGAGTAGCAGAATATATATTTGGGGTGTCATTTGTGGAATGTACATGCCATGTGAGAGAAATAACCTGTTATAATGACAATTTGGTGTGAAAAAAATAAAAATAAAAAAAATCTTAATTTTGCAAAGAATTGTGGGAAAAAATTACAACTTCAAAAAAGTAACTATGCCTCTTACTAACTACCTTGGAATGTCTACTTTCTAAAAGGGGGTAATTTGGGGGGTATTTGTACTTTCCTAGCTTGTTAGGGTCTCAAGAAATTAGATAGGCTGTCGGTACATCAGGTGTGATCAGATTGGTAGATTTTCAGTGATTGGCACCATAGCTTGTAGACTCTATAAATTTCACACAGACTAAATAATATCCACTAATTTAGGTTATTTTTTTTACCAAAGATATGTAGCAGTATACATTTTTACCCAAATTTATGAAGAAAAAATACTTTTTTGCTAAATGTTATAACAAAAACAAAGAAAATGCCTTCTTTCTTTTATAGCGCAAAACGTTAAAAACCCAGGGGTGATTAAATTCCACCAAAAGAAAGCTCTATTTGTGTGAAAAAAATGACAAAAATGTCATATTGGTACAGTGTTGCATGACTGAGTAATTGACATTCAAAATGTGAGGCCCCGTACTCACGACCAAACATGTCTGCTGAAACTGGTCCGCGGACCAGTTTCAGCGGACATGTTCGATTGTGTGTAGGCAGTAACGGACAGGATTCCAGCAAACATTCGTCGGAAACGAACAACTGTTTCCTGGTCTTGCTTTAAAACAGTCCACTGGAATCGTGTCCACTCGGACATGTTCGGTCGTCTGTACACAAAAGCAGCGTACAAAAACCCCGCGCATGCTCAGTCAAAATGAGGAGACGGGAGCGCTCGTTCAGGTAAAACTCGCGTTTGTTTGGGATATGGCACATTCGTCATTTGAAAGCTTTTATTCTAGCAAGAGAACAATGTCTTAAAACGACGCAATAAACAACAGTTTATTGCCTCGTTTTCTTAATTCTTCTCTTGCTAGAATAACATCGTTCTCTTGCTGATGCAATTTCAACTGAGTTGTCCCATACTGAAATGTGACATTTCTTGCTTGTGATGTAATCATTTAACCACTTACCCCCCGGAACATATTGCTGCCTAAAGACCAGAGTACTTTTTGCGATTCGGGACTGCGTCGCTTTAACAGACAATTGCGCGGTCGTGCGACGTGGCTCCCAAACAAAATTGGCGTCCTTTTTTTCCCACAAATAGAGCTTTCTTTTGGTGGTATTTGATCACCTCTGCGTTTTTTATTTTTTGCGCTATAAACAAAAATAGAGCGACAATTTTGAAAAAAATGAATATTTTTTACTTTTTGCTGTAATAAATATCCCCCAAAAATATATAAAAAAACATTTTTTTTCCTCAGTTTAGGCCGATACGTATTCTTCTACATATTTTTCGTAAAAAAAATCGCAATAAGCGTTTATTGATTGGTTTGCGCAAAAGTTATAGCGTTTACAAAATAGGGGGTATTTTTATGGCATTTTTATTAATATTTTTTTTACTAGTAATGGCGGCGATCAGCGATTTTTTTTTCGGTATTGCGACATTATGGCGGACACTTCGGACATTTTTGACACATTTTTGGGACCATTGGCATTTTTATAGCGATCAGTGCTATAAAAATGCATTAGATTACTATAAAAATGCCACTGGCAGTGAAGGGGTTAACACTAGGGGGCGGGGAAGGGGTTAAGTATGCCTGGGTGTGTTCTTACTGTGGGGGGGGGGTGGCCTCACTAGGGGAAACACTGATTTTCTGTTCATACATTGTATGAACAGAAAATCAGCATTTCCCCTGCTGACAGGAACGAGAGCTGTGTGTTTACACACACAGCTCCCGTTCCCCGCTCTGTACCGAGCGATCGCGTGTGCCCGGCGGCGATCGCGCCCGCCGGGCACACGCACGGGAGTCGGGGGCGAGCGGGGAGCGCGCGCGCGCGCCTCCGGCGGCGCGCACGCGCCCCCTAGTGGCGGCTATACGATAGGACGTATAGCTACGGGCTCTCGCCCAGGAGAGCCGACCTGCCGCCGTATAATGACGGTGGCTGGTCGGCTACTAGTTAAAAATGTTTTCTAGGCCAGACGTGTGTTTTTGTTGGTGGTCCTCCATATTTTTTTATTTTAATTTTGTAATGGAATGTTCATTTTCTTATTTTATTGGGTGTATTTCTAGTTATATCACCATTTAGTTCATTATGTTATATTTTTTTTTATAGGGCATTTTTTTTTTTGTTTAATTTTAGAATATTTAACCATGTTGGCACACCAAATGTCCCCCCCCCCCAAGGAGTTTGTGTCCTTTGCAAATGACCCATTGTATTTTTTTTTAAGGTTTGCTGCCTAATAATCCCCACAGTATAACAAACAATAGACAGGTTTTCAAATGAAAGCAAAAAGCCATTTATTTTGGCAAATGTCATCACAAAAAAAAAAAAGAACGGCAGCACTAGAACAGATAGCAAACTATATGCAAACTCGCATTTCCAACATGGTGAAGGATAAACTACCAAACCTCCGGAGGCAAACAAAAAAATCTGAAGCAGCAGCACAGAACCAAAGGAACCCAAACTGTGGTAGTCCAAACAATATGTATTTTGTGTGGAAGGAAATGGAAGGCAGGGAATCACCGTTTCCTCCTCTTTCCAGCCTTCCCTCCAGGCTGCCTTCCAGCGGATCTTACACGGGCTCTTGCAGGTGGGGTCGATGTGGCAGCAGGAGGATGGTGTTCAGCAAGCCGGGCCGGGTCACATAGCCCAGTGTCTGGGGTCAGCAGGCCCTTCTGCATCCACCAAAGGACCTGGTTCATCAGGGCCTTTGCCAGTCTTCTCTGGTCCTCCTCCCCTTCATTTAAATCGTGTGCCAAGGAGGCACTGAAGGCCTCTGTGGGGTTGAGGGGGGCCCTCATGATGGCGCTTGCCTCCTAGATCATGCGGAGGATTGCCTCCTCCACAGGCCTCAACTGCCTCCTTCGGCCTGATGGCCTCACCTGGGGGGGAGAAGACTGGCTGGTGGTGGTTGTCCTGGGCGGGGGGACCTGCTGCAGGCCACTGGGCCCGGCCTCCTCCTGGCTGCCACTGACCCCGGCCTACTCCTGGCTGACAGAGACGGGAGGATCTGCCACCTCCTGGCTGATCTCTTCTTCCTGTGTCAAAAAAAGGGACATTTTTTACTATTTTGCCAAATCAAAACACACACATTTTCATGTTTTTATTTTATTATTTTAGGTTCATTATAACTTGAATAGACTCTCCTTCTGACCCCTGCAGTTGTCATCCCTGACACCTATTTGTCTGGCGACCTTTTTTTTTGGTTTTCCCAGCTTGGCTTTTCTTTTACAATATCGACTCATTAATCCACCAATAATTATTTACGCCAGAAATATAGAGGAAACTACTATACCTCCTCATCGAAGGGTGGCAGATCTGCATCTTTGTCAGCCAGGCCCTCTTCTTCCGACTCTGCAGGGCTGTGGTCATCTGGGGAATGTCCGCTGGAATGTAGCGTGGAGGGAAGGTTGGAAGCAAGACTAGACATCGATTCCCTGCCCTCCATTTCCTTACGCAAAAAAGACATATGTTTGTAATACCACAGTTTGGGTTCCTTTGCTTGTGTTGCTGCTGCTCCAGATTTTTTAGATTTATTAGCTTTGTATGCTCTTCTATATGTGCTTCTCAGGTTGGCAAGTTTATCCTTCACCATGTTGGCAGTGCATCCTGGCACCCATGTTTGCATATAGTTTGCTAGCTCCTCTAGTGCTGCCGCTCGTACATCTTTATTGCAATATAAAGAGTTTTTTTAATCCCACAGGATGGGCGTGTCTTCAAATTTTTCAAGTAATGCCTCTATTGCTTCCTTCGTTTGGAGGAGGTCCATTTCCCGGCCTTATTTGATTATTTGATTTTGGAGTCTAGATTAGCAAAACATAAACCAAATAAAACTAGATATTAAAAAGGATCAGCGTTGACCTTGATATAATATGTGTCTCCAAATTTATGACCTATATATAATTACAAACACAGTCACTCTTGTTGTAAAAATGATGGCCAGCTCGGCCGCATTGGTTGTACCAAACATTGATTTGCTACATGCAGACCCATTGGTAACATTGCAGTAACTAATTTTAATATAGAAACCTAAGCAATGCTTACAAATGAGAGCATTCATCTAGGCACTCTTTCATGTGTAGATCTCCTGCCCCTGAGCATGGATGACATAAAAGACACTTCCTAATGACCTCTGTACAACCAACACTGAACAATACTTTGCCTGATCTTAATACACCATTCAAAAAGATTTAAATGAGGTACAGCATTGTTCACATCTCTATTTTGTGAGGTGTCCAAAAGCATTTGGATACCAAAATAACATTGTGGTACTCAAGAGACAAAATAGCTTAAAAAGGGTGCAACCAACAGACCAAACCCCCATCCCATGGCTCTCCATTTTCTAGGCCTCTGCTGATCCCATTTTGAATTTCCTTACCTTCCTGTCTTTCGCTCCTCGTTTCTCACGCTCGCCTAATTACCGCGTAACCTGCGTAATCATGGCGTGCGCCTTTTATACACTCCGCGTATGTATGAAACGCCGCCCTCGTCAGCTTTTCCATGCCCCTAATCAATGTGTTTCGGAAATATGGCGTTAACTGTGTATGTTCTGGATTCGCTCGAATATTCTCCGCGTAACCTACGTAAACACGTTGTTTGCATTCTCTACACTCCGCGTATGTATGAAACGCCGCCCTCGTCTCCGCCCATGGCGGAACATTTCCTCTTTTCCCCGCCCATAATCTCTGTGGGAAAGGAAAGATGGCGATGTCACACGAGCGGGCACGATGCTCTCAGGCCGCAAGTGAAGGGACAGAGGCAGGGACGTCCCGATCCAGGCAAAGAAGATACAAAGCCACTAATATGCGGTTCGAGGAAATGGTGGAGTTAGTTTCCATCATGCGGAGGATGGACTATGATGGTGAATTAGGGCCATACAAGACCCCTAACCGATGAAAGGCACATATTATGGACAAGGTGGCGAGGAGAATGCAGAGGATGTTTGGGATCACCAGGTCCAAAGAACAGCTGAGGAAACGCTGGTCCGACTTAAAATTGAGGGAGCCACATCAGATGAAGAAGATCCTTAAAATTCTGCGTAAAAGTAAGTTAATTTTTTTGGGGTTGGGGGGGGGGATTGTCTGCAAGAATGTGTTGACATGTATATTTAGACATCTGCCTCCTTGGCCTGCTTGTACTTTTGTAGACATGTTGACAGTTTTGTTTTTTTACGTAAATACCTACCTATTTACAAATAGTGGGCCTGATTCCCAAAAGAGATACGCAGGCGGAACTGCTGTTCAGTCTGTGCCTAACTTTGGAAACGATCCTCAAAAGGCTTTTTCCAAAGTTAGGCAGAAAATCTGACATGTGTAAGACACTTACACGGTCAGATCTTAGGATGCAGTACCGCATCCGCCGCTGGGGGCATTTCTCATTGAAATGCCGCTTTGAGTATGCAAATGAGGACTTAAGCAGATCCACAACGCTTTTCAGCACTGTGATTTCTGCGTAAGTTCCGATTTGCTTGCGCAAAACTAGGGCTGGTTTTACAATGTGGAAAATTAGTCACACCTTGTAAAAGCCCATTCAAGTGACGGCATTTGGTATTCATTCCCGAGGGAGAACTCCACGGCAATTTGTAAAATCAAAACCGGCATGGGTTCCCCCCCCGGGAGCATACCAGGCCCTTAGGTCTGGTATGGGTTGTAAGGAGACCCCCCCTACGCCAAAAATTCGATGTAGGGGGTCCCCCTACAATCCATACCAGACCCGTATCCAAAGCACGCTACCCGGCCGGTCAGGAAAGGGAGTGGGGACGAGCGAGCGCCCCCCCCCTCCTGAGCTGTGCCAGGCCGCATGCCCTCAACATGGGGGGGTTGGGTGCTCTGGGGCAGGGGGGCGCACTGCGGGCCCCCCCACCCCAGAGCACCCTGTCCCCATGTTGATGAGGACAGGACCTCTTCCCGACAACCCTTGCCGTTGGTTGTCGGGGTCTGCGGGCGGGGGCTTATCGGAATCTGGGAGTCCCCTCAAATAAGGGGGCCCCCAGATACCGGCCCCCCACCCTAAGTGAATGGATATGGGGTACATCGTACCCCTACCCATTCACCTGGAGGCAAAAAGTTAAAGTTATTAAACACACAACACAAGGGTTTTTAAAATAATTTATTAGTCTGCTCCGGAGGCCCCCCCTGTCTTCTTTATTAGCTCTAATACCAGGGGGGGCTTCTTCTTCCGCTCTCCGGGGGTCTTCTCCGCTCTCCGGGGGGGGTCTTCTCCGCTCTCCGGGGGTCTTCTTCTATCTTCGCCGCTCTCCGCTGTTGACTCGGCGCACCCCGGTTCTTCTGCAGCTGTCCGGTGCCTTCGTCTTCAGCGCTGGCTGCCTGCTATCTTCGTGTGTTAGCTCAATTACTAACAGGCAGCCAGCGCGGTCTTCTGTGACGTCATGTTCTTCTTCTCCCCTCTTCCGATGTTGACTCGACGCCTCTTCTCACTGCAATGATGGAAGCGCGCCTTGCATCCCATTTATATAGGCATCACCGTCCCATCATGCTCCGGTAGGTACCCATGTGGTGGGTGCCTACCCACGTGCACCCACCACGTGGGTACCTACCGGAGCATGATGGGACGGTGATGCCTATATAGATAGAAGATAGATAGAAGAAGACCCCCGGAGAGCGGAGAAGACCCCCCCGGAGAGCGGAAGAAGAAGCCCCCCCTGGTATTAGAGCTAATAAAGAAGACAGGGGGGGCCTCCGGAGCAGACTAATAAATTATTTTAAAAACCCTTGTGTTGTGTGTTTAATAACTTTAACTTTTTGCCTCCAGGTGAATGGGTAGGGGTACGATGTACCCCATATCCATTCACTTAGGGTGGGGGGCCGGTATCTGGGGGCCCCCTTATTTGAGGGGACTCCCAGATTCCGATAAGCCCCCGCCCGCAGACCCCGACAACCAACGGCAAGGGTTGTCGGGAAGAGGTCCTGTCCTCATCAACATGGGGACAGGGTGCTCTGGGGTGGGGGGGCCCGCAGTGCGCCCCCCGCCCCAGAGCACCCAACCCCCCCATGTTGAGGGCATGCGGCCTAGCACAGCTCAGGAGGGGGGGGGGGGCGCTCGCTCGTCCCCACTCCCTTTCCTGACCGGCCGGGTAGCGTGCTTTGGATACGGGTCTGGTATGGATTGTAGGGGGACCCCCTACGTCGAATTTTCGGCGTAGGGGGGGTCTCCTTACAACCCATACCAGACCTAAGGGCCTGGTATGCTCCTGGGGGGGGAACCCATGCCGGTTTTTCCTTTGAAAATTGGCATGGAGTTCTCCCTCTCAGGAATGCATGCCGAGCGACGCTGACAATTTTTCTTTTTTGTTTTTGTTTTCCCGGCGCTTTTTTTTTTTCACCCGTCGCAACTTTAGTGTCCCGTCGCAATCCACAAAGCCTGCCGTAAATTACGTTCGCGCGCTGCACGTTGGGAAAATTACGTCACACGCATGCGCAGTACGGCCGGCGCGGGAGCGCACCTCATTTAAATTTTAAACGCCCCCCGGAGAGGAGGACCGCCTTGCGACGGAGGCACTTAAGTTACACGCCCTGAAATTTCTAGGTAAGTGCTTTGTGGATCAGGCACTTAGGTAGAAATTTTAAGTCAGTGTAATTTAACTGCTGAAAGTTAAGTTAGGCAGCTTTTTTGGGAATCAGGCCCAGTGTTCTTAGTAAACCGCGTAACATCACATCGTTTCTCAGAAATGCAAGGTTATTCCAGGAACAACACACATGGACTTGGCTCACTGGCCAAAAACTTGGTTTGCAAACATTGTGTAAAAGCTAGTTTCTAAAAATCAAATTAAGAGAATGTGAAAGGCAAACAGGATTCTTTCTAAAAACAGTGATAATAAAGCAGATGTTTTCCCATCTGCAATGCAGAGCACCTGTGTCTCCAAAAAAAATGTAACGTTTTTGGTAGGGTCTCCCAGAAATACAGTTTAGGGGGGACATCCATGTGTGTCACTTTGCTAAAAAGGGGCAGGATCAGAGCTTGCCATAGAAGTCTGTCAAAAATGTAGGTTTGGTGAAAGATAAAACTAAATAAATGAAAGCCTCTTCTAAGCAATGTATGCGATTTCTGCTCTCCAATATCTGTGTGCTGATGAGTATACCTTTTGTTTGGTGTTATTTAGGGGAAAGAAGTCGCCAGCATTTGGAGGAGGCAGAGAGGGCCAGACAAGGCCAAAATCTTCCATCTCGCCATGTGGAGGAGGAGGAGGATGTGGAAGGAGAAGAGGATGTGGAAGGAGAAGAGGATGTGGAAGGAGAAGAGGATGTGGAAGGAGAAGAGGATGTGGAAGGAGAAGAGGATGTTGAAGGAGAGGAGGAAGTAAGAAAGGAGGAAGGAAGAGAGGAGGAAGAAGTAATTTTGGACTTAAAATTTATAGCAGATGAAGGGCAAGTTGCGGAAGAAGAATTTGGCAAATTGAAAGAAGGTGGATTGATGGATGAAGGAGGAGTCGATGATGATGGGGAAGTGGTTGAAGAAGGAGGAGTCGTGGAAGATGATGGGGAGGTGGTGGAAGAAGGAGGAGTCGTGGAAGATGATGGGGAAGTGGTGGAAGAAGGAGGAGTGATCGAAGATGGCGAAGTTGTGGAGGTGGAAAGGAGAAGACCATCAGGTCAGTGTCACCCCAGCTTGATTTGGCAAAACATATGTAGATAGGCCTCATCAAATATTTTAGTTTTGATTGCCCATTTTTTTTTTTTTTAGGGGATGAAGATGGTGTTGCAATTTTTTCGCGTGCAAGTGCTGCTATAATTATTCAGCAGGTAATGGAGTGCAGCACTGAAATGCACAATATGCGTGAAAGGATGGTTGTCATGGAACAGAATGTAACAAATGTCCTTTTGGAGTGCAGCACGGAAATGGACAATATGCGGCAAAGAATGATGGTCATCGAATCTAATTTTAAAAATATTATTGACATGATGGGCCGTGTCAAAGACTGAAACACCCCCCGCCCATCCCCCGCCCCCACAACCATTTTTACTTTTTTAATAATGAATACGCCAAAATTTGTGCTATCTGCCATCACAGAATATCTAGTGTCTGTGCTTTGTGGGTCCAAACCCCTCCTCCATCCTCAAGTAGTTGAGAGGAAGTGTTTGCTCCCCCAAAACACAGACATTGATCACCCATGATGTCAGATAGCACATGTGGCCATTTGTCTGTTGAACCAATGACATTTGGCGAGTTTTCACTGAATGTGTGCATCTTCAAATTTTGGCGTGTTCCAGTGTGAAAGCACACCATGACTGACTGCTGTTGTGAATTCTTATATTTTTATAAGGTTTAAGTTCTTTTGTTTGTCCATTTTGTTAATTTTTGGATACTATAAAGTTTCTAACATAAACAATCAAAGAATAAACACCAAACCAATATATATATATATATAATTATATATCTTAAAAAAGCCAACATTTCTGGAAGTCGAGATTTGACACCAAAATCTAAAACAAATATAATCGTATTTACAAAAAATATTTGCAGAAAAAAAAATAGAACAAACCCAAAAAATATAGATTTGTGAAAAAATCTAAAAAGATAACATTTTGAAAAATCGAAAAAAAATATTTAACAAAACTAAAAAAAAATTGTTTTGGAAACAAAAGGTCCAAAAAACAAATTTTTTTTTTTTGTGAAAAAAAACTGCCAAAAAAAAAAAAAAAAATGGCGGTAAACACCCCACAAAAAATATTATCTATATATCTCTCTATTTTTTGAGTTTATTGTCAAAAGTTTTACGACATTATATATATATATATATATATATATATATATATATATATCTATGTAAAAAAGAAATAGAACTATATTTGATAACCAAAACTGTGAACTTGTTTAAAAATGTATATTCTTGAGAATATTTTTTGGTAAATAAAATAAAAAATTTATAAAAAAAGGACTAAAAATATTGTAGACTCCTAAGTCCAAAAGCAGGGAGTACTTTGAAAAAAAAAAAAAACATTGGTGTGGTCATGAACAAGCAGAAAATAAAAAGCTTGACCTCAAAATTAGAAAATGGAGTGGCTTCTTATTTTTAGACTCAATACCCTGTTTGTAGATGAGTGAATAATGTGCAAATGTGGTTATTTACTAAAAGTGGAGAACTACATTTTGCACTATAAGTGCAGAAGTTAGTTTGAGAACCAGGAAGACAGATAAAAAGAGAAAAAGCATTAATGACAAACAACTGTATAAAGTCCAATGGTCTAATTATTTATTAGTTCTGTGAATATTTCTTTCTTTTGGGGGCCGAATTAGAAAGAAATATGATCTGGCATAGCAATGGCCCCCCGACCCATGAAGTACTCAACATATTTGTCGCGTACCTCACGAGCTGCGCGACCAGTGTCCAGCCCGGGAAGGGGATCTGAGGGTAGTCTTGCCTCAGAACCGATGTCGGGTAGGTACGTCTGGGAGTGCCTGCGTAAAAAGTTGTGCAAAATGCAGCAGGCAAATACAACGGTGTTCAATTTATATTCCGCCAAGTGTATCGCTGTCCTGAACAGGCGGAACCGGTTGGAGAGGATCCCAAAGGCATTCTCGACTACCCTCCGAGCCCTGGCCAACCGATAATTAAACACCCTCCTCTCTGAGGTGAGGGTCTTCTGGGGAAAAGGCCGCATGAGGTGAGGACCAAGCCCGAAATCCTCGTCCGCTAGGAACACAAACGGAAGTCCTTCCACATTATCTTCATCTGGTGGCAATGCCAGACCACCAGCTTGGAGACGATCATAGAAATCAGTCCGTGCGAACACTCCCCCATCAGACAGCCGGCCGTTCTTCCCCACGTCCACATATAGAAACTCATACTGTGCCGACACCACCGCCATCAACACAATACTATGATAACCCTTGTAGTTATAATAGTAGGACCCGAGTGGGGTGGGGGCACTATGCGGACGTGTTTCCCATCTATTGCTCCACCGCAGTTCAGAAAATCCCACCGCTGGGCAAATTGGGAAGCCACAGACTGCCATTCCTGTGGTGTGGAGGGTAGCTGTGGGGACAAACAAATAAAGAGATTTAGTACTTTGGCACATAAACATTGCAAACATAATCCTACAAGCATCCTTGTGCTACTTCACAGTATTAAAATTGCATTTTGAAAATGTGCAGGGAGAATTTGGGTAATGAAATATATAGGGACACTTAATTAAGAGACTCCACAGCCCTCTGATGGGGAATAAAAAAGGTTTAAGGGGGGGGGGTTGGAACAGAAAAACCAAAAAATCCTGTTTTAAAAATTGGCAAGGTGGGTTTGTCCCTAGGATAGCATGCTGGACAGGTTAATATTGGGTAAGGGACAAATATGCAGGTAGGCCAAGAAAAAAACATGGACAGCTTATATCAACATGCATAGGGAGAAAAGGGAACGTTAGTTAATAAACACACAGCATATCTGGGAAATAAAAAAAAAAGTTAGTTGCCCACATTATTTCAGCCAGATTTTGAGGGTAAAATGAGGAAACTTACCTTAATATACTCCTCCTGCAGAACTTTGATGATGGCAGCACACGTGTCCGGTATGATGACCCCAAGCGCCTGCGGAGAGATGCCTGTCGAGAACTTGAGGTCCTGCAGGCTCCTCCCAGTCGCCAGGTACCGCAACGTGGCAATAAGCCTCTGCTCGGTCGTGATGGCTTGGCGCATCACAGTGTCCTGCCTCGTGATATAGGGGGACAGAAGATCCAGCAGACGGTTGAATACGGGGTCCGTCATGCGGAGAAAGTTCCTATAGTCATTAGGATTATTCTCCTGGAGTTCCCTAAGCAGAGGCATATGTGAGAACTGGTCACGCTGGCGCAACCAATTCTTGGTCCAGAAACGCCTCCGCCCCCTGTTTCTGGCCAAAGTACTGGAATGATGAACATATCCAGCAGCCATCCCATAAACAGCACCAACTCGCGAAAATTTACGCTGCTGCTCCGTCATGGCTTCAAACCGGCCGGCTGGTCAGTCAAGAACACACTCCAACAGAAAGCACTCGCAAATCCAGCACTACCTGCGAGGAACGCGTGACAAACAGATACGAGCGCACAGGACGCAACTGCAAAAGCAGAAACAACCTGCAAGCCTATAGCCGAATGACAACTACGATCCCGCAAGCACACGCACTGAACCCGTGAATACAAGCTGTCAAAGCGTGGAGACCGAAAAGCGCGAATCAGCTCTAACCAAACCTTCACTAACACGAGCAAACCCATAACTAGCAAAAGAGGAACAGAGGGCGGCGCCATTAACTTTGGTCTTCCCCTTTATAGTGACGTTGTACGTGGTTTACGTGCACGCGTTCCGGTACGACGGGAATTTGGTCCGCTGGTGTGTACAAGCCAGCGGAACAAAACAAAAATCAGCCTTGTTCGCCGGAAACTGTCCGTCAGACAGTTTACAGCGGACAGATCCGGTCGTGAGTACAAGGCCTGAGAGTTTCAAAAGCTGAAAATTGGTCTGGTTAGGAAGGGGGTTTAAGTGCCCAGTGGTCAAGTGGTTAATATCCATTTAAATCTTGGGATAAACAATTATACAGTTTACTATAATAGGGGCAGATCCACGAACATCGGTGCATTTTTGCCTGGGGCGCAGCGTATCTAAGATACACTACGCCACCTTAACTTACTTTTTTTTTTGGAATCCTCAAAGAATTTGCGCTGTAAGTTACGGCGGCGTAGTGTAAAATTAAGTCGAAGTGTAAAATTAAGTCGAAATTAAACCGGAACAAGCCAATGTTTACGACGGTGACGTCATTCTACGCAAATCCCTATTTGCAAGCGACTTATGCAAACGAAGTAAAAAATTCAAAATTAGACGCGGGAACGACGGCCATACTTAACATTGAGTATGCCTCAAAATAGCAGGGGTAACTATACGCCGGAAAAAGCCGAACGCAAAGGATGTAAAAAAATGCGCCGGCCGTACATTCGTGGATCGCCGTAATTAGCTAATTTGCATACTCAACGCGGAATTCGACGGAAACGCCACCTAGCGGCCGGCCGAAAAATGCACCTAAGTTTCGACGGTGTACTAAGACGTATGCCTGTCGGATCGATCCCAGATGCAGTCGTATCTTGTTAGTAGGTAGAAGTGACATCCTGCTGGAAAATGTAGAAAGAGACTAGCGAGCTTGAAGTTTGTTTGCCAACATCATGTGGGGTTTATAAAGATATTCATAACATTTTTGATGGCTCCAAAGGAGATGTTGTTTAAATGTTGTCATCTATTCCTTTGGTCTAATTATGAAATTGAGTAACTATCAAGAGGAGTATTATAGTAAGGCCAGAAAATAGTAGGACTTCTGATTTCTGTAGTTGGTGCATTAAAGTGTTACTAAACCCTCAACAGTAAAATCAGTCTGTATATAAAGTAAAGCATGCTTTTCATACTCACTGTGCCTAAGAGGTTAATCCTCTGCATTGTGTAAAAAGACTGTTTGATCCTGTCTTCTCTAGTCCTCCCCTTCTAACACAGTTCCCAAACCATCTCCTGATAGAACAGAGCCTTGGGGGCAAGCTGCACATGCCCAGTTTGGTGTGTATTGCTAGAGAGTTTTTTTTTTTCTTGGGAGAGT
Source organism: Rana temporaria (assembly GCF_905171775.1). Lineage (NCBI taxonomy): Eukaryota > Metazoa > Chordata > Amphibia > Anura > Ranidae > Rana > Rana temporaria. The sequence continues at coordinate 286,408,109 of NC_053491.1, read as the reverse complement.
GCATGTGATCAGCATTTTCCAAGCAGAGGGTCAGGGATCCTGCAGCCTCATAGGACAATCATAGACACAATCAGGCTCCCCTGATGAATGAAAACTCCTCCTACAAGCTTTAACCAGTGCTCTGCTGGACACGGATAGAAGTCACAAGACTGCTATATACTGCAGATGAGAAAAGGTGTTTAGCAGTTTATATTTACTAAAACTATTGAATTTCCATGTTCTGTGTACTGTGAGGGACCATATATACTGAATGCAGGATCCTCAGATTAGTAACACTGTAAGTCAAGTTTTACTTGTGCGTAATCTCGCTTACAATAAGTGCCAGTTAAAATGCTTTCTCCTCTGAAGAATGCTTTATCTGCTACCCAGAGGACCAATACATTAGAAACTGAAACCATATAGAAGAGTCAAAGGCAACATATGATTTGAGGTAGTATTTTGCTGCAAAGAATACTTTTCCCCAAAGTGAGTTATTTGTACCAAAATAATATCAGCCTTAGAAGACTTAAATTTCTTCAAAGCAAGCCTCCTCTTCCTGGTAAAATTTAAAGTGGTTCTAAAGGCAGGATTTTTTCTTAATGCATTAAGATAAAAAACCTTCTGTGTGCAGCAGCCCCACTCAGCCCCCCTTGCCACTGGCTTCTGATGCTGTCAATCAAAGTCAGCTAGCCAACGAGAAGTGAGAAGGCGGGCCAAACATTGGCACTGTGTCTGAATAGACACACAGAGCTGCAGCTTGGCTCCGGTGCCTCCATAGCAAGCTGCTTGCTGTGGGGGCACTCGACAGGAGGGGGGCAGAAGTGCGGGAGAGGAACCATAGAGGAGGAGGATCCAGGCTGCTCTGTGCAAAACCACTGCACAGGACAGGTAAGTATAAGGCCTCGTACACACGACCAGTTTCCGCGGACATGTCTGACCGTGTGTAGGGCCTAGCGGACCGGATTCCTGGCTGAGCGGACAGGTTTCCAGCGGACAAAAGTTTCTTAGCGTGCTAAGAAACATGTCCGCTGGAAAGCTGTCCGTCGGACATGTCCGATGGTCAGTACGACTCATCGGACATGTCCGCTGCCCCGAAATCCCGTGCATGCGTCGAAGTGATTCGACGCATGCGTGGAAGCATTGAACTTCCAGGTTCGCGCACGTCGCCGCGTCATCGTCGCCGCTACGTCGCCGCCACGTCACCGCGTTTTCTGTCCGCGGGGAATTTGGTCTGATGAGACCAAATTCTGCCAGCAGACATGTCCGATGAAAACGGTCCGCGGACCGTTTTCATCGGACATGTCGGGTCGTGTGCACGAGGCCTAACACGTTTGTTATTTTTAAAGAGAGAAAAACAAGACTTTAGTATCACTTTAAGTCTTTCACATTAAGATTAGGAAAAAAGGACTTGGTAATGGACTGTATATGTAGCTAGTACTTGAATAAATACTGTAGAACAAGCAGTAAACCACAACAATCAAACAATAAATCAAGAATATAATAGTGGACTTGGTAAGACTGAAGAAGCAATTTTCAAAAAACCTGGGAGAGAGCATC